>NC_046357.1:60841958-61151691 GCF_000738735.6 Corvus cornix cornix
GCCCCCACTGCTTGAGAGAGAGGGTACATACCACAAGGTAACCTGTGGTTTTAACTGCATGACCATAGAGGGGACATGAGAAAATGGGATGCAAATCCCACTTCTGCCCTAGCAGCACGGGTTTGTGACTTGTGAGGAAGGACAACCACCACTGGAAATTCTTCAAGGTTAGATATCACTCTAGCCTCCTGTGGACATCCTCAGACAGAACAGGAGGGCTAATGTTACTTCTGATTCTCTAGAAGGGATCTCCTGTTCATACTTCCAAGAAGTGAGGAATGAGTCCTGTGGCCAGAAAGGGAGGCCTTCAGCCAGGTGGAGGAAAAAGACAATCGGATCTATTGGATAGTGTGGATCCAATGGTTCCAATGGCCTGGCATGTCTGACCCACAAAAGTATAAGGCTTTAATTGATACTGGCGCACAATGTACCCTGAAGCCATCAAGATATGTAGCAGCAGATTCCACCTGCATTTCTGAGAGACAGGGGATCCCAACAGCTGACTGTGCTGGAATCTGAAGTGAGCCTGACTGGGAATGAATGGCAAAAATACCCCATTGTGACTGGCCCAGAGGTCCCATGTATCCTTGGCATAGATTACCTCAGGGGAGGGTATTTCACAGACCCAAAAGGGTATCACTGGGCTTTTGGGGTAGCTGTTCAGAGACAGAGGAAATTAGCTGAATACCTGGCCTGTTTTCTCAGAGGACGCCCCTGCTGTGGGACTGATGAGGGTGAAAGAATAACAGGTACCTATCACTACCACTACAGTGCACTGCCAACACCACCTCGCCAACTGGGGCTGTGTGATTGCCACCCATGAGATGATGCAAGAACTGGAGAGTCAGGGAGAGATAAGCAAGTCTCACTCACCCTTTAATAGTCCTATAAGGCCTGTACATAAGTACAGTGGAGACGAAGACTGACAGGAAACCACTGTGGCCTGAATGAAGTCACACCACCACTGAATGCCACTGTGCTGGACATGCTGGAACTTCAGTACACACTGGAATCCAAGTAGTGTCCCATCGACACTGCTAATGCATTTTTCTCCATTCCTCTGGCAGCAGAGAGCAAGCCACAGTTTGTTTTCACCTGGATAGGTGGCCAGCACACTTGGAACTGACTGTCCCAGGGACAGAAACACAGCCCCACTATTTGCCATGACTGATCTGATCCACACTGCACTGGAACAGGGTGAGGCGCCAGCACTCTTGCAGTACATTGATGACATCATCATGTCATATCACTGGGGTAACACAGCAGGGGAATTTTCTGAGAAAGAGGAAGAGATGATCCAGATCCTCTTGAAGGCTGGTTTCCTGCCCAAGAAATTCAGTTTTTAGGTGTAGAATAGCAAGATGGACATTGTCAGACTCCAGTGGGTGTGATCTACAAAACAGCAGCTATGTGCCCATCAACCATCAAAAAGAAAACTCAGGCTTTCCTAGGTGCTGTGGGTTTTTTGGTGGATGCATGTTCCAGATTACAGTCAGACTGTGAGCCCTGTCTATCATGTGACACAGAAGAAGAAGAGTGGTTTCATGTGGAATCCTGAACAACAGCAAGCTTTTGAGCAAATTAAACATTAAGGGGATGGTTCATGCAGTAGGTCTTGGACCAGTCAGGACAGGACATGATGTGAAAAACTGGGGAGAATTGTCCTTCCTGGAGTCTATTGCAAAAAGTACCCGGGAAGACTCAAGGATGACCCCTGGGGGTCTGTAGTGGCAGATATAAAGGATCCAAGGCCTGCTACACCCCAGCTGAAAAAGAGATGCTGGCAGCTGTGGGGGTTGGAGCTGCTTCAGAAGTGACTGGCACTGACACACAGCTTCTTCTGGCATTCTGACTGCCATTGTTGGGCTGGATGTTCAGAGGGAAAGTCCACTGATTGTCACTTGGACTAAGTAGATCATGCTGATCACACAGAGACTTTGAATAGGAATTCCTAATCACCCAGGGAACTTGCAAGTCAACATGGACTGGCCCGAAGGTGGACATTTTGTATTATCATCATCATTGGAGGAGAAGGAAAAGGTGACATATGCTGAGGATGGCCACCATATAATCAGTTATCAGAAAGTGAAAATCAATATGCTATTTTTATGGTATTTCCTGCCGCATTGTAGGGATACATTGAAAATGGAAAACTGCTGTATGGCATTCTATCTGCCAAGTCGCAGGAGTCGTTGAGGGATAAGCTGGATCAAGTCAGGTTGCAGAGCTCAAAACTGCCCAACTGGATTTAGATATCACTGAACAAGAGAAAGGTCCAGCATTCTACCTCCACACAGATTTATGGATGGTAGAAAATACCCTGTGGAACTGGCTAGACCAATGCAAAAGGAACAATTGTCAGCACAGAGATAAACCCATCTGGGTTACTGAATTGTGATATCACTGTACTGGTGGAGAAGTTAGCTGCAAACGTACGTCATGCAGGCTCACGGCTACCAAAGTTGGGCTGCTGAAGAGCATTGCAACAATGGAGAGGTGCATCAAGCTGCCAAGATCAAACTGTCTCAGTTAGATGTGGATTGGCAACACAAGGGTGAATTATTTCTGGCTTGGTGGGCCCATGATGCCTCAGGTCATCAGGGAAGAGATGCAACATACAGATGGGCTTGTGATTGAGGGGTGGACTTAACCATGGACATTACCTGCCAGGTTGTCTATAACCATGAAACAGGTGCTACAATTCAGCATGCCAAGAGGGTAAAACCCCTGTGTATGGGGGACAATGAAATATAAATATGCGGAGACCTGGCAGATGGATTACATCCCATTCACACAAACCTGCCGAGGCAAGTGCTACGTGCTTATGATGGTGGAGACAGCCACTGAATGGCTGGAGATCTACCCTGTGCCTCATGCCACCACCTGACACCATCTTGGGCCTTGAAATTCAAGTCCTGTTGGGGCATGGCAGCCCAGAAAGAATTGAGTTGGACAAAGGGACTTGTTTTAAAAATAGCCTCAGGGACACCTGGGCCAGAGAACACGGTGTTGAATGGATGTACCACATCCCTGTCATGCACCAGGCTCTGGGAAAATTGAATGCTACAATGGGCTGTTAAAAACCACCTTGAAAGCAATGGGTAGTGGTACCTTCAAACATTCAGATCTACATTTAGCAAAGGCCCACTGTATAGTTAATACTGAGGTTCTACTAATCAAGCTGGCCCTGCTCTATCAAAACCCCTGTGTGCCACAGAAGAGGATACAGTCCCCACAGTGCAAATGGGAAATGTGTTAGGGAAGGTAGATTGTATTAATCCTGCCTCAAGCAAAGGCAAAGCTGTCCATGAGATCCCCTTTGCTAAAGGACCTGGGTGCACTTAGAGGGTAATGCAGAGGGACAAGGAAACACAGGACCTCAAGGGGGGTTGAATTTTAGGTGAGAACAATCTGTAGTGTTGAATGTGCATGTAATACTGGTTGCTGAATGACACTGCCACTGCATGCCATAACTACTGCGGACAAAGAGGATGGACTGCTCCAGGTACACCAGTCATGAGTGCCTGATGCAGCTCTCAAACCAGTCCACCTGCCCTGGAACACATCTGGGATGGATAGAACCCAGAGTCATGGCCTAAATGAACTCAACAGACACCTTGGAGGGACACTCATTGACTATGGAAATTGTATCTTTGCTTGTAGATAGATAGATAGATACACAGGTAGATAGATAGATAGATTTCTGTATATATACCTGCATATATTAGTATGTATATATATTTGTATACATTTGTATATATATATATATAGTTGGAAGGTGTAGGATCTGGGCATGATCTGGGCACTACTAGATAGTGTGGAATAAGGCGTGGATAATGTCCTGGTTCTGGTCAGGATAAAGTTAATTTTTTGCAGTAACTGAGGGGGCAGAGCCAGGGACCATGTGGGCACGGCCAGGAGGATATTCTACACCAACTTACTTCATTGCCAGGAGCAGGCATAGAGGACTCTCTGGCATCCAAGAAAAGGGTCAAGGCTTCTGGTTAAGAAGAATATGGCAGGATGGGGAAGCCACTCTACATTGTCACCTGCGGTCTGCAGTGAGCTTTTTTGCACATGGTCTTTTTTATACTTTTGTTATTAGTATTGTTACTGTTACTGCTTGTTTTCTTCTCTCATTGCTGTTTCCAGTAAATTGCCTTATCTCAGCCCATAATCTTTACCTTTTGTGGCTCAAATTCTCAACTCCATCCCACTGCAGCAGGAATGGAAGGGGGAAGGAGAGTGAGATATTGACAGCATGGTTTGGGAGAGTCTTGGTGGGGGCACTGAGTTGGAGAGTACCATACCTAAGTCACAACAGGTATGTAGTGGACAAACATAGGGATGGGTACTTAGAGAAGATGTGGAATCTACTGAAGATTAAACATCATTGCTTAAGATGTAGGAATATCTACTCACTATTCATCTAGAGAGAGTCTGGGACACCTGGTCTGGCTTACGCTGCTGCATGGAGGAAATCGGACTAGATGAGCAACAAAAGTCTATGTTCTATCCTGAGCTACACTATGATTGTATCTGTTCAACATTTAAGGACTAAAGGAAAAAAAATGCCTATCACTGCTCAGGATTCATTTCCTAATACAGGTCTGTAAGTTTTAGAAAGCTACTCTTTTCCTCAAGTTGTATATTAAAAATGAGATTTTGACTATGCCAACAGCCTCACAGAATATCTGCTGGAGTCTCTGACGTACATGAATTTTACTTTGCCTGGTTTCAAATCCACCATAACTTAGCAAACTGTGTTAACTAAAATATTTGTCAAACAAAGTAAAAATGAGCCAGTCAGGCAACTGATTTTCAAGAAGAAAAGATAGCTTCCTATTTTAGTCATATGTCCTGTAATTAAAATGTTAAAAAAGAGATGTGGAATGACTGGTCTTAACTAGACTGATTTATATTGTTTTGGGGATCCCAGAATAATCAAGTGCAGTTTAAACTTAATTGTAGAATTAGAAATAAAGATGATATATATTATTCTATCAGTGCTTTCAGGGTTTCTGAACTTAAAAAGTTATAACTTTTGACAATTAGAGCTACAGCTTTGACAATTAGTGGGGCTTTTATCTTTTACATTACCCTTTATGGTCTGTAGTAACTCAAAACACAGTAAGCATTCAGGTCATGTATAACTGTTTACCTATCCCTTTATTTTATTATAGCTATTATAATAAAAAGTAGGAATATTTGGTTTCTAAAATTTCACTTCTTATTTAGCCTTTTTGGTGAAAACTGCTCTAACCATGCCAGTTATATTTGATATAGTTTGATATACACACTATTTTCTTCTGAATAAAAAACCCCCTGTTCTTGATATTTTGTTATACCTGGCTTTTCAAAAGTGGCTTTAATGCCACAGAGAATATTGAAACTACTAAAATGTTGATCTTATTGAAATAATTTTAATGATCCACATGTGACTGTTCTGGATAATTTGAATGATCCAGTAGATAAAAAAATTAATTAGTCAAACCTTTCTGAATATTTTTTCAACCCTCTGAGAATGCTGATTTTTGTCAGACTATGGTATCTCACCACCTTCTCAATCTAAATCATTCTTATTTTGTCTTTTCATATATTCATGAGACAATGGTAGGAAATATAATTTAAATTAATCTTCAGTAATTTTTAATTCTGCCTCAATGTCAGACTATTGACTTCCATATCGTATTCATCATTAAATTAATTTCTGTATTTGAAAAAAGGAAATACAATAACAAATAGTTTATTAGCTACTGTTCCATTTTTAAATTTTCATCCCAGTTATAGGAGAAAACAAAAAGAGCAAACAGAGTGTAGTTTGTTGTAGAAGCACGAGGAACTGGTGTTTAGATGAAAATATTTTCATGAAATACTAGTTTTAGAAATAAAATGGTGCGTTTTTGCTTTGCCAAAAATGTAGGACATTGCTTAAATATATGATGTTGTGCTCAGGGGTTTTAGATATCTAAAGCAAAATAACTTTGTCAACATCAACTCTGCATATTCGGCCTTTTTTCGCTAGTTCATATTTCCACTGAAGTTAATGAGAATCCATGCTATTAGCAGAACTTAGGTAGCTTGACTTCTTTACCAGGATAAAATTAATTTTGGATCTGTACAGAGAAATAGCTGACTTCCCTATCCAGTGAAAAACATTGTGTAATACAATTCCCAAGTGTGCTTAAGTGCTTTAAACAAGTCTTCTTAAACAGTTAGGAAGAGGTACACAGATTTCTAAGCCTTAACTTGTTATTCAGTATCTGAAATGCTAGTAAAAATATTCAGCATAAACTTTCTTTTCTTCTGTTCATGATTTTTCAAAGGATGTGTTCATTACTTGACAAATTTGGATATCAACATTCAGAACCCACTGTGTATCAGTTTAAAAATAGATTTTTAAAAATATTGGTAGAAGTCTTTGTTAGTGTTGGGGTTTGTAAGTGGTATTTTTATTTATTTTTCTCTGGTGTCAGATTTTCTTGTGGATTTTTTTCTGATGTGAAATAAACACAAACTCTCAAACAGTTAACAGACATTATTCGAGTAATGGAATTTGTGGTTTTCATGTCAACAGGTATTTTAGAGAAAACAGTCACATATGGTTTGGAAGATAAACTTAAGTTTTGCCAAAGTAGATGACCTTTTAAAAGAGGATCCAGTTTATTGCAAGCAATATGTTTCACAGTACCAATTTTGAAACAAAATCTTCTGATCATATCTTTGGGATTTATGCCTAATAGGCACCATCAAGCAGAATTTGAATGCCTGAATGCACTTGATGTTTATTGAATGAGTGTAATTATCAGGTCAGCCTTAGGGAACATCCAGATTTCTCTACTCAGAGATAGGAAAGTTCTGGCTCAGGATCTGTGCTGGAAAGAGGGAAAATAGCAAATAAGATAGACCGTCGTACGTCTCCTTTTAGTTAGCCCAGAGTAGTGATTTTTCCTACCTGACATTCCCCAAACAGAGTTTAAGAAGTACTCTAATTTTTGTCTGGATAGGCAGATGCCAATTGTGTCTGGTTTATCTGTAGTTGTCTTGAAGAGGTTGCTAAAGAGAAACTCTAGAGGGAAGGGTGTAACTGAGAGTGAAGGAGTCAAAACATAGCCTTGAGAAACTATGATACAAGCAAGGACTTGTCTGGGATTTCTTGAAACCAGGAAGGAGGCTGGGGAATTTTCAGCACACCAGACAGTGGCAGAATCAGAGAAGAAGAAAACCAATTGTAAGAAATGGAGCTCAAGGTTACAGTAAAGTGCCAGATGAGATTGAGGTTTGAGATGATGATGAGCTATGCCAATATATCTATTCAGAAGTTACAAGTTCACATACTACATGTAGAGTTCCTGGTTATGTTTGTCACCTGAACTTCTGTTGCCATCGCAATATAGCATTAAATTTTCATGGAAAAAACTTGACATCTCTTCCGAGTGCTCAACAATGGTTTATGAACCAATGCTTTGTTCCTGCCATGCCTTGTACAGCCTCTGTTGAAGTGTATACTGACAGTGAATGAGGGAACAGTGCATGACCTCTCTCTCTCTGTTTGAGAAAATATATACAGTTTTACTTCAAACTGCTTATTGGTAGGAGAGAAAGCTGTTAGGAAGTGGTTAGATTTATACAGTTACAGATGGAAGAATCAGGGGTGTGGAAAACATTCTTGGCTATTTTTATGAGTACCCATAACCTTAGTGGACAAGAACTTTGCGCCTTCTCCAAGTGCAAATTCATAACATTAAGCACAATATACAGTTTCATTGAAAATATGTCTTATTAATCTATAAAAATGCCTATGTGTCAATTGACACAGCTCAGGTGTTTCCATATACTGTTACTCAAATAAGTTTTTCTGGTAGTCAGTGAGCAGTAATGTCTGAATTTGTATTTGATTTCCCAACCCACTATTTTCTTTTTTTTTTCTAGATATGTCAGTAAGATGGCCTAAATAAAATTGAAATTATATGAATCTGTTTATAACATCAAAATTATTTCTCTGACAGCTTATGAAATTATGTTTATAGAAAACTTTACTGTAATTACTGTTCACCCTTTTGGTGCAAAGTACATCTGCAGAAAACTTAATAAGAAGATAATCAAGGGAACAAAAAAAAAGGAAAAGAAAATGCAGTCAGCCACAGTTATTTGCTTGATAAATCCCCTTAGAAGTAATACATACAGTGTTTTAATTTGGAGTTTGTAAGCATATGCTGTCATTTGAAATTTGTTAGCATTTGAGCACAGCATAAATCGATTTGGCAGAAAAGTTGTAACTGTCCCCTTTAGGCACTCTGGAGATGTACATTTTAAGCCAAGTCTACTTTGTTTGATGTGTTGAATTACACTGAAATATAATATATAGTGTCAATTTATTTCAATTATCAAGAAAGATATTATACATATATAAAATACTGCGTCTTATTTTCCCTGAAGGACAAAAAAAGTTTCTTAGACACTCTTTTCCCTTACTGACTTTGCAGTTCAATGTGCATTGTTATATGGGTTTTGGGAAATGTAACATACTAACAAATTTAACTTTGATTTTCTCCAAAGAGTAATGAAATCCTTTCTCAAATGATATATAAATCTGTCTTGGAAAATCATAGAATGAACCATAGAACATTCTGGGCTGGAAGGGACCTTAAAGATCATCCAGTTTCAAATACTTACTATAGATAGGGACACCTTCCACTACACCAGGTCGCTCAAAATCCCATCCTACCTGGCCTTGAACACTTCCAGGGATGGGGCATCCACAGCTTCTCTGGGCAACCTGTTCCAGTGCCTTACCACCCTCATAGTGAATAAAACTCTTCCTAATATCTAATCCATCATCTTTCTCTTTAAAGTCGTTTCCCATCATCCTATCATTACACTCCCTGATAAAGAAAGCCTCCCTATCTTTCCTGATAGTCTCCACAAAGTCATCCTTTCTCCATGCTGAACAATCCCAAATCTCTCAGCCTGTCTTTACAGGAGAGGGGTTTCAGCCCTCTGATCATCTGTGTGGCCTTTCTCTGGACCCATTTGAGTAGCTCCAAATCTTTCTTATGTTGGGGGCCCTGGAGTGGTATGGAGCACAGCAGGTGGGGTATCATGAGAGCACAGTAGAGGGACATCCTGATCACACTGACTTTGATATAGCTCAGGATATGGTTGGATTTCTGTTCTGCAAGTGCACATTGCTGGGTCGTATTCAGTTTTTTAATCCACTAATACCTGTAGCTGTCAATCCACTCATGCCCTAGCCTGTATCCATGTTTGGGATTATCCTGACCCCAGTGCAGGATCTTAAAGTTTGCATTGTAGAACTTTATGAGGTTTACAGGCCCTCTTCTCAAGTGTGTCAGGGTCCCTCCGGATGGCATCCCTTTCCTCTAGAATATCAACACCACCACTCAGTGTGATGTTGTCCGCAAAATTTTGAGGGTGCACTTAATCCCACTATCCATGTCCCTGACAAATGGTGATTTTCATCAAATCAGTTGATGATGAAAATCCTTCTTCAGAAGTTAAATAAATTTAACCGGACAATATTAGTCCCTAAATCTGGAACAGCAGATAACTCTGTTGACTGAGTGCAGGGGACAGTGGTGTATTGCTGTGCATTTTCTGTAATTTTTGAGTGGATGTGGAGAAGGATAATAGACATAAAGCTTCCACATACCATAGTAAGCCAAAATTTTTTAGTCATGCAGAGCAGGCTGATATGAATGCTTTTGTTTAAGAACACCATCCCCTACCCCGATCTTCAGGAAGGAAAACAATGTGGGTTTTTAACAACTATTAGTTAAAGAAAAGGAAGATATACATAGGCATCAAATCAGAAACCACTGAAGTGACTTCTGTCAGCCACTTAATATTTATCAGAGTAATCTCTTCATGAAATGGTACTGCATTTGTCAGATTTCAAATTTACTTTCCTGCAGTGACCTGATGATACAGTTTCGACAAACTATTGATAGTGAATCTGCCTAAAAATTTTCCATTTTTAATGGAACTATGATAAATCTAACTAAAATACAATTTAAAGTCAGAGCTTTTACACCTTCAATATAAACCTGGTTTATTTTCTTGTTATGTCCAAACAGTATGCTGTAGAATGCTTTAAAATTACAGCTCGAAGTAAATCTGTCTCCTTTATTCCTTATCCCTATTACCCAGCTGAAATATGCGTATCCTCTGATAGTAAGAGATGTCTAGTTTGTCACATGACCAAGATGAAGGAAGAGCAATTATTTTTAAAATATGTTCCAAACACATACTGTATGCATGCAATTTTAAAAATATGTTTTATTCAAAAAACAATAAAGGGATGAAGGATAAAAAATAAATCTTTTACCATTTACGTTAAGGATGGACCTAAATATCAGTGTCCACTGATTCAGAATTTATTTTTAAAACAATCTCTGTTGAATCGACAGCCTTCTTTTTCTGCAGTTGTACAGACACTGTCATCAGCTAGGTGATAAAGAAATATTAGATCCTTGTCCCCAAAAGTTTAACTGGACTTGCACTTCAGTTACCTTTTGCACCTTACAGAGTGCAGTGCTGTATCCAGGGGTTTCCAGGATACAAAGACAGATGGAGCAATGTTTCAGATATTCATCTCAACACATGCCCTGTTTGCAGATAGCTAATTGCTAGAGTGTGTGTGAGAACTCATCTACAGGAGATTAAAAGCATCAGATAAAGGTCTTTACATAAAAAATTTTAATATCACCTCATTTTATGATAAATGAAATTATTCTTTGTGCTTATATAGACTATAATCTATTTAATGAGGATGGATTTCTTCTTCTTTTGCTAGGAATCATAAATTAAGTCTTAATTTCAGTTTCTTTTGTAAAGATTTTTCTTGCTTTTGTTTTTAGTGTGAATTGATTAGAAAGGGGCCTTCAGGGTAGCATAGAGGAACATGTGATAAAGCTTCATGCCATCTGAGGAACATGAATAATACTCAGTTAGATTTAACAGATTCTCTCTTTCATATCCTATTCTAAGGTAATATTCCTTTTGGCTTTCTCAGGGTGAAGAAATCTTAATATGTGATTATTCTAATGCTATTATTGCTTGTTGCTGTTGATTACTCTAACTTAGCTTTTGGGACATAGCAGAGTGTAAAACTGAAAAAAAGGAAAACCAGCCAAAAATCAACAGTTCTGAGCTACGATCTGAAGTCTTAGGCTATGACAATACATTATAGATAAACTCATGTTACTTTTAACTAATGCATCCAAAAATCAAAATGCAGTAACAAAATTTTAAGTACCAATCCTAAGTTTCGTTGATTTGTTTGGTTTGTTAAGTTATGTGAGGAATTGTCTTTGAGAGGAGGCATAGTTTTAGCTTACACAATTTAAAATGTAGTAAACTTAGCTCCAGAACTTTTTCAATGTATCCTCACTAGAGTGAAGAATTCAGTATAACTGTCACAAATACGAAGAAACGTAAGAATTACTGCTGAGATTTCTTTCTATTTGTCCTTGTAAGACCAACAGGAAAAATATTTATTCTCAGCCCTGAAAAAAAAGATTCTTTAAATACTTATTTGGTTACAAATTTTAAGATGTTTTAATTATTGTGCCCTGGACCTACAAATGTACGCTTGTTTTTCATGACTGACAAGTAAGTAAATAGCAATGATGTGCTCGCAAAGTAAATAACACCAAACATTTCTAAAGTGTGTTTGCTTAAATTTCTGTACTGCATTGCAGGAAAGAACATGGGAAGAATTAATGTTTATTTTATTGTTATCGAATTAGGACAATTTATTTTCCCATTTTCGTTATGGGATCTCAGATGGGCTTCTATCAAACACACCATAATTTTAACAGGGAAATTGTTAAAATGGAATATTAGCTGGCAGGTTTCTATTCTGTAGGAAATTCTGTCATAGTACTAGTATTCATGACATTCAGAAGAAATCAACTACTCTTTTCAAATTACTTTCTCTTGTCTCATGAGCAATTGGCTGCCATAAATGCTCATGGTATTTGTCTTTGAATTTGAAAAGCATGTTTTGAAATCATAGGCATATAACTAAATGTGGGGAAAAGAGTCAACTTTATGAGATCACCCTTATATAGCACTCATAGTGCTACAGTAATAGGCAATGTTACTTGTGAGTTAGTTCCAACATAAACTTCTATTTACAGGAGAAACAAACTCAGAAATTAGCCATAGACCATATATTTCCATGAAAACTCCTTAAATACCCTAGGAACCTGGACTAAATTTCAATGACGATTATGGACTAAATATTCAATGATTTTACAGAACTTCTTAGTTTTCTTAGAATTACTGGAGTTGCTCAAAACATGCACAATTATAAATAAATGTCAATGTGTTCAGGTGTTCTTTGAGTTAAAAACAGATGATAAAATCTTATGTGTGCTCAACAAGTTTTTCATCTAACCTTTTGAGGTGCCTGAATATAATTTCTGTAGAATATTAGAATAATATTTTCTTTTTGTGCATCTCAGAGAAGGTAGTCTGAAGAAAGGCACGACTGAATTTCTGTAACTGCATTTCCTTGTCCATTATTTTTTTCTTGTTACTTGCTTTGGTTTTGTTAATGCTATTGTGCCTAGGGGAATCTATATGTAGAGAAGTAAATTTATTGTAGATGCGATCCGTTTGAAGTCATTGTAAAGGCATGATCTTGACAAATACAACCTCTTGTGAGAAAAGTTTGGAATACTGTGCTTTGAACTGATGAAGTAGAACTTTTATTACTGAAAACCTCTATATTGTCTGTTGTTGGTGTTGTAAATGTTTCCAGGGAAGGGCACTAAGTATCATGCCAGATTTTACTACACCAGAATTAACAGAATCAGTTTTAGTGCCCCTAAGATTGAACTACTAGTATGAAGGCTGTGAAACCTTGACATTTATTCTTTGATATTGAACTGTCAAGGGTGAAAAAGACATTGTTAAGTGTGGCCCAGATTCTTTATTTTTTTTGTGATCCTGAAGCAGTGAGATGAGAGAATAGTGTTAAACTTCATGAGTGCGTTAGAAAAGAACATGGTGCAAGTATAGTAACTCTTAAAGTAATTAAGAGATAACTGCAAGGATAAGTTGGTTTTGCTTTAGTCATGTGATTATAGGAAACTTTTCAGCAAGTGTTTTTTTCCTGCTGAATGGAGAACAAAAGACAATTAAATAGATGTTATTGAAGTTCTCTCCTTCACCTTTATACATCCGTTCCTTATATAATCTATTCCTTACATTGTTTGTATAGCAAGTTCCTTAAATTGTTTAGAAATATATACTGGTGTACATTTAGGTGAGTCTAAAATTTGAGTTTAAGTGTACCAGCCTGATATAAATTTAGTGCAGAATCAAATCTGTTTAGTTTAGTTTACTTTACTTTACTTTAGCTTTAGGAATAAGAGGAATAAAACAGGGATTGGTGTATAAGGAAAGTCTGTATATTGTATTCTGTATTCTGAGGTGATTGAGAAAAAACTGATCCTTGTGAATCCAATTAACTACATTGTCTGACTGAATAAGAACTTTGTCTTATGTCATGATCTTAAACTCCTTCAGGTAATAGTGATTTAGGTCAAGCACAACATTTTACTAAATAATCTTCTATTCATGTCACAAAAGCCAGAGTTAAAGCAAAGGAAAAACTTTTCAGTTCTAAAACCTTTTCTTTAGCTGACTAAGATAAAAAAGTGAGGCTATCAGCTACTTTAAAAAGAGGTGTTGAGTGAGCCTTTTAATACATAAAAACTATTTATATCTTATTTATATAACAAAACATAATATTACATTTGAATGTAATGATACCAACAATTAGTAGACAATATGAACCCCAGCTTTAGTGAGCTGTTTCAACTCCTGGAAGTAAGAAAAAAATAAATACATGTATACAGGGTTCTGGTGGAGTTTTTGTTAGGGTGGAGATTTTTAGTTTGTTTGGGGTTATTTTTATTATCCTTTCTGAAATGATGACATACAATCACTAGCCTTGAAGAAACTAATAAGAAGAATTCTTAATCTACTAGACAAAATGTGGAACTCCCAGCCAGGGGATCGTACAGTACATCGATGACTACTGAGCAGTCAGCATTGTTGAAAAATAAAGTTAATGATAAAATCAATCTGATATTCAGAAAAATGTGGATATACAAAAGCACAGTATTAAAGAACTTATTTGACAAATTCTTGATCCAAACCAATTTGGTGAAAATCATTCTCTTTAGTAGTGTTTACAATAAAATTCCTCCACAAATGTAAAGATTCAAGGATTAAAAAGCTATTACATAAATATTACATAAATTATGTAGCTAGTTTAGTTTGTGATATACTCTTTTTTATTATGAGATCTAATGTATTTAATGTGGACAGCAAGAGATCACCTGTTTTTTTCCTGAAGCACACTGTGAGGTGCGTGTAAGTTCTACTGTTGCTAAGAGAAACTATTTATCTTTAAGATACCAATTGTACCAATTGCCAGATACCAATGAAAGGGGAAATGTTGCCTTAATTCCAACTTAATGGCAGCTTTCCAGCATTTTGATATTTATCAAATCCTGCTAAAACATTATGGGTTTGACTGGACCAAACAAATTTCTTCAATGCATTTCAGTAAAAGACATTTTCATATAAAAAAATAATTTATTCATAATAAATTCTTGTATGATCAAAAGTTTAGTTTTAACTGAAAACGCTAATTTCTTCATTTTGGTTAGATTTTTTAAAAAGTTTTCTGATTTCCCTAGAATCTCTGTTTTCAGAAATTACTACTTATCATTAACTCTGACAAAAACGTGCCGCTGGTTCTCTTCATTTGAGGTTTTTCTGCTAAGTACAACTCTCAAACTAATCTAAATACCAGTGGCTTAGACTTAATGATAAATTCTTCATTTTATTTACATCACTTCCATAAATGTGTTCCATGCGTCGTGTTATTTTGTGAAATTCTGACTTGTTTGTGCTATGTGTCAGACTATATCTTCATGAGAGAAATTCTTTATGGACTTTATTATCTCCTCCATGAACAAACCTCTGAGACTATGCTGCTTGAATTGCTTGAAAATCTTGAAAATGAGTGTCTGTTGAAGGTAAGAGCAGTCTGACTGAAAATCAGAGATATCAAGCCTATATTCTTTATGACACAACAATAGGAACCAAGCCTGAAAATTCATATAATTTCTCATCTTTTTAACCACTCTGTGATTTAATGGTCCATATGAGAAAGTGAGGATTCAAAGCTCCATATTCTTATTTCAGTTTTTCATTTACTCTAGTATAAGCAATAGAGAAAAAAATTTATTGTCAGAAGGATAAAGAAGAAATAATTTCTTTGTAAACTTCATTAATGGTTAATTTCTGTGCAGGTATCTGGTAGTATTATTCAAGGAGAAGATGTTAGTTGATAAATTGGAATTTTGTATTCTTCCACCTAGCAATGAATTAGAAGTTTCATTTTTACTTCAGCCCACAAATGGGTATTATGTTGCAGCACACCATATTGCAATATTGCACACTATGCTGTAAAATTTGGATATGCTATGTTCATAGTCTACTGACTTAGATTTTATGGCATCCAGAATATAAGAAGATATTCATGGTTATTAATATATTCACATGTATAATGCTTGCAAACTGTTTTTCCTGTTCTATATCAAAACTAACACAGTATATACAGAATTTCATTTCAAATAAATTCTTTCAGGCTGGACTAGTAGCTTTCAATACCTCTTAACTGTTTTGGATAGAATGAGTTCCTAGAGGTTCTCACTTCTGAAATACGATCAGGAATTGCAAAGTTTATAATTATTCTGAATCCACTTCTATTTTTAGAACTATAGGACTTGCCTTTTCTTAGGATAGGCAAAGCTCATGATATTCCAATGACTGAATCAGCCTTAATGCTGTGTTAAATGGGATTTTAGTGACTCTAGCTGCAATTATGAGTGGGGAAAATACTTCAGAGAAATATTGTCAAAATACTGCAATATCTTGCACACAAACTGTTCTCTAATAACTGTATAGAACTAAATTACCTTCTCCTCATAAGCTAAAAATTTTTGAAATTATTCATTCAGCATTTTGTATGTAAATTATGTTAAACACATACATAATCCCACCACAGAGTTGTGCATTGCATTCCAATTGCTGGAGACTATTAGAGAGAAAACAAAACTCAAATCAAAACAAAGAAACAAAAAAAGCAGCACTGAGCAGCAGCTTTTTCTCCTACAACAGAATGAGTTACTGAAGAATAAAGGAAAAAACCACTGAATTTCTATGTCATTACCATGAAAGGATATTGATTCTGAAAAGGAATCTCCTTGAATCCATGCTTTTGAGATGTAGCAAGGTAATTGTAGTAGGATTCCAATTCAGAGACTTATTGCTTACCTATTTTTTAAAAACGCCTTTTGAAAGTCTACTCAGTTTTCAGTCTTTTGGAAATTAACTTCCTCTGTTTAGTGCAAATTTATAATTTTGTTGAAAATGTAAACCAATTTTTTCTTATTTAGTCTTGCAGAAATAGAATATTAACTACCTTTGATGTCTGAAGGACAAAGAAGTATCTAGCATTTCCTGGTCTCTTGTCTTCTACTTTATGCAATTTTTTTTCCTTCTGGTTATTCTAATAGGCTAGGTATTCCATAGCCATGCTCTATTTCTTAAAAAAAAGAAGGTACAGAAAAATTTTTTTTCTTTTTTTTCTTTTTTTTCTTTTTGTTTCTTTTTGTTTCTTTTTTTTTTCTTTTTTTGTTTTTTTTGTACAGAATGACATTTAATAGTTATTGCCTGTTTTTCAAATAGAGGACTTTTGCTAGTGGAGTGTTGTCGAAAAGTCATTTGATATTTTGGAGTAGTGACACATTCGGACTGTGATCTACTATAACAAAAGGTTTTGGTAGATCTGCTGAATAATGGTTGGTCTTCCACTTTGCTTATTATTTGCTCTTGCTAAGAGTATTTTTCCCTTCTGAAGTTTTCTTATCTTGTGTATCTGATCTTAATGGTTCGAACAAATACTCAAGTATTATGTTGTTGATTGGAATTTTTATTTTATTTTATTTTTTAATTGTGTGTGTGTGTTGTAAGGACGCTAGGATGATGAAACACACTGCTAGATCATTCATATAAGCCACGCAGAATCAAAAGAAAAACTTTGATTCTTTATCACCCTCTTGAAACAGCTGATATATCAAGTTCTTGGTAGGGGCACAACAGAATACCATGGTCACGTGCAAAATTGCCTGAGAAACAGAAAAGCTGCAAAATGCAGGGGTTTTAATGTTTTTAATGGGTGACACCATGAAGTATTCACCAAAAAAAATATTATTTGATTAAATTGGAAAAATATTTATCTCTCTACTACATTCCCTACATAAATACTGTAGATACCATACCTGTCCATTGGTTAATGCAGATGAAAACATTAAATTTTTTAGCAATGGAAAGAAAAATAAGGAACTTTACAGGTGGATTCTACCTTGATAGAGGACTACCCGAATGCTCCCACTCAGCAGGGATCACTGGATCCTCTGTGTTGTTGTAATGTGAACATGTAATTTGTTCCTCAGAGGAAGTGTTTTCTAATTAGGTAAAAACCAACATACATAGTTTATATAATTTTTTTTTGTCACATTGATCTTGCAGATTTTTTCACAATGGTTAAAATAAAGGGAGTTATGTGCTCTGTTATTGAATTTATCTGAAGCACATTTCTGCAAGCCTACTATGCCACAGTAATCTTCCATCTGTTCTTAAACTAATGAACTGTGTTTTTGTTGCTACTATCCTTGTTGCAGTAATAATTTCAAACATTTGGTTTGGTGGGGTTTTTTTTTAGTCTAGTAAACACAATTCAAGATTTTAGCAAGATTAGGATGAATAGAAATTATTATTTCAGTGCTGATGATCAGGACTTCTGATCTGTACTGCAGATCTTGTTTTCCTAAAACAAATATTCGGTTTTTTCATGAGTTGGCCATTTGGTTTTGAAAAAGATTAGTAGTCCATAATTATGACTGACAGGCTATTTATTCTCAAAGTTTTCAACAGGCTTTCTAATCCCATGAACACAAATAAAAGTAGAAATATAGATGTCTATAAGTGTATATAGAGAACATCTAATATTCTCTGAGATATCGAAACCTAATGTTATTATAATGTGGATTTGTGCTGGGAGGTGTAAACTGAAGCCATCTTGAAAGAGCAATTTAAGCATATATACAAAGGTGGGTAAGAATCTGGATGGGTAAATGTCTCAGGGACACTGAGTGAGAATAAGTAGGTATGGTGATGAAACCTGTTCCTTTTTAGATTCAACAGCTTTTTTTCAAAATATTGAAAGGAAAGTTTCCAGTGTTATTCCTATTTGTTCCGAGAGCAATGGAACAAAATTCTGCATGACCACTGGAAAAGTCTGTAAGCAAATAAATATTTTGCAACTGAACAAGAATCAGTTGAATTGGAATTAACTAATCTTAATTGCACATATTTCCACTGATGCCACTAGTAAGCTGAAAACTTGTGTTATTTTAAGATATATTCAGTTGTTCCAAGTAGTACATTCAAAATTAGCCAAGAAGTATGTACTTTTTGAGTGAGAGAAGTGAAATTCTGTTTCACTTTGTATACAGCATTTACTTTAGCATTTAGCCTTGAGGATGGCAGAGCAATGCCAGAGACTTCTGATGATTCTTTTGAGCATACAGCTGGGGCAAAATGAAGGGAAAACTATTCTGAGGCAAAATTGAGAATTTGGCTCTAAGAAAGAAGGTGAAATATTTATCTCACATTTTAAGGATAGAGGGGGAGTTTGGAGAAAGGAGTCAGGACTTCCATTTGAATGGATTACCCATTCTCTGACTTGCTATTAGCACATCACTGTTATATTGCACATATGGCTTTGTACAATTTGTAGAGCTACCCTCAAATGAACTAACCTCAGCTGTATCACAGTCTGGGGCATGATAACAGTACTAACATTCTGAGACTTATCCCTGTGTAAAAAAGAACACTAAGTATTTGATGAAATAACAGTGTGTCTGTCCCTTGTGTACACTGAAATTGCTTCACAGCACCATTTATGCAAATAAGTTATACAGTTAATTTCAGTTAGAAACATTTAATAACTCTACAAAACTGACTTCAATACAATATGCCCAGGTATTTTAAATTATGAACCAGAGAGTTTGGAGATATCTTTGGCACCAGATAGCTTTTCTTTTTGGAACAAAATTTAGTGTCTCTGTTGTCGGCATGGACACTGGGATTGAGTGCACCTGCAACAAGTTCGCTGGTGACACAAAGCTGTGTGGCACAGTCAGCATGCTGGGGGACAGGGATGCCATCCAGAGGGACCTCGACAGGCATGAGAGGTGGGCCTCTGAACCTTAGGAAGTGCAGCAGGACCAAGTGCTAAGTTGTTTACCTGGATCAGGGGCACCCTGAACCTAAAATACAGGTTGGGCTGAGAATGTACCAAGAGCAGCCCTGGGGAGAAAAACTCACATCTGTTGGTTGACAAGAAACTCAGCAAGACCCAGCAATGTGCACTCACTGCCCAGAATGCCAAATCTGTCCTGGGCAGCATCAAAAGCAGTGTGCCCAGCAGGAGAATGGAAGTGATTCTACTCTTCTGCTGTGCTGTTGTGAAACCCCACCTGGACTATTAGGTCTAGCTCTGGGACCCCCAGTGAAATTGTTGACCCGTTAGAGGTCCAGAGGAGGACTACAAAGATGATCCAAGGGCTGAAACACCTCTGCTGTGTGCAAAGGCTGAGAGAAATGGGATTATTTTGCCTGGGAAAGAGAAGTTTCTCTGGAGATATTATACCAACCTTTGTATGTAGAAGGGGCCTGCAAGAAGGCTGAAGAGGGACTTATTTTTCAAGAAATTGTAGTGATAGGACAAGAGTTAATGGCTTTAAACTGAAAGGTGATAGTTTAGGTAAGACATTAAGAAGAAATTCCTTACTGTGAGGATGGTGAGGCACTAGAACAAGTTGCCCAGTGAAGTTGTGGTTCCCCAATTCTTGAAAATGTTCAATGCCAGAATAGATGGGGCTTTCAGCAACCTGCTCTAGTGAATGGAATCCCTGTCCGTGGTGGAGGGATTTGGAACAAGATGATCTTTAAGGTCCTTTCCAACCCAAACCATTCCAAGATTCTGTGATTCTAAAGGTAACTTGTTTAATAAAGCTGACAAACAGATAATTTTCAGTCCCAGCATCTTCTCAGGTTACGAGAGGTAATAATTTCTGACACTTTTTCATGGTTCTGTGCAATTTGTATAAAAGTATGCCTAGTTTAATGCCCTCTTTCTGAGTGTGTAAACTTAAGATCTCTAATGGCCATTTTATATGATTGTAAGTTTTGTCTGTTTCAGGGTCAAAGGCACATATCTCAGTAGCTTCTGCAAATTGTACTTTAACTTTTTTAATATTTTCCATTTAAATTTTGGTAAAAGCCATAGTTAAGCTGATATTACAATTGCCAATACCCAACTACTCTTGATATGCTTTTGCTTCCTTTTATAATTTATTACTACTTATTTATAGCAGATAATAATTTTATTAATTATACTTTTTTTTTCTTGAAACTATAGTTACATTGGAACTTAGGTGGTATTGTAGAAATATACATCAAAAACATTAAAACCAATGTACAGTTTCTGAAGTGCTGGTAGTCTGTACATATGCACTCTGTATGTTGAAGCCCTTTTTATTTAGTCTGTAGTCAATACTTTACAGCATATGAGAACAGAAATGTGAAGTTAATCACAGCAAAGGTAGTGGAGTGGGGTTTGGTAAACTATCAGAATGAGAAAATAAATTTTTGAAAAATAAAGGATTTCTTGGTTTGCTGCGAAGCACCACAGTGGCTTGTACATTAGGTAAAAAAAAGAAAGCAGTCACTTGAGCAGGAAGATTGAACTTTTCCCAGTTTTAGTACTCTACATGAGCCAGACAAATTGTAATTTGGGTTGTTTGTTTGTTTGTTTGTTTTAGAATGGAAGAGGTAACTAGAGGACAAAAAAACCTGCTGGAACTTTAATTTTGGATGTCTGTTAACAAAGAACTATGTATGCCAGCTGGTAACTCATATAGTTTCTTACTTTCAGTGGTATTCAGATGTTCATAGCAAAAGTGAAATAGTCTGGAATGAATAGGACAAGACATAACAATAACTTAATATAAATTTATTTCATTATAAATTTAATGTAGTACAAGGTCTTCGAGTCCACAAAACAGTGCTACTGTTCACATAGGTTTTGCAAACTTCTTTTAAAACTATTTATTCAAAATGTGTTAACCACTAACCTTTGGATCACATATGTGATGAGTTTCCTCGCCTGTTGGGTTATATATGAGAAGACAATAAATGTTTTAAAAAGTACATTAATTAGTCATGAATATTCATATGGTTTTGATTAGCCATGCAAATTGCATGATGCTACATTCCATGATTAAACACTGCAAGGCATTCAGATGCAAGTGAAAAAATTCCAAATTCAGTGTTCATGAAATGTTCACATAAAACTGATGAAATTATGCATCAGAAGATATTTATAAAAAAAGGTTAATTTAGCTTCACCAGACAAATCAGGATAGACAGATGTCATCTTCCTGGACTCAGCAAGAAGCTTTTGTTTATTACTAGGAGCAATTTAATTCTTTGCAGTGAAATTACAACTCTTTGGAAGAAAAATAAGTGGTAAAAATAAGGCTTCATTAGAGACGCAAGTGCCATGTATATTTGAGATGTCTTTGTCTTTTGCAGTGAAATAATCATAATGAAATTCACAGGATAGATTGAAGCATATCTGAAAATGAGTTTCTTTCTTAATCCTCTGAAATCTCTGAGTGTGTGTATGGAAAGTGCAAACACAGTAATAAATAATTATTTAAGAAAAAGGAAGAAAAACATTTAGGACCTGGTGTCAAAGCTTTCACAATTGTTTCCTTTTTGTGGTGGAGAGAAGTCTAAAGCAACCTCCAACAGTGTCATTCTAACACATCAGAACTTAGATCAAAAGCTACTACTGATTTTAGAATACAAAATACCCAAAATTCATGCACCAATGATCCTTGACAATGTATATCTAGCGTTTCTTTTGTTATCTATAAATAGAATCATTGCTGGGACAAAACAGTTACAGTTGTATACTTTTCTGTGAAACAAAATCCAAATCTACCTCAATATTTGTAGTTGGAAAAAAAAAAAAATCTCTGTGACAGTATATTTCTATCTTTTCTTGTTAATTCCTTATATTGCTTTGATTTCTTCTCTTCAAAGACCTGAAATACTCTTAATGACTTTTTGCTTTACTTTTGTAGCTGAGAAAGCAGACTGATGTGGTCAAACCTATAGATTAGGTATTTTGTCCTATCCAAATTTCTGACATTCTGACATATATTAAGTGAAACATTTTAAAACTTTGTAAATGGCTATTTTTACACTTGTCAGTAAATGACCTGAGTTGTCTGTGATCAACAAGTGGAAAGACTAGACAGTGTTTATCTGTAAGTCTTCATGGAGACCTTTTCAGAGTAGTTTATATCATATCTGTGTATATGAAATTTAGATTCCCTGAGTCTCTTCTCATTTTAATCCTGGATTTTACTTATATGTTTAAATACAATCATTACATTGACATGGAAATAGGATTAGAAATTTATGCTATTCGCTTTACTTTTGTTTTACATGGATTATTTTAAATTATTATGTGTTTTGAAGGCATTTTTCAAAAGATGTTTGGAGGGTCTTTTCTCCTTTTTCAAAATGATACTCTAAATTCTCTATTTGGTGCAGTGTTCTGTCCTATTTTTGCTTGCTGTAGTTAGTGAATTGTGTCATCCACTATTCTATTCAAAGCAATTCTGAAATTTCAGAATGGTACCTGGCCTTCTGTGGAACAAGGTCTTTTTGGAAATTGTTTTTCTACAGAATCAACGATGTTCAAATAATGAGAATAATATAAAAAAAATCCCATCATGCTAGAGTGGACTGAATACAAATTGAGCACCAGCATGTTTCTGATCCAGAATGTAAGGGGATAGATATATTGTTATCTGCTTAGAATACATGAAGTCTGCCATCACTTATTACTGTTACATCTGTGTATATTAATATACTATTCATTTAATAATAGGCAAAATATTTTTTTATATTTTTAAAGGTTTTTAACAAAGTAAAAAAAAGATACACATCAATGGTCTATTTAGGATCATTTTACTTAAGAAAAAAGTAATTACACTCCAGTAAAAGTGATGACAGAAAAATAGTCCATGAATTTTTTGATCAGTTCTAAGTCATATTTATTCTGAGATGGGTGCAGATTTCTGTGTAATTTTTTAATTTAGAAAAGAATACTATTTGAAGGATGCTGTAAAGGGAATTTACCCTCCCTTTGTCTGTCTGCTCAGTCTGTTTATCTATTTCATTATAGCCCCACTTTTAAAGTCCATGTCCTATGCAATAGATTTCTGATGATATGGTGGCCATAAAGAAAAGAAGTAGCATGTTTTATTTTGGGTGTATTGAAATCAATTTATCTTTACACAAAAGTGCACCAAGAAACAACAAAAAAAAAGTCAAATACCAATTATTCTTTTTTTCTCTAGAATGTTTTTTTACTGTAAAATGTAATCACAATTATTAGAGTGAAAAACAGCACATGGGACTTTGTGAGATTTCTTCACAGAAGAGGGAAACAGAAAAAGTTCTGCTTAAGATGTTGTCCTGGTTCCAGGTAAGACAGGGTTAATTTATCCACTACCCAGGATGGGGCATGGCTAGGACACTGAGGTTATCGTAAACCACCTCATTGCTGGGGGCAGGGAAAGGAACTCTCTTCCTGTGGCTGAGTAAATGTGGCTAAGGGGACTGTCTGATGTTGTCTGTTGTTGAGGGGTTTCCATGTGAATAGTCTATTTTTTTTGTACCCTCCATCATTATTGTTGCTGTTACATTTCATTTCCTTATCTCATTGCTGTTTCCAGTAAGATGGTCTTATCTCAACCCATGATCTTTGCCTCTTGTGACTTCAATTCTCCTCTCTATCCCACTGCAGTGGGGAGGGAGAGGGGAAAATGAAACTGATCCCAGTCTACTGTAGTAAATAAAAGGTATAAGAATGTATTATGTCATTAATCATTATACATTTGGGTTTGCATTAGCTTGAGCATGCACAGCATTTATAGATAAAGCCTGTGCTCTAAGAAGTTTTTTAAAGTTTTGTTTTGTTAAAATTTCCAAACGGTAAAGCATGCAAGAAACTAGTCATGAGCATACTTTCAGCCATTTAAAAGGCTAGGCATAGTTCAATAGTTAATAGCACTTAACAACTAGTGAATGTAAGGAAAGACGGTGCAGTTAATTCGTATGTTCAATTCTGTGACATCGCTTGCAGTTCTACAGCAGAAATATAAGCTAAATTCAAATACAAAGTGCTCATTTTCTCTAACTCGTGTATCAGCAGATTTTTCGCTTAGCAGAATTAGTTCCTCACAGGTTACACATTATTCACCATTCCTGTGGAAGGCCTTTTGAAGGGTCTGGCTGATGAACAGAAAGATGTCAGAACAGTTTGGAAGGAGGGAGAAGGGCTACTTAAGTATAATACAAATGGAGACCAAGTGTTTGTAATCTACTTTTTAAACTCTGTCTTGCATGGAAGTTGTTGCTTAGAGAACATATTTGATTTTGGAGGTATTTTCCCTCAGTGTTCTACAATTTGCTGTAGCATTAAATTTGCCACTCTTTTTTTGATTCGAGACTTGATGTGTGACCACACAGGAATAAGGTTTATATCAGCCAAACTTCATGATCCACAGAACAATTTGTTTTCTGAGATTGGTCATAGGATCAAATTATTCTATTTTGCAAGACTGCACCTTTTATTTTTGAGAAGGCAAAGTGGTGTGTGTGTCTTGCTTTAGAAGAAGTAGGACTGAGAAGGACATTTTCTGAACACATAATTCTTGAATAGCAAGTGTGATATCAACCATATTTTTCAGGCAGATTATAATCTTATTAATCTTCAATAATTATGTTTTGATCTGCAAAATTACTGGTTAGGGGTAATTTTGCAATTTAGAAAAAAGAGATACACAGATCTTCAAGTAAATAAACAAATTCCTAGGTGCTAGCAGTTGATGATTGATGGATTGATCTGACCACAATTTATGGTATCTGCATTTTGAATATATATTTTGTTATAGTATCAGATATACAATGAAAAAAGTACCGCTTTCTTCAGTCCGAACTTTAATATTGCAAACACTTTAGTCGTTGTAAGCAAGCATTATTAAGCATTATTATCTTGTATTTTTAGGTGTGTATAATAGCTAGAAAATATAAAGCATTTAAATAACAGAATTTAAAATTTCACAGATTTAAAAAATAATCTAAAAAAATCTGTTTCTCTATTTACAGCTTCAAAAGATAATTAGGGTTATTTATTAATGATTTTCTAATAGCTAATTTTCTTAAGATTTTCTGTGAAATCCATTAGACAAACTAATAATTAGGTAATACCTAGACAGTAGTTACTGTTGAATATTGGTCTGATTTTTCTCAGTGCTAAATTTACTTTTTTTTTGTATGTTGAGAATTAAGTACTGGTACCAAGTATTCCTACCACAAATGAGTATTTCTCAAAAAGATTTTCAGAAGTTAAAGTGGAAAGTGGATTTACAGTGACTGGATGGCTAATTATGGCACCATTTATTTGTACAGCAGTATAATAAATGTAATATTGTATCTTATCATATCGTATTCAAGAAATTGGTCAAGGGGAAGGCAGGAGATCAGCATGGCTGAGTCAGGAGCTGCTGATCAAACAAAAGAAAAAAAAGAAAACACACAGGCAATTGAAGATAGGTTGGGTGACTTGAGAAGAGTAGAGATGAAGTTGGGTTCTGTAGGGATGGGGTAAGGAAGGCACAGGTAAAGCTGAAGCCGAACTTGGCAAAATATGTAAAGAATAACAGGCATGTGAGCCAGAAAAGGAAGGTCAGAGAAGGTGACCCCCCTGATAAACAATGCTGGAAAACTGGAAACAACAGATGAAGAGAAGGTTCAATTTTTCACTCACTCTCAGTGGCAACCTCTCTTCCCACACCTCTCAAGTGGATGGACAGCAGGATGGGGACTGGAGGAGCAAAATCCCTCAAACTGAAAGGAAAGATAAGGTTTATGGCCACCTGAGGAACCTGAATGTAGGCCCTGTGGGAAGTGGCTGATGAAGTTGCCAAGCCACTCTCCATGATATCTGAAAACTCATGACAGTCAGCTGACATCCCAAGTGACTGGAAAAGGGAAACATTGCAACCATCTTTACAAACTGTAGAAAGCAAGACTGTGGGAACTACTTACTTGTCAGCTTCATCTCTGTGCCTGGGAGGATCGTGGAACAGATCCCCCCAGAAGCTGTGTTAAGGCACATGGAGGACAGGGAGGTGATCTGGGACAGCCAGCACAGCTTCACCAAGGGCAGGTCCTGCCTGATCAACCCAGTGGCTTTCTATGATGGGGTGACTGCATCAGTGAGCAAGAGAAGCGCTACAAATGTGATTTATCTGGACTTCTGTAAAGCCTTTGACAATCCCCCACAACATCCTTCTCTCTAAATTGGAGAGAGATGGATTTGATGAGTGAATTGTTAGATGGATAAGTGCTTGGATGGTCACATCCATGGAGTAGTGGTCAATGCCTCAGAGTTCTGATGGACTGAAAAGTGTTGTATCTCAGGTGTTCATATTGGTACAAATATTATTTAACATATTCGTTAAAGACATAGATTAAGGGATTGACTGCACCCTCAGCAAATTTGCAGATGACACCAAGCTGAGTGGTGGAATTGACACACCTGAAAAATGGGATGCCATTCAGAGGGACCTGGACAAGGTTGAGAAGTGGGCCAATAGGAACCTCATGAGGGTCAACAAGATCAAGTGCAAGCTGCTGCATCTGGGTCAGGGCAATCTCCTGTACCAACACAGGCTGGGAATGAAGAGATTAGAGCAGCCTTTGGGTGTGCTGATGGATGAGAGGCTGGACATGACCCAGCCATGGGCACTCACAGCCCAGAAAGCCAAACGTGTCCTGGGCTGCATCCAAAGCAGCGTGGGCAGCAGGGCCAGGGAGGGGATTCTGCCCCTCTGCTCTGCTGAGACCCTGCCTGCAGTGCTGCATCCAGCTCTGGGGTCCCCAACAGCAGGAATACTTGGTCATGTTGGAACAAGTTCAGAGGAGGGCAATCAAGATGATTAGAGAGATGGAGCCCCTCTCCTAGGAGAAAAGGCTGAGAGAATTAAGATTGTTAAGCATGGAAAAGAGAAGGCTTTGCAGTGACCTAGTTGCAGAGTTCCAGTACCTGAAGGGAACCTACAGGTAAGACAGAGAGGCACTTTTTACAAGGGTATGTCGTGACAAGACAGGGCAGGAATGGATTCAAACTGAAAGAAGGTAGGTTTAGAGCAGATATTAGGAGAAAGTTCTTTGCCATGAGGATGGCTAGTCACTGGAAGAGGTTGCCCAGAGAGATTGTGGATGCCCCATCCCTGGAGGTATTGCATACAGAACTACAGGCTGGATAGAGCTCTGAGCAACCTGTTCTAGTAGGAGATGTCCCTGCCAATGGCAGGGGATTGGAAATTAGATGATCTTTGAAGTTGAGGTCAACAATTAATATTTGAAATGTCATACTTTAACATCATAAAAGTAGAAGGCAAATAATGAAGTATTTTTATGCTGCTACATGTTGCGTATTTCACTATTTTTGTCTCCTTGCAAAATAAACACCTGTTTTCAATGACAGGTTGGCTGTTATGTCTCTACAGGTGATGTGAAATTTCAATTTTCTGTGCAAGATAATCTATAAACTTAGTAGCAATCAACTGAAATATATTTCTAAACAGAAGAATGAAAAGGTACATGATGTTCAGTGAGACAATGGAATATGACATTCAGTGTTTGCCTCTGTGTAGCACTGTTGTATTGTTCTAGTGGACTGCATGAGATTTTAATACAAAAGATAATTGAAACAGTTGGAATGATGTTGCTGTGCTGCCCTGAACCTTTTGCCTGCACCAAAAATGAGAAGTCTGTGTACCTCCTGTAGATTAAAAGGTAGGTATTCAGAGTGAAGATTACTCAGTATTTTTGCTGCTGGCAAACTTAGCATCAGAATGTCTAGCCAGGTAAAATATTTATTTATTTTTTAAGTTTGAATTGTGACTATTTTAATGCTGCTAACAATTTAAGGTGTTTATGAGACAGATTTTTTTTTCTTTCTTCTGCAGCTATAAATATTTTCCTTTTGTGAATTATTTGTATTTATGTACATATATATGCTTCCTTACATATCGGTAGAAGTGTGTGTGTATGTAAGATGCTATATGTATTTATCTGAGACAAGGGTAGTTTTATTAGATTAAGAATTTATCTTTTCTGTAAGAGAGGGCAATATTCAAAAGGAAAAATCTGGTTTTAGCAGAAAGTACTGTTTCTAGTATTATGAACTCTCATCTAAAGATAAACCTATTAATTGCATCATAAAAATCCTAAATTAAAACTGCTCTGAATAAACTGAAGTAATGTGCTATACTGTCTACCCTAATACCTTAATCTGTTCCTTTTTTTTTTTTTTTTTAATTGTTATTCTGTACAGGAAATTTAATTTTGCTTGCTTTTGAAAGTACAAATAATTTTTTCTACCTGAAATCCACAAATAATGATTCCTTAAAAATTCACCCTATGACAGAAATGTTGAATATCTAGAATCTGTAATTTTTGTTTAACATGTAAGATTTAGAGTTGTGTATTTCTTACACACACCTTTCCTGCATTTGCACTTGTCGAAATGTGAAAGATTTGCATAAAGCCTCTGAGGAAAAGAGATCCTTGTGTAACACTTCACTTGAAAGATCAGAAGGTATTTGAAAGCACAGATTTTTAAGCTAGGCAGAGCAGCCATTCTTGAGCGATAAAACAATGTTATTGACCTCTTTAGGCAGCTTCAAAATGGAGGAATGTCACCCTAATTTCCCTCCCTGGGTGCGTCTTTCATATGTACAGCCCTTTCTATCACTTACCTTCAAAAAACTTGTCATGAAACCTTTCCATTGTTCCCAAGAATAACTCCAGGTTCCATTTAATGATATTTTTCGTCTTTTATCTCTGTGAATCTTCTTCATCCCAAGGAGGCATCAGGTACATCTCTTGAAGTGAAATAGGCCATTAAATATCTCCCCAGGACAGAATACTTGTTCTTTATTAAGTCCATAAAAAAGTAATAAAATAAAGATGTGGAAGACTACTTTTTTCTTGGTAGGTCAGGGCGACCATCAAAGCAGCAGACATTGTAGCTAACATCTCTCTTCCCTGGGGTGCATTCCTGAACATTCTACAAAGTCATAATGCTACAGGAGAAAGAGTTCTGGCCTCATTTGGGAAATTTTGAAGATGCTAAATAGAATCATTTGGTGTTATGTGGATATTTTGACATCAAGATATACTATAGCATAATCTGTTAGATTTTTTTAAAGTGTTTTAAATCCTTCTGTTTGTAGTTTTTCTAAATATATTTTAAGATATACATTTAAATCAACATTATGCATTCTTATGCCAATGTATGTTTAATTAAATCACATGTGACATAAAAAATATTAATTTTTTAATGAAAATACATAATAGGGTTTTCAAATAATTCTTAAAATTGATTAGACACAAAAAAAAATTATATCTGTCTGGAACCAAATTTAATAAGGTCATTATATGATGTATGTACTTTTGCTTTATATGATAAAAAGCTAGAAAAAGGTAGCTGTTTGACATTTGTACAGTTTCATCTCTTTGTAATCTCCTAATGGAAATTTAAACTTCTGGGTTATACCAGTAATTTTTAAACTAAAGTGTCAAAATTCTAGTTCTTAGCTAAAAAATCAGAACATAATTTTGAAGTGGTCTGTAACAGTAAAAAAAGCAGATACAGAATTATGGAACTCCTAGGAATGGAAATACTCCACTCCTTTTATGCATGGGAAACTTATGAAGGGTAGGGAGAATGGAGACGGAGTATAGGAAGGCAAGAGAAAAGATTGGCTAAACATTGAAGAAATTATATGTAAAAGAATAAAACCATCGGGCAGATGGGTGTGAAGTATATTTGATTCTACAGACTCTTAGCTGGAAATAAGAGCTCAGTATTAACTGACTACATGCATTTAGTTTTAGTAAAACTCAGAAGGGAAAGGGAGGGAGAAAGTTATGTATAAATCTAGAGTACAGAGTAGATGATTGGGATGATAGTACCACAGTGATAACGCAAATGGAACTATTTTCATTACATTTATCAAAGAAACCTTGGAAAGGTGGTAAGAATCTAACAGGCTGCACAGCTGCAGAAGGTGATTATATACCCATTTTCATGAGGAGCCAGGCAGCCAGGAAAATACAAAACTGGCAGAGAGGAAAAGGACTTTGATAACAGAGCTGTATTTTGTTATGATACATTTTGAATGGCAATGAACCTGAGAGCAAACTTGACAGAAAACTGTGCAGAATCCCTAAACAGAATTGCCCTCAGGGCATACAAAATTGAGTGATACATAACAGTATCTACAGTGCAATAACTACGCAGTATGCTTGATGAGTGACAGGTATATTACGGACATTAATTAAGTTAACAGGAGTGGAATCTTGCCAGCTACTGAGCATTTCATATGGCCTAATAGCAACAAATCCCTCTCACTCACATTTTAACAGCAACAGAAAAGTTCAAGATGCATTTCTAGCTTCATCACAGGCACCAATTAGCTGTTCATGGTGTCTGTTTTTCTGCAGTTTTCAAGAAAAATTGCATCATTAGAGCATTTAAAATGCAGTGTCAACAGGAAATAGAACAATAGCTGCAAGCAAAAAAAATTACAAACAACTGAGCCATTATGTTTTGGGGTTTTTTTGTCCTGAGTGTGATGTGTCTTGGACAGCAATTTTTTTTTTTTTTTTTTTTCTTCTCTACAAAGAAGAAATGGAAAATAATTTAAGGCAGAAGAAAACCAGATGTAGGAGAACATCTGTAAGCAGTCTGAGTGGTCCATTGTAATTTTCTTACTGCTACTCGGTTGTTTGTTTATAATATTTTTTTTAAAAAATTAGACCCTCCTAAATTCTCTTGAGGAAACTTATGAAGAGTATAGAGTGTCACAAAAACATGGTGACGCAGCAGTTATTCTGTTCCATTTGCAGATGATTGGGACACAGCAGGAGGTGTCTCTTTTAGGGTGTTTGAAACACCTGAAACTTTGTATTTTTTCCAGCAACCTTATCAGTGTAAAAGCCCTAAAATCCTCATTTAGCCTAGATTAATAACTCAGCTCCCTCATTTTCTAGGTTATAAGACTGGACAGTTTTGTCTAAGGCTTTAATCCAATTCTCTTATCTTCCTAGTTCAAATTCCTTTGTTCTGTATAGGGTCAAATAGTATTGAACAGGAAAATGGTGAATCCTCAGCAGTTCTCAGTTACATTTATGAGACAAGCCTGTCTTTCACTGTTGCAAATGAAAGACACTTAGGTTAAAAGGTACAAGAAATGAGACAACTATAGAGTGGCACACTGTGTCAGGTATTATCAATGTGAGGACTTTGTAAACCATCATTTTCATCTAGACTATCATATTTAATGACTGATGTGGCACCTTCGTCTATTTAATCCTTACATGAACACAGGCAAAAAAGTCCACCCTTTCATTACCTGAAATATGGTAAAGATCCTTCCTCTGGTTTGGTGCTATACTGGTATACTGTTTTGTAACTTTATTGAACACCTTCATTTCTTGAGTAACAAACTATAGTCAATCATTATTCCCTTATTCTATCTCCTTTCTAGTCAGAAATGAAATAAGTTTTTTCACATCACCCTTCTGTTTCATATTTTTCAAGATGAATAATAGCAGAATCCTCTACAGGAAGTTTTGTATGAGGACTGTATCAAGGAATCTCTCCTTACTCAAAAGTTCTTTAGTACCTTTGATTACACCTGCCACCTTTTTATTCTTCTGCATTTTGTTCAGTAGTGGGGAGTACAATATTCAGTTCAGAATACAATAAAATTGTCATGCATTTGGTCTGCCATCACTTGACTCTGAGCTCACTTTCAAAAACTGTTTCTAAAATTCTCCCTGTGTTATTATATACCTCATAATATCCATGATTGTGGATGTACACTCTCATTAGCTTCTACCAGATCTTTTTTGGTGTGTACTGACTGAATTTCCCTAGCATCTTTTTCACTGTGCAACAGATGAATGATCACAGTGAGGCCCAATATTAGATCATTTCATCAGGCTTAATTGTTTCAGTTTATTTTGCCTTCTGTTTGTATCACCAGCACTCTTGAATGGCTTCTCTCCACTCTCTTTCCCCAGTCCTTTAAAAATACCACAGAAAAGTTAAATCATAATAAAAACATTTTCAACTTTCTATGGACAATCTTCTACTATTCTGAAGCTGAACCAGTCCATACAAAATGCAATCCTTGGCCTAACTAAAGCATACCAGCACATAAAACATTTCAGATCATTACTGTATTTTTAGACCCCTGTTGAATGCAGTACTTACTGGGGAAAAGACAGAGCAACCTTTTAGTGCTGTCATAACAGGATATATAGTCCACTCCAGCTGAAAAGCTGAGCCACTATTATGTCAAGAAACTAATATAAAACACAGAGTATTTTCAAGTGAAATGTGTTTTAAACATTCTGAGGACGTACTTCTGCAATTGAATGTATAGAACAGTGCACAAGGCAGCATTTAAAAAATAAATTTCATCTGTAGTACAACACAGAGGCTGCTGCCCCTGTTTTCTATAATTTATTTAATCCCTCATGAGTTCTGGATTAAATTACAGTTAAATAGACCCAATGAATCTATCAGGGAAACATTATCTTCTGTTTGTTTTCTCTTCTTATTGCTGTGAACTATCTATAGTATATTCCAGAGGGTGGACATGTCCTTGGGGAACAGACTGCAGGATTTTTTTGATGATTTTCCTAGCATGGAAACAGAAAAAGCTCTGTATTCTAATCTGAATGGCATAAAACAAATGAGGTACAATTGATTGCATGTGTAGAAAATGAGGGTAGATAAGTAAACTGGAGTCAGTTAGCAGGCAAATATTAAAAATGTAGCTGTATTATTATTTCATAGTTCATAATTTAGTGATATATTCTCTTATTTTGTGTTCTTCAGGACAGAAATTTGTTACATTCCACTCATACGTGAAGTTTGAAAACACTTTAGCATTTAGTGTAGGACACTAAATGCTAAAATGCTTAATTGCTGCAAGAATGTATCATCACAAGTCATATGTGTTATCAGGGTAAGGAAATAGACTTTCTTGAGACTTGTACAAGAAAATGAAAAAGCAATCAAAGAATAATGAGAGACTCATTAAGGTGTATTGTATCCAGGAAAATAGTAGATGGGAGTGTAGACATATCAGCAATTAAGTTGGACTGATGGCATCTACTTAATTGTACCGCCATTTACAGTGACCATCCAGACAAAAACATTAATTCCTGTAGGAATTTTGAAGTTTTATAGTCATGAAAAAATTTATGCACCCATGTAGGTGTTAATGATCACTTAATAAATAGTGATGAGTACATTCAGCAGTAATCTAAGGTGTAAAGGAATTACCTAAGCAACAAATTCTGACGTGAAAAGAAGTGGGTTTTGGCTTTGGTACGGCGTCTCTAAGTTCAAGTGTTTGAAATACATAGCATATAACTGACCGAAGGACATGGTGACCAGCAAGCATTCTTCAGTTATTCCTGTCATAAAATGAAAATATATATACTATATAGAATACATTTCAGCTGTACTTTCAGTAATACATGATATTCTACTAAAATGTAACAGAATTTGGGTTAGTTTTCATTGGTCTCAGGCAATAATGTGATTCAGTGAGTCTAGTAGTGTGACTCACTACTCTTTCAAAATATCAAGTTGTGAAATGAAAATATTAGAAGTTCACTGAAAGACAATATTCTCACAAAAGGAAAAGAAATCTTCAAATGGGTTAATCTGGCCTATATACATGATTTGCTAACAGAAAGCATGGACGCGTGTACTTCTTTCAGCTCAATTAGGGTGCTTTCCATTGCAATTCTTAGTTCATTTGTTCACTTTTAGCCTTCTTAAGGTAGAAACATGGTTTCAAAGACTTTCTTATAAGGGTTATTTGCCCATAAACAGCTACTTGGTATCCTATGAATCTTCTCTACTGAAAGGAATTTGTAGAGGAAAAACTGTCTCAACAGAAAAGTTTTCTTTGCAATGAAATTATAGGGAAAACTTTGAAACTTACCTACACTCTGTTGGCATCAGTATTTCTAATTTTCCAAGTACACTCAAAGAAGTTAATTACTGTCTATAAATGCATGTTATATTTATGCCTGAATTCAGAGCCTTAGAAGAGGTTTTTTGTGGTTAGTTTGGGTGGTTTTTTTGTTGCTTTTTCTTTTGCTTGTTTGTTTTCCCTGAGACTGACATTTCTGATCTAACACCAACATATGTCAATTCTGTAAAGTCCATAGACTCTGATACTGGTTTTAAAAGTACCATCAAATAGACTAATATTTAATTAGCAAGAAAATGGTATTCAAGCACATGGTATGAGTGCTGTAACAACAATTATTTTTCCTTACTGATGTACCGAATACAGCAGTGCAAGTGCAATTAAACCAACCAATAGCATTTTTACCAAGAAAAATAGATTTACAATTTAACTTTCTACAATAAAGTTCATGTCCAGAAGTTTTGGCACTATGTATACTGAATCATTCCAGGATTTTGTCGGTTTCAGTGTGCAAAGTGGGGGAAAATTGTTTGAATACATGGTGTCCTCATCAATTCTGCAGTCTTCAGGGGCATTCTGGTGGTCTGCTGTTTATTATGGGTTGCATGTATTTCAGGATATGAATATATGTGAACTCATTCTGTCCATTTCCAAAATGTTGGGTTTTGGGATATATTTTAATCTTATTACTACATATTTCACTATAGTAGTAGAAAACCTGGGAAAAACTGTAAAAAACTGTAAATGTATGTAGCACTTTAAAAACTAGTCCCCATGTTTGCCCTTCTCTATAAGAGTAAGGCTCAACTAAAGGGAAAGTGTAGAAAGAGATGTGACTTGAAAGAGTTGTTTTTTTGGAAAAAACCAAAAATTACAAAAAGCTGAAATTAATGGGTAGCCCACATGCATATTCTTTAGAGTAGCACAGTGCTCTGAAAGCTAATGAGGAGAGATTTGCACATATCCACAAAAAGCCCTGTAACCATTCTCTTAGAGCACGCTTACCAATTTGTTCATGTCAAATGTCTAGACAAGTGAATTTTGAAGTTCTTTGTAATTCTGAATTCAGAGGCTTTTGTGTGATTATCAGCAAAATATTAAATTTAAGAAATAAAAAATCATATTTTTAAACTAAGATCTGCTTTACAAATAATTCTCTTTCATTTATAATGTCCAATTTTGACAATTACATATGGACTGATATGACTCTTACTACCAGGGAAGTTCAGAATATCATTTATGTATGGAATACTTCTCAGATTTCTGTTATGTTCCTAAGTTTGCACATTGTATTGAGAGGAATATGTATCATTTTTAGTCTTTCAAACTAATTTAACAGACTAATTTTTATTCTGTATTTCAGCCCTGCTTTTGTTGATAGGTTTTAGGTGGACCTGGTGCTGCCCAGGATCTTCAAGCCCAAGTGAAGAGGCATTCAAAGCATTATATTATATTTTAAAGTGGGCATTTTGAAGGTGGAATTAAATGCAGTATACTCACCTTGGATTACTTTCCTCTTAAACTTTTTTTAATATAAGTTTTAACTCTGATGTTATTCTATTTATGAGAATTGAGTAACTTTTTTAAAAATAGTTTTTGATTCTAGAACTTAGAACCCCTTATTTCTAGCTATTGTGCTTAGAACTTTAACATAGTTTCCAAAGTTGCTTTGAAAGCTAGGTTTTCAATGCAATTATTTTTCCCAGTATTGGGGTTGGGAAGTGGATGTACTTCAAATACGAAATTTTTATAGATATTTGTGGTGTTACAAAGTACCGCCTTCATATACACTAGTGGGTTTTATTTTTCACTGTAAACTGTGTACTGTCCTTTGGAAATGAACTGCGTATTTCAATTCATGTAGTCAAAAGATCTGGCCTTTTTATCATATCTCTTTTTATACAGAAAATCTTAGGCAGTGAATGATTCTACTTGGTGCACTGAATTTCCTCTTCTGATTCTAAACCAGGATGACTCTGTGGACTTGAGGTCTTGGCAAAAAAGTATGCAATTACTTTACCAGTTTTTGTTAGTACAAATCTAGATTCTTGGAACTTAGATCATTAATGAAAGGAGGAGTTTCTAGAAGGGAAAACAGCTGGGAAAGTGACTGATAAATTACAATGTAAGGCCATATATAGAGGGTAGGATTTTCAGTCTCCAGAGCAAGTTAAGGTAGAGGTTTTCATAGTAAGTACTGTTGAATTAAGCAATAGTAAGTGAGACGTAATGATCTACATTAAAAATAAACCCATTCACACGTTACCCCACTCTAGTGCCATGTAACTCTTATTTATGTAACCTCAGAATCTTGGAAGGATTCTGAAAAAAATCCACATTAGGTAAACTTACCATATTTCTCCCTTTTACATAGTTTTCCAGAAAAAATAGAGTATAATTTGTTGAGAAAATAAGCACACTTTACCAAAAAGTAAAAAAAAAAAAAAAAAAATATATATATATATATATATAAATTCTTCTTAACCTTCAGTAAGACATTTCTAGAAATAATCCATGCACATTTCATATACAATGCACTAAGACAACATTGTGGAGCTGTAGAATCTTAGATTCATTTAGGTTGGTAAAGACCCCTAAGATCTCTGAATCTAGCCATTAACTCAACACTACAGAGCCCACCACGCAACCATGTCCCTAAGTGTCATGTTAAATGTTATGTTTTTGCTGATCTGGACTTTAATTATGTGCCAGAAACTGGTTCCTGGACCATAAATTATCATATGCTAAAAAAGCTGTTATACAGCAAGCAAAACACTGGAACTGAAACTCCGTTGCTAGAGCAAACACAATAGAATAAATATTTCCAAAATGCTTTCTTTTTGCCATATGTACATTTGTACATTTTAAAAAATTTTATCAGAGGTTAGTTCAACACACTAAATCAATACAAGCCATATCAGAATGTAGAACACTATGAAATGCTCACATTTAATAGGAATATTCTATGATTTTTATTGGTTGCTTTATATGGTAGAAAAAAATTATGGTAAGAGCCTAACAGCCAAGATGGGGGCTCAAAAATGGACAACGTTTTTGTAGACTAAAGTGAGTCTGTATTCTGTGATGCTACATCATGATTACAGTCATTCTGAAGGTGAAAATACTAGATCAGGTGGTGATTGCTTTTGATATCCTGCAGAAAATTCAACTTTTCAAAACTGCATTTCTTCAGCTTAGAACTTAATAAAATTCTTTATTTATGATTTGGAGAACACTTGCAAACTTTTGAGGGAAACATGAGGCTTCCAATATTAAAAGACACTAACTGTAGTCTTCTCTTACTCTGTTTAGAATGTTTGCTGTCATTTTCATTAAAATGTTGACTATAAATTGGGTACAATCTTAAAAGGTTTTAGATAAATACTGTAATGCAGAAAACAGTATAAGTACTTGTCAGAAAAGTAAATTATTTAAAAGTTAAATAAATTCCAAATTGTAAGAGTGAAGAAATAAAAAAGCTGAAGCCAAACATTTCAAATAAAGTGATGCAGAAATATATGTCCAGAAGGAGACAATTTTTGTTGTTGTTTCCATGGTTGGTTGGCATTTTTTAATTGTTGTTTTGGGGTTTTTTTGAGGTGGAGAATGAAGGTTTTTGATGCAGTTTTTAAACAGACCTATTTGGAAATGCTCATCTTTTGTTTCCTGTTGAACAATAATGCAAAATCAGGGATACAAATGTTTCCTATGTGTCTTTTTTACTGCGTCAGGTAAATTAGTCAGGAGGTTATTGAGTAATAGTTCTGTAAAACTAAGTATTTATGAATGAACATAGATACCTTTTGTCTACAGAAACAATTGTTTGCAACACAGGGGTATGCCAGTTGTGTTTTATCATATTTTTTCTTCTACTTACTTCAATGGGATCAGGGATGATTTGGGCAGTGAACTTAACACTGTCTCAGAAAGATTCTGAATCTTCAGAAGAAACATGCATGAAATGGAGCCAGCAATATGCACTGCATCCCAGAAACTGAACTGTGAAATATTTGGAGAAGAGTTGATGCACCAGGTTGGGATGAACCATCTATGAAATAGCATTTTCTGTGCAAAATGACTGTTATATCTTCAGCTATAAACAGTCTAAGTCAGTGATAAGTGTAAAAATATAGTACGTGTCCACAGATCTTAACTATATATTAGCTCAGATAATGTGTGGGCATAAATCATTCCAATGACAATGTTGGCTTCAATTAAATCATAAATTCGGCTGAAATTTTTTTATTATTACTCTGCTCACCTGCACAGGGGTTTCAGGTGGTTAAATAGCTATGACCTGAAAATTTCAGTAACTGTTTCCTGCTAGCCTTTAAATAGAAACTGCTGTTCCCAATTTGAGAAAAACACATGAACTTTTAATTACATTTTCATTCTAGAAATTAATTAGGAAGATGCCCTTGCATCCAATTTGCACAATGATCATTTATGTTACTTAGGTTAAAGCATTTTTAGAATAGCTTACTTTGAAAAAGACATTTTATAACTCTTCATGATATATTTATGCTGTGGGTTGCACATGTAACTTTTAGAGTTTGGGTTCGTTTTTTTTTTAACCAAGGCTTTTTCCCCTCCCTTCTCCTTTACTGGGAAAAGAAATGTGATTGTTGTTGGCAAGATGAGGCACCAAATTTTTTGTAGAATTGACACCCCTCTTCCCTGAAATAGTGACTCATAAAGGTACACGGCAAATATTTGCTCCCACAGAATCAATTATTCTACATGACTGTGATTGTGTCTGTGACATGTAAAGCTCTGTTGGAGAACTGAAATGGAACAGGAATTGAATAAAGTACTTGGGAGCTGTGACAAAGTTGCATCAAGTATTCGAGTACAGTTTCAGAACTGCATTTTGTGACTAATTAAATTTAGTTAGATTTTGCTTTGCCAGTTTTGTTGAATCATAAAGAGCAGTTCACTAGTAGACACAATGGACCAGTTTTCAAAATTGTCTAAAGTACACATACAAAAGTGCTCTTAAGAGTGAAGACTGCAATGTGTTTCCCATTATAACACTTTGTACTGCCATACTACATTCCATTAGCAGATAGCACTATACTTTGAAGCTACTAATGACCTGAGTCCCTTAGAGGAGAAATGCTGCTATTCCTGTTTCACAACACATGAAAGAGAGAATAAATGTAACAGAAGTTACCTGCCCTCCAGTGACACCCTAGGTGTTGGAGATGTACATCAACTTGGAAGGAAAGTATGTGATTTGAAGCACTTTTCTTTTTATTGATACTTACATTCAGCAGCTTTATTATTGCCAGTTAGCTGGACACACCAGGGAAATTACTTATTCGAAGTTGTTTCAACTTTAGAACAAATTATCTCTGCAGATGCACTTTACCAAACTAGCAAGTTTCCCTTTCCTTACTCTATTCACAGTTCTGCTAAACTTTGTAACCCTTTCAAGAAAATTGTTTCCAAGCTATATTTCTGCCTCAGCAAGCTTGGATGCTGGTAAGCTTTCCCATCTACATTATGCTGTATGCAGTGTGTTGTATAGCATCAGTGAAGGTGGAAATAGGGTTTCCCCCCACTGCCTTACAAAATCATTACTGAATCTAAATCAACCTTCCCAACATTCCTTCCACAATAATTTGGATTTTTTCTGATGCTAACATGTTCAGATAGCTGTTCTGCTGAGCACTGATAATGATTTCATACTTTAAAATCCCTATAATAATGGTAGCATGCATTTCTTTTCTGTACCTTTGAGAATGTACAGTGAAATTACCACTTACCTGAAACCTTCTTCCTACTCGTAACTGTACCCTTAAAGAGTAAAGTGGACCCCAGCCACCAACCCTGATACCAAGGCAAAATCTTCTATAGAAGTTGTAAGGTCAATCTGGGAACCATCTTTGTTCCTTATCCCCTTTTCATTCACTCATCTAATGAAGGAAAAGGCAAGCATACCTTTACAATTGAAAGAGGTGCGTATATAACAGAGATGTAAGGAATGAGTCTGCAGGAATGGGAGACAAGGGGAGGATAGGGCTAGAAAATCAGTACGTGGACCTAAAGACAAGGGAGTGCTACCAATACATGATGTATATACTGCTGGATTGGCAGAAGTGGCATCCTAATTTATGAATGTTTGAGTGCAACCAAAGCACAATTTAGTGATTCAGGTATTCATACATAGTGATTGCATGATGTACTACTTCACTGCAGCTTGTTTCTCTGAATTTTTTTCTTCATCCTTAATATTCAAGGAACTTCCTGCATTCCCCAAAATATCTGATTCTTCGTTATGGAAAACCTCCTTTCTAATATGATAAGTGCAATGCTGTACAAGTCTCATTTAAATTTTAAGTGGATTTCTATCTAAAATGAACTATTATAACAGCATCAGTGGCCACTAAATGGTGTTTTAAGCATGATCTACTTCAACTTTTTTTCCTGAAAATTAGTATTAACCAGTTAATTGATTTGTAATGAATGATACTGCTGATTATGTGGTATACAATAAGTTTTATAAGGAACTAGGAAGTATTTTTCTCGTCAAGCTGTTTGAATGTTCATCCTTACATATCAAAATGTGGAACCCTTTTCCAGTTTCACCTGAAAACCAAATCAACGTGGTATAGATTCTTTTTTGTCCCCCAAACAATCAGAATAAGGATATATGGATTCCTTTAGAGAAGGCTTGTTTAAACTCAAGGTTTTCCATACACTACAGCATATATCTTCTGGTGTTGAGAGTGAATATGTTCAGAGAGACATTAAAAGAGAATATTGATGGATATTTCAGTCAGCAAAAAAGGGGGGTAAAAATTAAAGAGAATATCTGCTAATTCACAGTAGAAATATTGCTTCTGCTAGGGAATATTATATTACCAACAAAAGATATATTACATCAATAGCCCTAAGATGACTTTTGTATGCTGAAAAAATTTCAGTATTTTGCTTCTATATACCACATGGATGACATATTGATTAGGGCTAAAAAGATAACTGATTTGAGGAAATTATGGAAACATATATTTTGACAGTTTTAATTGGATTTTCTATGCTCCTTTAGTTCAAGCAAATACTTTCCACTGTTGCAGATTAGAAGGGTATTAAATATTTATCATATCAGGAATATAAATTCGGCAACTAATAACAAAAAAAAAGTGTTCACAATGTCATATTTACATGAAATACTAAAGGTGATCAGGAGAATATGAACGTACTCAATTGCTTGTTTGAGATGGTTGTCATTTGACCTTATGTTTGTATGTTACACATTTTTTCAATAAATCTAGTCAGGTTTTATAAAAATACAGTCTTATTAACATGCAGCTGCATAAAACTATCACGGAATGATTATCTAACAGAATGATTAAGTGTTCTGATATGTCCAAGGAGATCTATGGTGTGCTGGAAAGGAATGGAGTTAAAAATGAAATTTGCAAATACTGTGACAGTCTGACTGTAAATCAGATAGTTACTTTCACAGCAAGTATGAGTAAGTTCTCAGAAGATGGAATTATTGGTGCCAGGAAACATTATTCATTGTCTTCCATGGTCATCTTTACCTTACAGTATTTGCAAAGCCATTATTATTTTTTAAGTGTCTTTTCCAATTGTATTCAGAAGTTGCTTAAGGAAAATCTCTGGACTACTTCTGTGGCATTAAATTAATGTGTGATAATGAACAGTTTGGGTTCTGCATGTTTGTATCAAAGGATACTGTCAGTAATTTGGATCTTTAACTCATACAGACGGATGACTATGCAGTCAGATATGTTGCATCCAGAAGCCATTGATTTTTAGGATAATAGATGTTAGAAACAAAACAAAAAAATTCTATTTAATTAGGTCTAGAGGAGTCAGTGACACTATCTTAATAACTGACACTGTATGTACAAGGTGTCACTAATATGATTCACAGAAGGATTTCCACAGAATAATTGAAAATATTCCTTCTATACCAGAAGTAAAAGGTCTGCCTTAGACTTGGAGATACCAAGGCAGTGTATTTGGAAGATCATTCAAGAGAAATTTCAATTATTTTTATTACCTTTTTCTTTAATCTCCTTACTTGCTTCATTTGCATGTCTCTTTTTCTTCAAGGTATGCTTTGTTTTCGCTCTTACTAGGTACCTCCTGTTAATCATTCTCAGTTTTGATCCCTTTGCCCCTCTGTACCTTCCTCTGAACGGCAGAGTAGTGTTCATAATTCTTATTGGCAAGGGGAAAATTGGCTTCACAGCAGACTTTTCCAACAGGATACTTCTTACTATAGCATTGAGGGAGGCAGTGAGGGAACACAGAATGCTGAACACCGGAAACTGAATGACCAGACGAAATTTTTCAGTGCCAGTCTAGTCATCTTCACTGATGGGCCATGCAGTCATCCATGACAATATTTATTACAGGGAACCGAAGTAACAAAAACAGTGGTCACTTTGCAGGCTTATTCACTGTTTCTGTAGATTTTAATCCAGGTTTCTTTATCTATGGCTCCCTATTACCTCTGCTTAGATGTTGCTAATCTCGCTTCTCTAGGGAACTTCTAAAACTGACAAATCATATTGTATGTATGTCTACCTGTTTATTATTTCCTGGCATATAGCAAATTTTAATTTCAATTCTTGTATTATTCATGAGGGAAACATTCATTGAAGATTCATTCCTAATTTACTTTGATTTTCTACTGAAAAACTGAGTCTGTACATCTGTAAAGCCCCATACATTTTTGGAGTTAAAAAAAATTAAGATTATTCTAGACTAAGGGATAATTTGAAATTGCATGAAATTTAAATTAATTTACAAAGGCAGTTGGGTTTTTTTCATTACTTCTCAACTACATGATACAAAGAAATTCTCCAAACACACTGTCTGTTCTTTTATTAGGCTTCATTGAAATGTATATGGCAAATAAATTTCTTTGCTAAGTAATACGTGTTTCACCATCAACCTTTGTGAGCTTCAAAGTACTCAACTGTACAATACATAAAGCAAAATCTGATTTTAATCTTAGTGTACACTCAATCATACCTCCCACTTGTGATACAATATCTCTGAAGTGACATGAATTTAAAAATAAATAAAAAAAGCTATTGAATTGCAAAGAATGTGATAGATCACAAAGGGTCATGAGTGTTATTAGAGTTGAAAAACTCAAAGAGCGGTGTTGGAATGAGAGAGTTTTTCACCATCATCTTATTTTTTGGTTGTATCTAGTTTTGTGATACTACTAAGAAGCTCCTCTCAAGAGATTCATCTGCTCCCTTATTATATATTTTCTACTTAGCTCTTGGCATATTTGTGAGGTCAGGTTTCATAATTTTTAAAACACTGCAGTTTGCAAATACTTCCATGTATACAAGGAAAATTATATAAAGAATGGAAGAATACAAGAGTTGAAGTGACTATTATCTGGTTAGATAATATAGGAAGACTCTGACACCATGAAATTTTGGTTTTAATATATTTTGTTACCTGAGAAAGATTTTTCTTAAATATTTTCCATTGCATCTTCTATCCTTATGCTATGCTTAACCATAAGGATAGGAGATGCAATCAGAAATATTTAAGAAAATATGATATGCTAAACCATGAGGACAGGAAATCCTCCAAACCATAGTGGGATTTGGAAAAGTGTGAAATCTAGTACTACATGCAACACAAGGTAGAGCAGAGATTTAACAGCCTTGTAGAGATTGTGTCCTCTTGAAGAGTTTTACTACTATTAATTTATCATTAACATGTAATTTTACCACTTGGCATTCTTGCATTTTCAGTTAGCCATTAAAGTTTTTTTGTTGTTAAGTTTGGGGGGGTGAAGAAAGGATAGAGTAAAACTACAAAAATTTACTCATGGTCACATTATCCACATTACAACCAGAGATAACAAAGGCAACTATAGTTAGAAAAGCATAACTATAAAATGGTTACTTTAATTGATTTTACATTACCTAGCTGTTGTATGTTTGCTTTTACATCAGTTGTTCTCTAAGTTTCTTTGAGTTGGTCTTTTCTTTTTGTTTTTTGCCGCTGTGGGGTTTTTTTTGGGTTTTTTTTTGTGTTGGTTGTTTTTATTGATTTCTTGAAAAGAGACTTTAAGGTGTCATTAATTTGACTTAGAGTGATTTGGGGGGGTAGGAGAATGATTTTGATTGGTTATAAGGCTAATGTTTATTACCTACAGCTAGCTAGAGATGGGAGATTAATTCATTAATCCCTGTGATTTTCCTTTGTCGCATACAAAGGTGTGTCTTTATTATCCCACCAGCACATCCATACAGTTAAAACTCTTCTTTAATTTTCTAGTTTTTATTTAGAAGTAGAACACCTACTTTTCTAACTTCTTTCTGTTGCCTTATGGACTTCCTTATTAGCAGTTTCTGCATGGACATTTCTGAAATAAATTAAGTCTTTACAACAATGCATGCTCTGAATTTTCAGTGTAGATTTTGTAGAACTGTTGTTACTCCTCAGTATGTGAAAATTGCAGATTTAGGTTTGATTTTTGTTTTCCTATGCAAAGAAGGAAAGTCAGTTACCTCCACAGATTTCATCTTTTTAATTGCTCTGTTTATCTGATTTTATGTTTGTGTCAGTCATTTTGTCAAAGACTAAGGCAAGTTAACAAGAAATACTTGACCAAAGGATTGATTTATATCAAGTGAAATGATGCAGTTGCTAGGGGAAAAAAAAGTGATGTATGAATGAATAAAGACACTACCTCTATATTTCTGGATTTTTCTTTTTTCAACTTTTGACCTAATGAATAGCAAAATATATTTCAAAATATCTTAAAAACTACAAATTTACTAATTGTCTTAGTCAGGTCTATGTATAGAAAGCTATGTGGATACTTCAAGACAGGTTATACTACTAAGCTTTTAAAATTATGTTACTTGGCTAAGTTGGGAAGAAGGTAAAATGAGAAGAAGTGTGAAAAATGAAAAAAGGAGCTCTTTCTCAAAGGGAAAGACAGCCCTAAAAGAGGGCATCTTTTGTCAGGGGTTGTTTTTTAAATTAATTTTTATCTGAAGCAATGTAGAATTGTGTCAAACAATAAGAGGAAATTAATGTAGTGACAAAGCATCAGGGAAAAGGGAAAAAATAATTTCTGGTAAGACTGAGAATTAATGTGATGTAGATGGAAGGCTTCTGAAAGAAAGGAAGTAAAATTTTTCAAGCGTTTCAAAGTGCGGTGACTAAAGAGTGAGAAGAGTATTGAGTGTTTTGCAATTACTGAAGTTTTATACGAATAATGAGATTCAGCATTCAAAATGAAAAATTTAGGCTCAATAGTTGCAATATTTTTCTGTTCCCAAAATCTGTTAGAGGTAGGAAAATCTACTCATTGAAGATGTGGAAATATCTTCATTTGATTCATGTGATGCTACACTTGATAAAATGCTTGAAAATATAGCGTAGAGAAGAAATCTGTGTTGAATGAGGATGTAAACATCTAATAAATCTTCCTATTATTTATTCTGACCACAGAATAAAATGTTCACTGTATGAAAATATAGGGCAAGATATTCAAACACCATTTTTCTTGATTAAAGGATTTACCCTATTAATCAACTTAAAAGAAAATAAATTTCCTTATTTCCCCGTCTGAACTTTCTTGAAATTTCACTGCAGTTTTTCATCTATTGCTGAACAGGTTTTTCAAGATTTAAGGGAGCTTGGTTTTCCTGTGACAGCTGCAGTCATTTTAATGCACAATGTCATGAAAGGACAGTACAATGAAAATATAAAAAGCCAAGCTTTTTGCATATGTATGGCTTGTGAGTAGCTGAAATTAAATTTTGTTGATTTGTGAAGTCTAAAGTACAGTTGGGATTACATCAGATTTACCCTTCAACTATTGTAAGGAAGGAGAAATACATGCTAAATGAAATGTTCTTTAAGAAATTTCATCTATCTACTCCCCCTTTAATGCTATTTTTTCTCAGCGTCCTACTTTTTAGCTTCAGTTTAGAGTAACTGAGCTATGACATGTAATTCGTATAAAATGTCACAAATGGTGTCATTCATTAACTTTGACAAAATTGCTGGCATTGATTTGAACAAATGGATTCAATCATGTCCATGTGACCTCAGTAAATCAAATCAGCATTGTTTTATTAGATCCTCAAGAAATTAAATGTTTATAACATCTTTTTACTTTATGAATATTCATTAGTTATGTCTGAATATAAAAACTTCAGGCAACGAAAAAGTATTTTTCTCTAATAGAAAATTTCATTAAATAAAAATCCATTTCTCTTTTCTTTATTTTCTGGTATTTGAATTTGGCAAGCTATGCTGTGAAATTTAGAGTAAAAATGGATTTTGCAGGAAATTTATTTTATTTAAAGGCCATTCTTATGGCACACATAAAATTATTTTGTGCACTTTATGTTAAAGTAGTTGGAGGAGCATTAAATGTGAAATGTACTACCAATTATTTTATTGCAATATTTTCCACTACATAAAAATGAGGAAAACTATTTGCTGGTTGTCTTAATTCAGTTAGGAAGCAAAGAAAAATAAAAAGAAAGGAGAAAAGGAATTAGAAAAGAAAAAAAGAAAGATGAAAGGTCAGCAAACAAAAATAGCATATGGAAATTATCTGCAACTTTGGAATATGGCTCTGTTAAATATCAGTGCCTAGAGCTCACATCCTACAGTAAGATCTGGACATATGTGGGTGTTTGTTATATATGTTGCTATCTAACCCAAAGTTGACTTTCAAAGTGAGACAGAAATTTCACTTATTCACTTACTAGAGATCATCGCAGTTATAAAGGTTTGTAATTTACGGTCAAATATTTTGGCTCAGTCTTTCATTCCAGAATATTTCTTTTCCTCTGTAAATCAGTGAGGAGAAGGGGGTAAGTGCAAACACAGATTATCTTCAAAGACCATTTGCTGACCTTTTTATTCTTTCATCTGTATTGAAATCTAGACATAAGCTGCCATAACAATGCCATTTATAGTCTCATAGGGAGTGCTAAATTTTAAGATAATGGAAATTACTTCACCTAACTGAAACTGTGAGAAAAGTAAGACATCCAGAGAACTCTTGTAGTCCAAAATGAAAATTCACAGCGTAACAGGTCAAATCTATTTTGTTAGATCCTTTAGCTGCAACCATGGAAGGAAGGCCAGGGTTAAAAAACAGGAAAAGACACAATCAGCTAATCAGTTGGATCGGTCAGGTCCCACCCTGAAGAGAAGACAAACAGATATGTCTCACTCTCACAAGTGCTCTCCTACATATTCTTCCCTTCCTCAAGTTCTCCCTCCCGTACTTATTCTTTCTGTGTACGAGAGTGGATTCTGATGTTACTTACCATCTGCTCTGAGTCATTTAGAAGTGGAAGAGATATCACCACTAAAATATTTGGTTTGACACTTTTGGATGTATTTTATCTTATAAATGCAGTAAAGCTTCTATTATGTCTGACCCACGTCTTTATCTGAGCAACCTCTATGTGTGACCATAGCAAAAGCAGATGCTCCTCAGCTAGTGCCTGATCAGTATTTGCAGTCCATACACGTCATAGTTCCACAAAAGCCACAGGATTTCATTAGCATTGTTAGAGGAATATCTCTGGTTATTCTATTTACAGACCTCTTATCCATGAATTTCCAGTCTCCTTAAATGTACTGATACTCTCTGTCTAGTTCTTAGGGCAAGAGGTTGTAGAAGTTCACTGCCTGCAGTGGCAGGAATGATGTACAGGGTGGAAGCAGGGATAAGTTTATGCATTGATATTCCAGGTGAATTGAAGTACTGAAAACCTGAAGGAGAAATGTTTTCTGATGTTAAACTTTTGTTGCATTCTGAGCCCCTAGAGCATGGCAGCTGGAGCAGTGTGCTTCTTTTAAATTTCAAATAACTCAGCCTTTATCAGTATATACTGAACAACTGCTTTCGACTAAATGTTCATCTGTGACATCTGACAGCATTTGATCCTTTAAAAGCTATAATCTGATCTGCAGCAGTAAACTCTGTGTGCCGAGGCAGACACTTGCCTGACTTGGGATGAGAGAATCCATCAGTTTTGTCCAAAAAGAAATAGTGTGAAACTAAAATACAGTCTAAGGGTTTTTTCAAGGCACCTGCAGAGTATTTCTTCTTATCTACTATCTTGATTTCTTGAGCATCTGGGTACAGGACTTTATTAGTACAGATTCCCAAAAAAGTCTCTAGGCATCTGTCTTCAGTGAAATCTTGAAAAAATTAATGTCTTGTCTTTTTGTGAAACAGGGAGATTGCACTGACAAATGAGGCTAAATATTTTGATACAGATTTTTTTTTTAATTTTTTAATTTCTAGAGGTCTATTCATTGGCATGTAAAGTTTTGAAATGCTGAAGTATCTTAAGATGAGTTTTTAATTTTATATAGAACTAGTGATGTAAGAATTTTCACAAAATTCTGGAAAGGAGGACATATATGCTTCAAGAATTTACATAGCAGTTACTGGTATTACATGTGTTCTTGATTTAAGCACTTTTTATAGTACATATCTCTTATCAGTGGCATGTAAATATTCCTCCTTATTTAATAAGATGCTGTTAAACATAGGCGTAAACCTATTTCATCAACTTTATAAAAAATGCTTTTATTGTTTAAAGGAATAATGAAATTGCACATAGCTGAAGCAGCATAACTGCTGTCTTTGAAGATTGTATGAGGTTCGCTTTAGGTTCTAAAATTGCATACATAAGCATGCAATTGATAATCAAAAGAGACTCAATTGATTATTGGAATAGAAAGTTTATTTCTTTGCCTAATTTGCCAGCACTCTTTCTCCATTAATTTCTTGATATTTCCGCTTTCCTTTTTCTTTTCTCTAGGACTGGAAAATTAACCATAATTTCCACCAAATGCTCTGTTTATTTTGACAAAATTCCCTTTCTCTGTTTTGCCCTTTTATAATGTAAGTGGTTTTCCTATCTTAGGGTCTAAAGAACTCTAATAGCCAAGACAGTAAAAATGACATACAAAGATTTCTTTTAGAGAATTTGTATGGAAAATTTATAGTATTTCACTTTTTGCATTTACCTAAGCATCTTTATTTTGACCTCGAGATCTTTTCAAATGTAGACGAAGTATTCATGTTAACGTATATACTGACTGCCTTTGGGAATTTTTTTGAAGGTTTTACTTATCTTGTAAAATTTATACTTTTGTTCTTCTGTCTCAGCACTTCCAAAACACAGGACCACATTTGTAGCATGAATATTTCCATCTATAGTTTCTGATCAAGGAACTCAGCAACCTGAGGAGAAAACTGGCATAAGGTGCCATGCTCTCTTGAAGAAATCTGGGTGTAGAACTCCTTTATATTATCCTCATTCAAATTTGCAGATTGCATTCTTCATTGATTTGTAGCTCTGGTAACATCACTTATGGTTGAAATTTCGTCTACAGCAGATATAAACTCTAGAGAGCACTTTTTGTATCATCTCTGCAAAAACTTGTCACAGGCTTTCTACAGCAGATTTTTTCCAGCTTCATTTTTTCCCCTTCTTTCTTTTTCTTTTTGATATACGCTTATAAAATATCATCAGTTATGTCTCAAGTTCTATGAATTTTGGATGCTTATTTTCTTTTTTGTTTTTTGTTTGTTTACTTTTTACCAAGAGAGTGAAATAAAGCAATATTTATTACTGTTGAAGAGGAATATGAGTCTGGTTTGTGAGTATCTTTATAAAATGTAATCTATTGTTTAGTCAACATAGCAAAGGGAGCTTTCACAGAGACTGGTATGCAGAGCTAGCATAAGTCTTGTTTGAAATGTAATTGTTAGCAACTATGGCTATACAGCTGTCATAGGAAAAACTGTTTTCTGTTTTTCAAAGATACAGCCATAGACAAAAGGATATTTCAGTAACTAGTGATGAGAGTAAGTCTGTTCACTCCTCTTCTTGATAACAATATAGTGCCTGTAAGTTCAAAGATTTTTTTCTTGATAGTTTCATTATTCCAAGAGATGAGAAGAATGTCATCAGCAATTAATTCTTGCAAATGTCACAAGAATAAAATATATAAACTTGAAGAAAAAAAATCACAGATATTTTAGCTGTTTAGCTGAAATTGGAATGGTGTGAAGGAGCTGTTGAAAGGGTAAAAAGCAGCTTCACAAAGAAGACTGCCTATAAATAGAGGTTGGCCTAATTCTTACTTATTCTATAGTTGGTTTGTACTGCTTCACAAAACCAGTGGAAAAAAATCACTCATATCATACAGCAGCTGAATTAGGAATTTTCTGCTAAAAATTGAGTCTGAACACACAGAAGACAACTGGTTCCACTTGACATCAGCACTGGGAAAAGAATTTTTAATCCCCCCCTTTTTTTTTTTTTCATTTATTTGCTTTAAATGGGAGAATTTATTATGTGTTTCCTAAAAAGTAAGCTATTTTAATTTTATTTGAGAATAAGGGAACAGTACACAGACAATTAAGGTATGTGATGTATGTTTTCCAGTGAAGTTAAGATAGAAAAACAGACGTCTCATATAAGTGAATTTCTTTGTTTAATTTTCATATATTGCAACAGAAGGAAAGAAGCTGCCCCAGCTGTGCTTTATTGTCTCCTACACTTATTGGCAAAATAACAGAAAACTGAATACATGTATCAAGATTCATTTAATGTCCTTAAAATTCCGCTTGGCGAAACAACCTCAGGAGTTGTATTTTCCTCAGTTGCAACTCACAAGTTAAACTCAGCTATAGATGTTCAGAACTTAAAATATATCACATTGCTCCCATTCTGTCTTTAATGGAAATGTAATGCACCACAATCTATTTTTATCTTCGAAAGATATCTCAGACAATTATTTTTGGTTTAGATGAATGTATTTGTCTTTCTGTGGCCAGTACCATAAAAAAGCGGAAAAGGCTCATTTATCTGAGTAATTAAAGTTAAACCCATTAAATTTAGTAATAGTGACATGAAATAAAGTTTAATTTTATATTATTTGTATCAGATGACTGTAATGATGACAGGAAGAAAAGGTTTGTGGAAATTATGTGTTCCAATAGAGGACTGGCTTATTTTATTGTTCTTCATATATACCCTGTCTCTTTAAGGTGGGAAATAGACCGTGTTCAAGGGGCAGTTGTCTAACATGTTCAGCACTTAATTACTGTAATGGTACTGTTTAGGTAATTTAATAGCCATACATGACCTTATAGAATGAGAGGTATTTCACCATGGAGAGCAATTACTTTGCTAGCATTAAAGAGTTTCTTATCATTCCTTGAAGAAAGGAAACTTAGACATTCATTCTTTTCTCCCAACCTCCCTGTTTCCCAATAATTTTCAAGCCATGCCAATTTCTCAACCAAATACAGCAGAAAGTTAGATTTCTCCAGCATTAACTTACTAGAAGTTCTTAAGATGTGGTGGAATAAGCAGGTAGAAGATCTGTAATGCTGGATCTTCCAGAAATGTCTCTGATGGTCTCTAATCAGAGTGGTACATATGGCCAAGAGAGCAGCGTGGCACATTCCTGGATCCTTCTTTGCCCAGTAGCTCCACAGCTTCCTGTTACCCACCTCTCTGCTTGTATGATCTAAGAAATGTGACAAGAGACTCCAGTTGTGATAGATGTTGTAGGATTGGGTACCAGATAATATTATGGTATGGTTGTGACAAGGAGATAATAACAGATGCAGCTTTTTGGGAAATAAACAGATACAAGACCAGGTTTCATTAAATCCTTTATTTAGGTAAATAATGCAGGCCTGTCCACTGGTGATTATTCTTTTGTTTGGGGGCTTTTTTGACAATTTACTCAAAAAAGCACACTTTATTTATTTCTCTTTATCCAAACTGATTGTTCAAAATTTAGTAGTGAAATATTAGTACCTTGAATTATCTAGTGAATGGGGATACCATGAATAATAAGCCATGAACCATCTCTTTTATAGTCATGTATTCAGGCAGTCTTGTGACCTGAGTAATAGCATGAAAAGGGTATTTGAGATTAAAGTTCTCATTTATTTCTTTCAGAGAGGGCTTTTTTACTAAATCTTAACGTGTATTTGCAACTTTGGCAACGAGGTTTTTGTCTTTTGCAAACAACTCTGGGCTACTAACTGAATTATGGAGGATAAGATCACTAGCCTCCGAAATATATTGTTATAAACAGTAAATACTAGATTTTTTTCCCTTGAGAAGAGTCAAAGCTGATTTGTCTGAAACAAAGCAAATCAGGTTAGTAATCTGTCATTGTTCAGCTTTCAATATAACTGGTTTAGGCTTTACCTAGTTATATCTTCTCTAAGCATATTTTAATATTGATTCTGTGATTGTTTATGGATGCTGAGATCTTGCACATACAGGCATTACAATGATTTACAACTCCAGTTTGTGGTAATATTTCCAACACTGTAAAGTCTCTCCTTCATTACATGTTGTATTTCACTCACCACTTTATGAACTAACCTTAGGATATGCTTATTTATTTTATAAAAGATGAAAAGTGGGAACGTAGCTTGCAAAAATAGGCCTTTAAAACCTGATGTGAGTATATATTAGTGAGTGCTAGAATCTTCACCAGTGTTTTAGAACTGAGTAATCTGTGAGCAATTCCACTGATTTGATTTTGAATACTTGCAGAAAATGATGCCAGGACAGTGTACACGTATACATTTGAACAGTGAGTCCTTGTTCAGATAGATATGAATATATGGAAAATTTTCTGTTGTTGAAGTCCATCTTTTGGGCTAAATATTAGCAAAAACAAGAGTTGTTTTGTTAGCTCATTTGGGACTGAAACTCTCTTCAACACTTTTTATCACACAAGTTAACACATTTGAAACCTTGTCATCTGGTTGCACTAGAACCAAGTGAGAACTAGCACAACGGAGCTAATTCATTTGGATAACAGTGCATATTTTTGCTCCTGAAAATTATGCTTAGCAGCCAAGTTCTAAAAGAACCTGCATAAAGGTTATGACACTTAACAGGATCCAGATCTCTTGACTTTCATTCCTATTATTCTGCTGGAGAAAGAGAGGCAGAAAAAGCCAGACACTTTACTGCAGAAGTCTTGAAATTCAAGCAGATAATTGGAGACATACAGGAGGAAAACACTTCCAGTCTTTTCTCATGCAGTCGGGTAAGTGCATCCCTGAATTCAAGATCTCAAAAGGGGGAATAATATTATTGTGCAAGTTGTAATGCAAAGAACTATGTGATTTCAGCTATCATAGGAGCATGAAGAAATGCTTTGCTCTGCTTTATGCTGCTTTTTCTTTTGACTGATTTTATGCCATCATAGGTGCCCCACTTATTCTAAGAGCATGATTTTCTATCACATAAAATGAAGGCATTATTCTTTTTTACCTATTCTAGACTGCAAAATTTAACCAATTGTGGCTAATCAATAGCAGAGCTGTGAAGCAGTCACACTGTGCAGTCATGGAATAATTATTAGGATAATATGTATGTTATGTACCTTCATAAGATCACTTTTGTCCTTGTTCTAAAGATGAATGTGTACATACAACAGTGGAAGAGCCACTTAAATCCTTTTCCTCAGAGTCACTATAAGTCTGTATTTCCTGCTCCCAAAGCCTGTGGGACTGTGAAGATAGAAACATACATGCCAAGACTGAGTCAGTGCCCAGTTTTTTCTTTGGTTTTGGTTTGGGGTTTTTTTGCTTAGGAGAGAGAAATGTGAAATTGAGCTGTGGAAGGGTTATTTTTGCTTACTGCTCTCCAACTCAGTTTTGCATGCCCAAAGGAGTCAATCAAAATTTAATTTCTTGTTGTTTCTTACAGCGAGATAATGTGTTTGCTAAACTTAGGTCAGATTCTTTATTCTTATTCCCCAAATTTCTGTGAAAATATTTAGAGGTATACTATTCCTGCTAGGCTCATCTTACGAACTGTATGTGTCTGAACCGTCAAAGTTAGGGCATTAACAGGTTTCATTTTTCATTTATCCATCTTCTTCAGTAGATGATGGAATGGAAGGTTTTCTACTAAAACTGTGGCTAGTGTAGCACAAGGGATACTGCAATGTTACAAGCACTCATATTTTATGTAGTTTATTTAGTTTTAGTATTTTGGGAGATTTCCCTAGCTTTTTGTATTTAAGAGTTAGTGCTGCTACAAACTGGAAAAGCAGGCTATTACTTCTGCACTTAACAGATGGCTTACAAATGTCTTAGTCATATAAAAAGTGATTAGCCTTAAGGATGCTTTCTGTGAGAATTATTTGAACATATTTTATCACTCTACCACCTTTTACCACTTCTGTTGAACTTAAGAATTATACTAAGAAGTTTCTAAAAAGCTCTTCCTTCTAATAACTAATCTAAAATTGCAGATACTCTGTAATTTATACAATGAATGACTCTTCTTTTGACTTGTGGTGGTCCCAGTTAAAAAAACTATATAAAGAAGGAAGATAAGTTGTCTGGTTATATGTACAGGAGAAACCCTATCTTTATTTCTTTTCCTGATGATATACAGATCATTTTAGAGGGAGGAAACAGACATTGTGTTTTCTATACACAATGATTTTCCTTTCATGATGGGAATTACATTTTTTACACTTGAAAAATAAATTTTAAGAATACCCCAATTAAAAGAATTGTTTGTTATTTACTTCTTTTCTACCATTTCTATTATTTTAATTCATCTACAATAATTTTAAACCTGTGTGGATTATAATTTTAATCCTATTTGGACAATTTGATTCTAAATAATTAATGAAATATATGGAAGAACAACTAGAATAAAATTCATAGTAACCACTAATAATGCTTTAGAGTAAGTACAATTCCCTTCAGTTAATACTTTAGCCAAAGAAATGCTAAATTATTGCAACAGTATTAGTTGATTACAAATATTCAGTCAGTCAATAGGAATCCAAAATATTCATGTTTGAGGTTAGTTAAATATATATATATATATATAATGGAGTGTTGGGGTCAGCCATATAAGACTGGCATCTTATTATATCACAGGGATTAACAGCTATAATATTTTCCATTTCAATTCTTCTTTATATAGTTTTCCAGTTGCCACTAGTATGTCATTGGCAGTATCCCTAAAACTTATGTCAGAAATATCAGATTAAATAGGATGTCTTTACAATTGTTATGTCAAAATACAATAGGCAGGGTACTGGTTAGCAGTTTAGCAGTGGTGACTGGAAGAAACTGGAATAATCAGTTATTTCAGAATATCAGCAGTTTAGGTCATTGCCACAAATAATGATAGATGTATCCACTCACTCTAATTTCCTTTTCTACCTGCCATTCTGCCTAAAAATATTTACCTGCATCACAGTCAGTGAAGACTACATGAATAAGTGCTTTGAAGAGTTAAACTGCACACAAATACCAGCAGTTTATTATATATTTCTGTAAGAAAAAAAAATTTTGCTTATATGAAAAAAAATCAAACAATATCCACCCCTACAGCACCACATAGAATTATTTTAAGCTGACCCAGTTTCACGTTTGGCTAAAATAACCCTGTGGGAAAACAAGGAATTAGACATATATGCAGAGGTAAAAGAAAAACAGCATTTATTCAGAAATACAGGCCATGTAACTCTGTGGGAGACAATGGTAGTCTGACACAGTGCAATCTGAAGATAAATATGAGAAAGCTATGGAAAAAAGATTGCAAATTTTAGGTTTTTTTTCATTTTTACATCAAAAGATATGCTGCTGTATGGTTGTACTTCTGATACCAAGCAGCTTTCCCAATATTCAGAATTCTATCATTGAAATTCTGAGAGATCCTTTATGACACAGTTGTAATATATATTGCAAATAGGAAAAAAAACACAAGAAGCTTTCACAGAATCTCTGTAAGACAGTTTGTATGCTTTGTAATATGGAGATCCTGTTGTTTCTGTGCCTATGCCTATACCTCTCTTCAGGGCAGGTTGACCATTTTTCACAAAACATTTCTATCTTTGTGCATTGCTGAGTCATTAAAGCAACCCCTGTGCTAGGCAATGCACCTGAAACAATGTTTGGCAGTCAGGCAGCCTTCTAATTTTGCAGGAGGTACAAGCCTCCTGTGATGTGATTCCCTCTGTAGTGAGTGACATTACACTACCAGAGCATCTGTAAGGTGATTATCACAGACATATTATCCCTTACATATTTTATGGAATCAAGATCAATGTCAGTGCCAGAATGAAAACAGAAGATGTTGACATTTCTGTTTGTTAGTTATATTACTGCATCTTAGTGTCTTTTCTTGAAAAGTTGTAAAAAATGCAAGTTCACCTGATTTGGCAATTATACAAATGTCAGCAAGTAATTGACCTTTGTCTGACCTCATCTGCAAAATATGATCTGTGCGCAAATCTCTTCTGTTACTTAGCTCTTTTATGATGGAACCCATAGTTTAACTTGAAGTAAAGAGCTTAGGGTACTTTGTGTGTGTAGCATGAAGACCCTACTTGCTCTGTCATTTAATGTAGCAATTTCAGTAGCATTGGTAGGGGCAGAAAAAAAGCATACTGGCAGGCTATGAGTGTACAGTTTTCTTTAAAAAGGATCTGTCCAATTTTAGCGACTACACTTACTCTTGAGTTTTACATGATCTGCAGATCACTTCCACTGCAAGTAACACACCAACTTACATCATAGGTATATTTTCTTTTTCATACCTTGATCTAGAATAAAGAATTCTCTGATGAAGCAACTTCAGGGTTGCAAGAGCAGAAGACACATAAGGTAATTTTTTTTTTCACTTTTAACCCTTTAGGCATTTTTCCTTATTTCCTTTTTCCTTTTTCATCTTTTGAAATTAGACCTAAGTTATCCTGAAAGAAGAGAGGTCTATGAGAAGGACAAATACAGATAAATAACAGATTGGATGAAAATAAATTTCAGGCAAAACTTTTCTTTCTTTTATCTAAATTCAAGTCAGAACTTGAAAATATACTGACTCAGAGCAGCCAAATACCAAACAGACTGATCAAATGAAATCCATAGAGATTCATTTTTTTATAACTAGTTAATCAGAATTTCCTTATATTGACTGTACTTTTTTACTGCCTAGTGATCATGAACAAATCTTTTAGGCTTCTTAATGTAGTCTTCATCACTTCTTTCATAGGAGCATATGTATTTCAATATGTTCTTACATGTATTCATTTGTGCTACATGTTTCATAAATGCTAGTTCTGTTTTAAGCATTACTAATGTGTTCTATATTTATTTAGGATAACTTGTAGCTACTGTGTTTATCCAATTTTAGCATTATGCAAAGTAGAAAATGAAGTTATGTTGAGGTCATAATTCTGTCCCTCTAACTTGCTACTTGGCAAAGCTGTATTTCTTAAGAATTTTATTCAATTGCTGAGATAACTTCAGGTGAAACTCAGCATTCAAATAGGATAGCCTTTGTAAAAAAAAATTTTGAAAACAACTTCTAGAATTGCAATGTAGTAAATAAACAAAGCTGAAAGCTGAAGGGCAGCTTAACAGTCAATGGAAAAATCTTTGAGTTGATGAAGACTAATTCTTCCTCATGACTAGCTCAGCGCCTCTGATGCTTTCACTTTGTTTTTATCCTGAGCTAAATGAGCATGCCAAGATCAGGTGGTGTTGCTGCATAGAAGTGTTTGGCAAGGAAATAAGTATTTCAACTTGATTTCTCTCTGCATGGGAAAAACTATTTGTCCTACAGAACATCTGCAGAGGAAGGTTGAGTATAAGTGGCTAGAAATAATTATGTGGTTGGGTTATTTGTGAAATCATCAGTAACTTTTGAAGACCTATGCATTTTGCTAGATCACTATTTGTTTCCAAATATAATCTATATAGAATAGGCCAAACTACTAGAACTCTTCCAGAAGGGCAATTCCAATTCTGTTTTTCACTTGTAAATCACTGTCCTGATACAGCCATTCTTAATTTTTTCCTCAAAATATATGTTCTGAATGGTATAATTTCATTTGGTTCTTTCCTATTAAGTTTTACAAGAGTGAAACAATTTCCCCTGAAGTACAGATACTATTTCTTAGAATATGCTAAGAAAATAGTACTGTAAGGTTTCTCCAACTAGAAAAGGAATGACTGAGGCACAGGGATGAAAACATTTGTCTCTAAAAGTCTAGACGAAAAGCAGGTATAATGCAACGTGCTCAATACAGAGTTACAAATTTCTTTGATATTGATACAGTCATGCTCAACATTTTCACTGCCTTAACAACTACTTTCAGGCATCCAGCGTGGTACAGGCAATGTGAAGAAACACTGCAGTATAAAGAATTTTCTGCACATACTGTTTTGTCAGACCAAAACATTTAGACAGGATTTTCGTATAAAAGAGATTATGTTTTGTGTGTACAGACTGTGTAACTTTCTAATAATAATTTTAAAGTAGACTTGTTTTCTGTGATGGAACACTTACTGTGGGATATCAGGCCAACAGTTCTGTTTTAGCCTACATGGTTCCTATTAAAAAGTTTTATATACACCTTTAGTGAAACAGGGAAAAAAGGTTTGCAATTTGTAAACCTAATTAGTTAAGATCAAAGATTTTTCTTTTCATTTATTCATACTGACTGTAATTTTAATTTTCCATAACCATAATATTTTTATTAAAGCCCTAGAATAATACAAAAATACTATTTTCAATATGTTGTTTTCTTTTCTTAGAACTTTAATGAATTTTATATTTTCTCAAGGAGATTTCTTACAGAAAGCCTGATAGTAACTACTCTGTGTCAAAGTATTTACATATGCACATATTATTAGAGAAAAACCTTTTGCTTTCAGAGATCAGTTACATGAGGGAGCGTTTTATAGATTAAGTAATAAAGTTTTAGGATTTTTAGATTTAAATAATAAATATTGCTAGGGGACTGACTGTTCCTAATTAACCATCCCTTTTTTTCAACAATGATTTTGAGGACCAAGATAAAAACTTTACTTTTTTAATTTTATTTTTTTACACACTGATGAAAAAGGATTGAAATTTCTAGCATGTTTGCATCCAAAACATATTTACCTTTACTCCTATTAATGTAAATTAACTGTATGTATTTTTGGATAGTCTTTTGATACATTTTTTGTACATATATTGAGTAACACTTTAAAAAAAGTTGGTCTTGTTCACTTACAGACAGATACAATCTGTTAAAAACAACAGAGTTTTTTTGACAGTAATTCTGATAAAATGGGGGAGGGCAGCCAAGTAAAACAGAAGGAGAGAGAGCTATGTACTTCACTATATAGTTCTATTATTTCATTTATTTTAGATTTTACTGGAACAACACAACTGCAATTCACTACATTTTGCCTTTTTAAGGTATGCATGACCAAAGATTTTTAGTCATATACCAATGATCCTTTCTAGTGTAAATTGAAAAATAGTCTTCTCCATACAGTAGTAATATGTTTACAGTGTCTTCTGGTGGGAAAAGTAAGTTAACCTATTTTAAACCACAGAGATAAAGATCTGGACCTGTGATGGCAACATTCTTTTAAAAAAAACATCAACCAGTATGTGAATTTCGCAGTATTTTAGCAGCTGAATTACATGAGACACTGAGTCTCTTAATTTGTTCTCTGTCCCTTAGAAAGTTTTTTTTGCTTGGGTCTTTTTTGAAAAAAAAAATTTTCAGGGAATCTTGTATATTTAAAACAGGTAAACTAAACTGTAAGTGTATAAAGTGTATATTCAATATATATCCCAACTATCTATTGTCAGTATTTTCAGCTAGTATTAAGGTTTTATTCTTTGAGTCATTATCAGATTTTTAGTTTTTATGTACTTCAGATTAGTTTGAATTCAACAAAAAAGTAAATGTTATGTATTTCATAGCAATTTTATCTTCCCTGTCGCATATTAGGTTATATCTGTACATAAAGAATATAGAAAGTTTTCTTTACTAAAATATTTTGTTTCTAGTTCATTTGTACTCAATATTTACGTAGTATTTCCCTTTCTTGTTACATATCATGCTCAGGAACTGTGCAGCAATTTTATATAAGTATACTTTTAGTTTCTAGATGCTTTCATCTAGGGGGCGAAGACTGACATGGGGCTCTCCAGAGTACACTCTTTCACCTTTCTAGTGAAATATTCAGTAATATAGACTATCTCAAGTGATCCTTTCATCACTCTGGAAGTCTACAAATATAACATTTATTATGAATTTTTAATTAGCTTTTTGGCTGGGCTGATAGTACGGCAGATTAGAATTTACATTTAGCGATCTGTACTACAAATCCAGAAGTGATTCTATGCTTACTCAGCAAGATATGATTCAATAAACAGGGGAAAAAAAGATACCAAATTATTGGGAAATTTTCCTTTCTTCTTGTGTCCTATACCATACATATAAAGAGAGGAATAGCGTATCTGCCCTATATGCAGAGGTACAATGAAGCTTTCTCATACAAGTTTATCGTCTCTCTCTTCTTACAGTTGAAAATGATTTGTTAGCTTTATAGCACATAAAGTTGAAAAGAACAGAAAGGAAGAAAAAGCAACCCAAAAAAGTTTTTAAAAAAACCCTGCATTTTATTATATTTCTGTAAAAACCTACGCTTGATTTGCACCTTAAGAGCTGCACAGAATTCTGGTTTCCAAGAAGATAGAATATAACAGAAGGAGGTTCAGATTCAAAAAGCAAGAGAAAGATGCTTCAATTCATGTAAAAACCTCTGTATGTTGTTTTGGAGAGGAATTAATTTACTAAAGATATGATAGAACTTGGAAAAAGTATTATTGACCCTGGAAGTGTAGACAGTGATTATACATAAAACTCACAAGTAGGTCACTTTTAAAACTACATCTAGCTCCTTCACACTATAGGGAGGTCAAGTGTAGAACTCCATATCACAGACTGTAGTGGATACAGAACATTTACATGGTGTAAACGGCATGTTAAAATGGGACAGACTGGTTATTTTAAAAAGTAAGAGGATATAAGAATTGTTAACATTTAGATACAAGTAACTAAGACTAATTAAAGAACCCAATGTTATGTGTAATTTTACAGACCAGATAATATTTCCAGAAAATAATTACAAAATAACTGAGTTTTTGAGGAATGATTATTCTCTGACTCTTGAGAGTTATCTGGAATAGCAAGTCCATTGACATCAATATTTTCACAAGAATAAAAAAGTGAACTCCATGCACTTTCTGTGCATTGCATTAGCATATTCCTACACACATGGTGGCAAATTGGTTTGCTTATTCTTTGATGTAGGAGCCATAATTATCTCAGAGTTAGTATAGAGGAGTAATGTCTCTCCTAGATGTTGGCCTCTATCATATCTATCTGGAAAATGAAGGAATTTATGTGCCAAATGTAGTATTTCATTTAAACTCATCTTTAATATTTCATCATAAACATTTCATTTAAACTCATCTTTATTTGCAAAGACAGGTTGCTGCCATGTAGAAAGAAGTGTGAATACTTACACAGTAATTCTATTTTATCCCCAGACTTTACCAAAGGATCTGAGCTCTGCAATACTAGTCCTTGATATATGGTCCATGAATATAGCACAGGCATTAGCAGATGGGGGTGAGCTCAAGACATTTTGGACTACCTGTCATAGATGCTTGGTGGTTTGTAAGTGTTTACAAAGCATTGATTCTCCTTTCCTCTGATGATGTTCGTGGGGAGATATTGGATCAGGGTAGAAGAAAGTTGAAATTATAATTTCAGAAACAAGGCACATGTTTAGAGAGCATTACGATGCTACTTCTCCTCTGTTTTTGATATAAAGCCTCCATTTCATTAAAAGTATGTACAATAATACACTCTGATTCTTTGAAGAGACAAAATGTTTATATAGTTCCTGCCAGTGCAAAGCAATTTGCATTGTTCCATATCATTACGCTCAGTCCAAGCCTGTGTTTTGGGTTTGTTGTCAACCCTTTTGCAGATTTTCAGTTTGGAAAGAAACACTTATGAAAGATTGATTCTCAGAGTCGTCATGGAATGAGAGGAAAGTGAATACTTTCTTCTCTAGAAGATAAAAAGGGAATGTTTACTAAATCAAAAGTCAAGTACAGGATCATCCTTGCCATGTACCCCACTCTCTGTTGTTGATAAGAAAACAGAGAGGAAGTTAATTCAGTTTCCTCATTGGCATATGTGTCTGTGTTTGGTAAGGAAAGAGGGAAAAAATAAAAGAGGTTATAAGAAATTAGAAGATGTTGGCTGGACTTCTGACACTGAAGCATATGACATAGAGGATGGGAAAGGCATAGCTATGCAGAAACAAAATAGAAAAGCTAAGCAACCAACACTTAGGAGAGCTTTTGCATATCCCATTCTCTTCTGCGTTAGAGAAGGGAAGGTGGAGAAAAGTGATTTAAAAACCACTCTGCTCTCTCACCACAAGAAACCCTAGAGGAATTATCTGGAATAAAGGGGCCTGCCTAAATATTGGAGGTTGTATTCTTCTTCTGAAAGGGCATTCTGACCATTGCTTGAAAAATTAGTGATAACTTTTTATAATCTGCATCCTTGCTACTGTGAATGTGCTGCTGTTCTGAGTTTACACCCAGTGTGAAAAAATAGATTAAAAACATCTGGTGTGTAATTTCCAATTTGTAATGAGTAGCTCCTAATGTTATTATAAGGAATTTCCTTCTCCTCCCCTTTGTGCATGAACATTTTATTACCTGTGGTATGGGGTCTCTTCTTACTCCGATGTGTACATACAGTTACAATTAATGTTGATAGTTATTCCTAGGGTAGTGTAGAAGAAAATACACTACACAAATTTAACTTCTGTTACTTCAGATCCATTTATTGAGGTGATAGAGTCTAGCCATTTCCATGATGTTTCAGACTTACGGATTACAAATGCTGCAATATGTTGACATCTTGGTATTGAGGGCTATTTTATTAGTGTAGATGTTGCTAGTTTCACTGCCTTAGTAATTCCGAGCAACCCTATTTTTTTTCTCAAAATTTTCTGGCAATCTATACAAACATACATTCTCACTGTTATCTATCCTTTATTGGCTAGGAAGCCTAAACCCAGCCTAGGAGGCAGTGGGTAGTAAATTATTAAGGTGTGACAGCTTTATGCCTGACTTGAAATTTTCTCTGCTTGTGACTTTGTATAGGAGGAAATAAGAGACAAAAAAATATTTTTTAAGCGATAAACAGACAAGCATTTCATAGGAAAAAATTTTGACTAAACCCCAGTGATTGTTTCATTACTAAGTAATTTAGAAATTACATCTTTGAAAAGGTGGAAACTTAAACATTCTTAAATTTATACCTCCTTAAGTTCCATTATTTTCCCTAAGGGAATAAAAATTCAGTAAACTTTATACTCATTATGATTTTTTTCTTATCTTCAAACAGAAGCAGGGAACAGTGCTGAGTAAAGAGACAGCAAAATTTGTTGCAGATCCACAGGTTGCTCTACTAAAATAAGGATGTCAAAACAGTGAAGAAAAGAGAGAGGATTAATCACTGGGAATTGTTTGTCCAGTTCCTTTACTACTAATCCTGTCATCCTTTCTCTAAAGTGGATTATCTGTATAAAGCATCATTACAGTGCTGACGTACTACATCGTCTAAACATGTAAATAAGAGAAAATTTTATAATAAACTTACTTGTGTCAGTTTGTGCTCCTGCATCAACAGTAGGCAGCAGGAATAAGAAAATTGAACCCAATTGGTAAAACCTTGAGTAAAAGCAGAAAATTACTTGCTCCCTCTTACATTCCTTTAGACCTTGACTATCTAGGTTTTGGTTTTGTTTAAGGAAAAAAAAATTCAATTGGAAATATTAATGAACAATAAAAATAAAGAAAGCCTGCTCAGGAGACTTAGAGGCACTTAATTGTTTTGCAGATTTTCATTCCCGTATGTTTGTTTACTTTTTTTTTCCTCCCTAGAGAGGTAAGCTCTGTATATTTACCTATAATATACAATATTTCTATTTTTATTTACTGAATGAGACAAATAGCAATTATTGCAGATTTTGTAGTTCTACTGAGGTAGGAAGTTACCCATTATTAAAACCTTTGGATCTCTCATCTAATATTGCCAATAGGTATATGACCAGTGCCACCTTAAGTACCTGAGCTTCCACACTGACTATTTTGTTGTTTAAATGTACCAATGTTAGTCCCTAAATTAGCAAGCTCAGCTAACAGAATGAGCTAAACAGCAATGATTTTGGATAAAATAGTGACGTGCACAATGTTCTGCTGTTTTTTTCACAAAAGACTAGTGTATTGACTACCTTTACTTTTAAGATCTATCTTTCTGAGATATGTCAAGATTTGGAGTTGAAAGGTTATTAAAAAACCAAAGTATATTAGTTCCAGTGTTTAGCTTTAGCAGGGAAAAATATTTAGCTCTTAATCTTACTCCAAACACTGAAAGTTTAAATAATCCATTTTTAAGCTCATTTTATTTCATTACTCTGTTTGTTTATAGGCTTTTCCATGTTATTAGTTTTGGAGAATATCATCAAATGAACTTCTGAGTGAAAGACTATATTTGGATTGTTGCTACAGTTCTCACCATATCCTCCACTGAAGTATAAATTCTTAATTTATTTCCCTTTTCTATCAATGGATAATTCAGTTTTTGGGGGTTTTTTTGGTCTTCTCTTGAAAATATACATGTCCAGACAAACACAAGCCACAGTTTCACTAGGGATTCTTTTTACTGCGGTTTTGGTTTTGGTTTTGGTTTTGTGGGGGTTTCGTTTGTTTGTTTGTTTGTTTGTTTAGGTTTTTTGATTGGTTGGTTGATTTTGGGCGAGTGTTTTGTGCTGTTGAGGGTTTTTTTGTATTGTTGGTTTATTGATTTTTTTTTGCTTATTATTTTCTAGATTATAACATGGGAGACATCAGTGAAATGATCCAGGACAACTTCCTTAGCATTCTTAAATTGCTAAAGATGTTCTGGTATTTTGTGTGCTGTATTATTAATTTCCTGAAGAAATAGTACAGTTTCAGAAATTCATCTGAAGGCTTTTCTTCCAGACTCTCCATGAATGATTTTTCTATAATGTATGTACTTCTTTTTTACGTATTTATGAGAACATAAGAACACCATCCTGGAAATATACCTTTATGTGAACCTATATGGATCTGATGCAATCCATTGTCTGTTGAAGTTAATGAGAACACAATCCATAAATAACACTTCTGAAAGACAATGTCTACCTTTAGTAGGTAACATAAGATTAATTTGTTTGTAATATAGTCGGAATTACAGCATAGTAAGTTTACTTGAGTTTCTGTGGTGGAAGAGCAGGACTTTAATTATTAGAATGCAAGACCATTGCATTCCATACATGGGTATCTTCTTTGTAACTGTCTGAGTTGTCACTCTTTCCTAAATACAAGGTGTGTAATAGGTAATAATTATATCTGTTATTAAATCCAAGTAAAAATATGTGATTATTATTTTATAGCAACCAATATCTGCACATCTGGTTTTTTGGGGTATAGTTATGCAGTTCTGAGCTTTATTTCTAAATAGCCCTATATTATCCATATGGAAAAGACCTGAATTAATTAAAATAAACAAATCTTTTAAGATAGTTTGTTACATACAGTGCAATTTTTGTTGAAAAGATTAATTTACCCCCATTTCTTCAAAGTGACGTGCTTATCAGTGGTCAGTACAGGTCTAACATGTCTGTGAGGCTTGTGAAGTATGTGGTAAGTATACATGATGGATGAATATATAACACAATGAATAATTTTTAATGATCTCAAAAGAAACAGTATAAGACTGATTTTTTTTAGATTTGAAAAAGGCATCGGGGCCTTTGTATAATATGACTTTCAAATTGTTCATGGAAATTGCTTGATCATGCACACTATGTTAAGAAATCTGCTGGGGCTCCTAAAATGTAGCTGATTTTTACTGTTGTAATTGCTGGGATAAAAAAAAATTAGTATTCACTTCACTCTTCACTAGACCTAATCTTGATCCAAAAAGTAAATTAAAAGTAAGTTGATCTACTGTTTGCCCAAACAGTAGTTAAACATATTTTAGAAAATTTACAGTCCTGTATAAAACAGTTGTGCAGAAGTATTCTAGAGGTTGCATAAGAACTGAGATGAATTCAATGTTAAAGTTGTTAATGCTCTATTAGTAGTAGATTTCCACTGTTCTTTTGTACAGTGTACAAGTGATTCAGTATAAATACTGGATAGGATTCAGAAAGAAAATGCTTTTTAAGAAGTGGTGACTGACTGTTTCTCCTTCAAAATATATTCTCACCTACAGAGCCTGGGAGACATTGAATTTGTCCCCTACCTGACAAAAATCTTTATTTTATGCATCAAAGTACTGCTCAAAGAAGTGATAAAATCTTCTGTACTGTTAACATTTTGGAAAAATCTTTTATTGCATATTGTGCTTTGCTTGTTATTTGAAGAATTCGTGGGCCAGATAAATATGTTTCACACAAAGAGTCTTTTTCAAAGGTTTGTCAAAATAGCCAGGAGTCTAGTAAAAAGGTTAAAGTTTTGATGCTTGTGGTAGGGGAGGTTTGTATTGGTTTGGGTTTTTCCCTTTTTTTTTTAATGTCTAGTTGATACTTGAAGTATGTCAGTCAACTCATTCTCGAATATGAAAGAGTTTCCATAAATACGAAATGTCTAATTTACTTTTCTCCCTGTCTCTGAGTTTAAGTGACGTTATGAGATATTGGACCTTGAATAATACCGGCAAAATCAATTAATATTTCTTATTACTGCTGTAAGGGTGTAAATTATGTTAGGAGCCTCAGCTCCTTCCTGAAAACTATGCACAAAGATCCAGTTCCATAATATTTTTGAGAGTCTGCAATAGTGCACTACTCTGGTGTCTAGATGTTCTTCCATAGTTGCATGTTTCTATAAAGATAATTTCTGTATCCCTCCCTCTTTTTGACTTACTTAATGTAAGCATTTATCATGGGAAACCCCAAATAAGCCATGAAGGAAAACCAGATTTTTGGAAAATTCAGATATATAAAGATGACTTTCAGTACAAAGCTGTGTGCATTAACACTTTATAAAAAGCTATATTAATTTTGAATACATGGAAGGTTTTTCTGATTTTATCATCTATTAAAAAAATTATGTTTTTTCAGGCTGAAACAAATAGAGCCCATCTGGTTTTAAACTGAACAAGAGAAACACTACAGAGAAAGAGAGAGAGTGAGAGTACAAAAAACAATCTAAAATATCCTTAACTAATTTTTCCAAAGCATAGTGCTTAATTTCCTTATTTTTTTCTTTTATAGTATCTGTCAGAATTTCAAAATTTTTGTCCTTTTAGAAAAGTAAAATTACGACATGCCATTTTAAATATGACTAGATGTTTTTAAAATCTCTCTATACATTTCTGTGATTTTGACCTAAAAAATCAATTATGAGTTTATTTATTAAAATCTGCTTTAGTTAGTTGAAATTTTAGTTCCTCCTAAGTTTAACTCCTTCCACTTCCATCATGGATGTCTGACATCCTCTGCAAACCTAGACCTGCTCTGTGCATTTATCTAATTAGCACACATCGCCTCTATCACAAGAGCTGAAAACAGTTTTCTTTTTTTTTTAATCTTGAGGACTGAATTCTGGAAGATAATTCCTACTTTGAAATTGACTCCTTTTTTTTCTAATAATTTAAACTGAACATGTATGTTTGTTGATCAGCATGGTGAAACTTAAATGAGGTGGGGTTTTTTTTAACCTACTCTGATAGTACGTAACCTATTGTGTTAAAGCAGGGGTTTTTTTAAGTTGAAAGCTGGTGTAAACTATTTCATACACTTTTATAAAAATTTCTGTATACATACATTGAAATACAGTAAAAACACATATAATACTAACACTAGGTATACAAAATGAATACATTTTTTCTTACTCTGTATCCTTTCCTGCTCTTATTTATACTTATTAATGTTTTCAGCAAGAAAGTATGTTCTTATTTTATATGTTTCAACTACCTTTTGTCCAGAAACAGTAGTCCCTTGTTTCAAGAACTGACAATTAACTTGACACTGAAGGAGTGTTTTATCATGCTATCAAATTTCTTGTTTCTTCATGTAACTAGAAATATATAGAAATAAGATTATTTGAAGATTCATATGGAGTCAGTGTATGGAAAGCAGATTTAAAAGGTGGCAACAAAAGGATTTTGAAGTTGATAGGTGTTAAAGACTTATTTTTTGGAAATTTTTGTTTCTTTCCCTGATTCTGATCTTATTCACTGGCCTATTTCTTATTTTATCATTGAACTAACCTTCTTCTCTCCCTCCCTATATTAAAAAGGCTCATTTTTGCTGAAAAACATTACAATCTCTTCTATTTGAAGCTTATTTCCTTCATTCTCAGGAAGCTATCTTTAGATACCTCTTGCTTATCAGTCACCATTAATGACTTATGTTTTCCATAGTCAGCACTGAAACATGCACAAATATTTTAAAGTAAAAAAAGCAGTCTTAGAAAATTACACACTACTAAGTACACTGTATTAGTTACTAATATTGGATAGAAGTAACAACAAATACCTGGTATCTCTTCCAAACTGCAACCTCATGTACAGCTTTATTAACTTTTACCTATTCTCTGTCCCTAAATGGCAATTGCCAGAAGCTAAAATTGTACTGCCAGAAGGTAAAATAGTATGTCAGGGAGAAATAACCCTCCATAAACTCATTTCTTTCATACAGCCCTTTAGCAGAAGTGAAATGCTGTGGATCTGACCTAGCTTATGCCTTATTATGCATAAGCTAGGTTCTACATTCACAGTGACTGGGAGAACTAGTGTATATTTTGATACTGAAACATGTTATTTACATCCCTCATATTACTCATTTATCAATATACTGAGCTTCAATGTGGGAGGATCGGTCAAGGTTCACATGTCAGATAATAAAAATGTTGACGACCAATTTATTGTAACGATTAAAATCAAAGTATTTCACAGGATCTCTAAGTAAAAAAATCACAGAAATGGATGGTTGAAGGTTGGGAGGGAAACTTGTACAACCTCCCTCCTAAAGCAGGGTCACCTGCAGAAAGTTGGGCATGACCATGTCCAAATAGCTTCTGAGTATCTTCAAGAAGAGCTCACAACCCTTCTGAGCAACCTGTGCAAGAGCTTAGTTACTTCCACAGAGAAAAAGTACCTCCTGGTGTTCAGGTGGAAGTAACTGTGTTTCAGTTTGTGCCCATTGTCTCTTGTCAGGTCCCTGGTGTTATGAACCAGTTTAAACCCAGAAGAGCAAACAAAATTAAGTCTCTGTGTATAAAATGGAAAGAACATTGAAGGTTCAAAATATTCCCAAAAGAACGGGATTAAAACCAAATAAGATTAGATGTTGATGGCAAAAAATTGATATATTTTTATTTAATAGTAAGAGAGGCAAAGCGAAAGAAAGAGAAAAGTAGAGAAAAGTTAGAAAAAGCTAAGATTCCTTTAAAAAGCACAGGATAGGTCACCGCCACACCGTGCTACCTTTGCTGCTACTGAGACAGTGTGGGGGGAGTGAAGCAGTTTTTGCCTTTTTTTTCCTGCTGTTTGAAGTGTCTTATCTGCCTTCTCCAATCTCTGCAGCAGTTTGGCTGGAATGCGGCAGCCTGTCCTCCGAGATGCGGGCACAGTGCCCGATCCCCCTGATTTCGGTCCAGGGCTGAAGGATCGGGGTGTTCTCCCTCAGGCAAGCAGCATCAGCTCCCAGAGGCCTCAGGCTGTCTCTCGGCAGGCAATGGCCGTGGGGGAGGGAAAGGCAAATGTCAAGGATTCTGCCCTTCACTTTTCCTTCCACATTTTGCACCGTATTCGCCTTCCTTTTCATGGGCCTCAAGGCAGGCTACTCACAGTCCATCCCACATGTAGTTTTCAGGTGTTCAAGAGTGATTATGATAAGCAGACATAATGATGAAGCACTTTTTGAAGCCTTTCTCTTACTGTCAGGCCCTTACAACTGGGCACCACTGAAAACAGCCTGACTAACTCCTTTACACTGCCACCCTATATATTTGCACAAATTAAAGACATCATCCTAAAGCTTCTCTACTCCTGGCTGAGCATTCCCAGTTCTCTCAGCCCTCCTGCACAGGAGAGTTTCTCAAGCCCCTAAGTCATCTTTGTGGCCCTTTGTTGGATGTACTCCAGTAGCTACATGCCTCTCTTGCACTGGGGAAACCAAAAATTGACAGAGTACTCTAGGTGTGGTCTCACCAGTGCTGAGTAGAGTGGAAGGACCGCCTTCCCCGACCTGCTGGCAGTGTCCCACTTAATCCACTCTAGGAAGGTTCTTAGTGCTGTAGATATATTGCTGTTTCCATGTGCAAATTTGATCCCCTATAGCCTTCCCTGTAAAGTAGTTTAGAAGAAGAATAATGTCCATCATAGATCCTGTATGCCTGACAATATTCCTCCTAAGGTCCAGAAGTCTGCACTGCTTTCTGTTGAACTGTATGAGGTTGCTATCAGATCATTTCTTCAACCCTACAAAGTCTAGATGGCTGCACAGCCCTCTGGCATGTTAGCCACTCCTCCCAGCCCCATATCACAATCAAACATTTTAAGGCTACATTTTGCCTTATCATCCAGATAACTAATAAAGATATTGAACATGATTGGGCCAGTATTTACCCCTGGGGTATGCTGCTCGTCACTGCCCTATATTTTGGTGGTGTTTAGGCCTTTTAACTCAGCTAGCTCTCAGCCCATCTCACTCTTTGCTCATCCAGCCTGTTCTACTTCCTCTCAACTGTGAGGAAGTTATGGGAGAAGGTGTCAGAAGACTTACTGAATTCAAGGTAGACAATAGCTACTCCTCTTCCCTGGTCTAGAAACTTGTCATTTGATTGTAAAAGGTTATCAGATATGCCGAGCATGACTTCCCATTGGTGAATCCAGGTTTACTACTCCTGATCACCTATAGATAACTCCTGTGTCTGGCAAGAGTTCCCAGGATTAGCTGTTGTATAATCTTCCCAGGTATGGACGTAAGGCGAAATGCACCTGTAGTTCCCTCAAGCCTCCTTCCCGCCCCTATTGAAGGTAGGGGGATCTTCTGTCCTTCAGTTCTCAAGCACCTCTTCCAATTTCTATGTTTGTTCAAAAATTAGTGGCCCTGCATTCCTGGCCACTAGCTGGTGGGTGCATTCCTTAGGACACGTAGATTTATTTATGTCTGGTTTGCTTGAGTGTTTAGTAAGCTGACTCTTTATCAATGAGTATATGGCAGCCTCACTCCAGGCTTTTCACCTGTTCTCCAGGGTCTGGTAAAGACTGGTGCTTAGTATCTCAGACTTTTTTTAATACAGTGTTTTGTTCAGATTATTTTATTTCTTTATCAGTAACTGAGTAAAATGAACTGAGGTTTCTCATCCGTGATGAGTATAATCTGTTGAAATTCAAAATATGAATAAATTAAATTTAAAATGTTTTTGGACTAGCATATTTTTTAAAGAACAAACAAGTGTGAAGAACACATTTTTATTCCTTTTTACTACTTTTTTTCCTATTTTTTTAATAGAGTGAAAGATGTTCTCTGCTACCCCTTGTTGCCAGTTTCAAAGGATTTTATTGAAATAAGTCTTACTAAAATTAAACCCCTTATTTTCTGTTTCACATACTGCTAGGGTAAGCAATTTGCACCTTTATTGCCTGAAAGTCACGAGACATTTCTCACAGTTTCAATCTCAGCTGTAAATAACAGTTCTAGGTTTGTGAATAACAGTTTAAACTGATGAGCTCTGTAATTTGGTAGTCTTCCATTCCAGGCTAAATAATGTCCAGTTAAGGCAAAAAGCACTTTGTGTTTTAAAATAGTATGAAATCTTTAATATTTCATAGTCTTTAAAATTTAAGTTTATTAGCATGTAAAATAAAAGAAAAAGTCCACAAAAGTGGTATCTAAATAACACAGTAGATGTGTTATAAAACATTAGTTGAGCAGTCCACCATGCTATGTCAAGCTTCATTGAAATTTTTCAACTTTACTGAATATTTCAATGACTTAAACTAAAGCAAAAACTATTATTAATTCACAGTTTTTGTTAATCAAAGTAAAATTAAATTAGATAAGGAAATTGATATAATTAGTTCAATAGCAGGCTGTAAAAATGCTCAAAGAGTAAATATACTAGATCCCATTATGCCAATTTTTTATCATATTGGGTCAAAGCTATGCTATCCTAGTCAAAGGGGGAAAAATGGACATTAGGATAAACATTGTTGTTATACGTAAAATCCTTATAATTTTTTCAATTAGACTGTGTTAGTTAAATACTGCGCCGCATGTTAATGCGTTTATACAGTGTTATTTCAATGGCAGTACTTTGTCTTCCAAAATAAAAAATTGCAGGTAGTGCTTTTCTTTTCCTCTATCTAACTATGTAGTAATGATTCAAAAGAGCTCCTTGGGTTTTTCCTCAATTATCTGTAAAATACAATGTTTTCATACCATCTCTCTTTCTTTTTTTTTCCATCCCACATAACATATCTTTGAGGTAAAATTTCCTAAAATAATTGAATTACAAGAATAAGAAATAAGCAGTACAATATTTTGAAACATAAATACATGTCTAGAGATATCTGAAAATGTACCTTTTTGTTTTTACACACTGTATTGAAAAATGTCTGAAGTTCCTTAAGCACTTAAGACTTTGAAAAATCAATTCATTTTCTCATTCATAATTTATTAATTGAAGCTATTGGCTCCTGTCTTCTGAGAATCTCAAGACTAGTGTTCCAGGTATGCAGGATTTCTTTAAGCACTTGTGCCTAAATGCAAGTAGAGCTGTGCTAATGTTAAAACTCTAGTTACAGAATTCTTAACCATTCTTCATCTCAAAATAACTGCCTATCTGAGATGGAATATAAGCGAAATAAACTATTTTATGTTTAAATAATTTATATATTTTTTAATCTATATACAGCATTTTCTGATTAGGATTTTATTTCCTTTTCTATTTTTTTTATTTTTGTAATTGGCAAGCAATTGATAAATTCAACTGCAGAAAGTAAAAATGAAGGATAAGTAGATTAGGTCATATTAAGTCCAGTTCTTATCATGAAGCATGAAGCTATGTTATCCTATTCTGAGGGGAAAAAATGGACATCAATAAAAAACTTGGTGGGTTTAATTAAAAACTTATCCGTTATCGAAGGTAGCATATTATTTATAACAAAAACTAAATCTGTTTTAGAAATAGTCACAATTTGAGACTTGTCATTGTTGTCAGAACCTAAAGAATGCCAAAGGCCCAAGTGAACTGTATGAAAAATCATTGTTTAACAAAATTATATCTTTTGTGTCCTTCTCCAAGGGAAACATAGAATCAGAGAATAGTTCAGGCTGGAAGAAAGCATAAAGATGATCTACTTCCAGACGCCCTGCCATGGATAGGGACAACTTCCACTAGACCAAACTGCTTAAAGTCCCATCTAACCTCGTCTTGAACACTTCTAGGGATGAAGCATCCATAGCTCCTCTAGGCAACCTGTTCCAGTGCCTCACCACCCTCAAAGTAAGGAATTTCTTTCTAGCATCTAATACAAACCTATTCTCTTTCAGTTTGAAGCCATTCCCTCCTGACCTATCACTACAGGCCCTTGTGAAAAGTCCCTCTTCAGCCTTCTTGTAGGCACCCTTTGGATACTGGAAGGCCACAATAAGATCTCCACAAAAACTTCCTTCTCGAGGCTGAACAACCTCATCTCTTTCAGTCTGTCTTCAAAGGAGAGGCATTTCAGCCCTTTGAACACCTATATGTCCCTTCTGTGGACTGACTCCAAGAGATCCACATCTTTCTTGGGTGCTCCACACCTGGATGCAGCACTCCAGAGTGGAGCAGAGGGACAGAATCCCCTTCCTCACTCAGCTGGCAGCGCTGCTTTGGGTGCAGCCCAGGATATGGTTGCCTTTCTGAGCTGTGAGTGCACATTGCCAGCTCATGTTTGAGCTTGTGGTCAACCAACACCCCCAAGTCCTCCTCCTCAGGATGGCTTTCAACCCATTCTTAGATGAGAGTATCTTTTGGTTGGCATTTCCCCCATTCAAGTGCAGCCAGCACCTTTCACTTGGCTATACTGCAGTTCATGAGGTTTGCATGGGCCCACCTCTCAAGCGAATCAAGGTCCCTCTGGATGACATCCCTGCCCTCCAGTGTGTCCACTGCACCACAAAACTTGGTGCTGTCATCAGACTTGCTGAGGGTTTACTCAATTCCACTGTCTATGTCACCAAAGATGTTAAAAAGTACTGGGTCTAATACCAGTTGCTGAGGATTGCCATCCATGACTGTTCTCCACTTGGACATTGAGTCATTGACCACAAATCTTTTGAGTACAGTGATTCAGCCAGTTCCTTATCCACCAAGTGGTCTATCCATCAAATGCATGTTTCTTCCCTTTAGAGAAAATGATGTCATATGGGACAGTGCCAAATGCTTTGCACAAGTCCAGTTAGATTATATTAGTTGCTTTTCTCTTATCCACCATCACTCTAACCTCATCACAGAATGCCACCAGATTTTTGAGGCATTGTTTGCACTTAGTGAAGCCTTGTTGGCTGTCATCAATCACTTCTTTGCTTTCCATGTGCTTTAGCACAATTTCTAGGATGATCTGGTCCATGATCTTGCCAGGGACAGCAGTGAGACTGACTGGCCTGTAGTTCCCTGGGTCTTCGTATTTCCCTTTTTGAAAATGGGGGTTATTTTTCTCCTTTTCCAGTCAGTGGGACCTTCATCAGACTGCCACAACTTGTCAAACATGATGGATAGTGGCTTAGCCACTGCATATACCAGTTCCCTCAAGGGCCCATGAATGCACCTCATCAGTTTCCATCAACTTGTGTGCCCTCGGGTTCTTTAGGGGTCCTCAAACCCAGTCCTGTACAGCAGACCACTCTTCATTGTCCCAGGCCCTGCCTTTGCCTTTGGCAACTTTATCAATGTGGCTACTGCACTTCGCAGTGAAGAGAAAAAACCCATTGAGTACCTCAGCCTTCTCCATGTACTGCATAACCAGCACTTCTTTTCTTTTTTTTCCAGAGAGGGCCCACAATTTCTCTAGTCTTCCTTTTATCACCTATAGAAGCTTTTCTTGTTGCCCTTCACATCCCTGGCCAGATTTGATTCTGTCAGTGCTTTAGTTTTCCTAGACTGATCCCGGGCAACTTGGACAATCTTTCTGTATTTCTGCCAGGCTGCATGTCCTTGCTCCCACTGTCTGTAGGCTTCCTTTTTCTGTTTGAGTTTGTCCAGGAACTTGTTCATCCATGCAGGTTTCTTGGAATTTTTGCCTGACTTCCTTTTTGTTTGGATGCATCACTCCTGAGTCTGAAAGAGGAGATCTTTTAATATTAACTAGCTTTCCTGGGTCGCTCTTCCCTCCAGAAAAAACCCATGGATGGATAATACCCATCCACTCTAGCAAGCACATCCCTGAAGACTCTGTTTAAGTCTAGAGTAACAAGCTTGCTGTGTGCCCTCCTTGCTGCACCATCCATATTAGCTATTGAAGCATTTGTTTTTCACACTGAAATAACCACATCAAAATATATGATTGTGTAAAACCTGTGCTAAATATTTCATTATTTGTTTTACTTTACTACTTCCTTATGTTTTTAATTTTATTATTTTTCTCTTCATTGCCAGTTCAGCCATCCTTTCCAGTATCACATGTCCTTGTATGGAACATATATTTTCTTTTGTGCTTGTCCCCAGAAACGTGACAGGCCAAATTAGCATGCTTTGATTCCTGAAAACCATGCAAAACACCTCCTGATGGTCATCTTTTATTTGTACTGCTCATGACAAAACTACATGGTTCCTGATACAGTAGCTGAAGTTCTTGGAGGTCTGAGAACTTTGTTACTTCACTGTGTACAAAGATGTCTGAGAAGTTCAAGGACCAAGGAGAATAGCTTAATCTCTCAGTCATTTGTTTATTTTTGAGTCAATTTATGTACAGTAAGGCAAAATCATAAACATGTTGATGTGGTAAGCAAGCTGTAGTGCAAATTGATATAAGCTTTGAGTGTATGCAGCTGAAGTGAATCCATTTTGTTACTCTTAAGCTGATTAGAAAATTAAATATGAGAACCTACAGTATGATTGAACTTTTTCTTCAAAATTCTAAAGAATTCTGGTTCTATTTCTTTTTAGTTTAAATCAGTTTCAACAAAGCTAACTAACATTTTTAAACATCTTTTCTTCTAGAACAAGGCTCTTTTTTCCCCAGGTTATATTATAGTCATGGTATAAGTTTGTAATTGCAAAAATATTTTACCAAGCTTATCTGTGCATCAGCTAGCTGAAAGTGCCAGCGGCTTGCCAGAACAGTAGTATTGGATCAAGACAAATGAACAAGAGTTTAGGATCTGCAAATGACTTCTGTATTGAAATACTTTGTATTTGGATCTTTTTTTTGTTTTGGTTGGTTGGTTGCGGTTTTTTTTACACTTTAAACATCCACATATAAGAACTACTAGTTTTATTTCTTCCAGTTTGACCTACAGTAATAGCTTTCTTAAGCACATAGAGCAGGGCTACTACATAGAATGAATGCTAATGTCCATTGTAAAGCAAATTCAAAGAATAATTAACCTCCCCGAGACACCTTCTCTCTTCCTGCTTCTTTGGGTATGGAATTCCTGGATACATCCCTAGAAATTGTGCACACTGCATACAATTAATAAGATTTTTTTCTGACTTTTTCTAAGACTTTATACTTATCTTTGCTTAATTCTATATTTCTGCCCTGAGCTTTCCAGAGTAGATGCTGTCAAACACTTTCCAGGAGAGGGATGAGTAGTAACATGTAGTCTATTTTAACTAGTGAATGAGCTGAGATGCCCACAGCTGAAAAAGTAATTATTCTTAACTCATTGTACAAACCTTCTCAAGAGCAACACTGAGTGCAAGAATAATTCTGATTTGTGTATTTGACCAGATAATATTAAAGCATTTGCTTAAAATATAGAAGTTAAAGGGATTAAAAATTAAGGCTTTGAAATGCTGTTCTTAGTTTATACCAAAGTGTCTGAGAGAATGTTTTCTATCCAGGAAGTCTATATAAGCAGAGATGTGGTGTGAGCTAAAACAAGCATTATGGCATCATGATAATCTCTTTGTTTCCTTTAATAATATATGATATATATTTATTTTCTTGTGTCTTTGGGAATTCTTCAACAGTGAGTATTAAGGTTAGCCAGTGCTTAGAGCTAAAAAGAGCAAAGGACAGGGTGAATACTTGAAAGAGTGTGTTAGAGCATGTGGATCACATCCTTTCAAGAATGGCACTTAGCCAAGATATTTCAATACTTCAGATATAATTACTTGTTATTAGGTGTAAAACTGGCCTGGAGATAGGTGCTGTACATGTAAAGAGAGTTCTGTGTAGTTAGAATATTTTGTAAAGTACTTTTAAAAAACAGCTCTTAAATATGTAATTACTGAAATTACTGCTCAGCTGTTTTGGTTTGGGGTTTTTTGTTGTTCTTTAATTTAAAAAAACCTATTAGATAAACCATAGCATAACTGCTTGCTTGTTCCACACATTTTCTGAAATAAGTCTCATTGTCTATGCTGAAATGAGTACAAACAACCATAGGGAAATAACAGACCTCAGATACTAAGTTATTACCTTATCTACCTTCAAGGGTTAAAGATCATGTCCTATTTTCTCTTGCTATATAAAACAATAGTTTATAAAGAAAATATTTTTTATGAAAGAAATGCAATAATGCATTTGGTTGTCCTTAGCAAACAAGGTCGCTACATGCAACAGGTAATGACTTACATTTATGCACATAGCAGCACCCTTTCAGATTCCTGGAGATCGTCTTATTTAAATGGAATTGTGATGTATGACTGAGTATATAAAAAAATATATACTTTAGGGAGTAGTCACAGAGACCAATTTAGGGACTAGTGACAGAGACCAGTACCTGGGGACACAAAGCTCTGCTGCAAGGCAGCACAAAACACTCAGTTGGGGTTCCTCCTCTGGTAATAACATCCAAAAAAGCTCGTCTCTCTCCCAGAATTAGCAGAGATAAACCTTACAGATGTGTTATCCTTACTCTTGGATAATCTTTCTGAATACTGTTGGAGAGAGCACAAAGTGAGATGTGCACTCCTTGCATCAGGGTCTTGCATTAAGTCCCTGCCCAGCTCAGTAGAAATCAGAATGGCAAAAAGCTATGCTTTGATTGAGCTAATGGACTGGAAGAGAAATCACTCTTCTAAATACCATCCCTTCCTAAGGTAAAACACGCACTGCTGATACAAAAAAAAAACCAAAACCAACAAAAAGACCCCAAAACAAAAAAAAAAAAAAAAAAAAAAAAAAAAAAAAAAAAAACACCAACCCCCCCCCTCCAAAAAAAACCAAAAACCAAACAAAAAACCCCCACAAAACAAAACCCACCAAACTAAACCAAAAAAACCCTGAAACTGCAGTTTTCACAGTTTTGTGTACATTTAGGCTACTTCCGTTTGGAGCAAGCAATGCTATCATCTCACAGTGTGTGTAGTGTGTCTGTGTAACTGCCAGTGGAAGCCAATCTTCAGAAACTGCTAGGTTTACCAAATATGCAGGGGCAATCCTAAATTATTTTTCCCTTTCTTCCTTTACTTTTCCTTTTTACATTTATTTGTGGCAAAATAATATTGGTATCTTATTTAATTTCTTTTTAAAATTCTGAAATAAAGTATTCCAAATAAAAGAAAAACATTTTAAGATGTTTAGTTAATCAGGCAATACTTTATCAGTGCCATCTAGTGTATGCAACCACAAACTAAAGAATATTTTCTACTAAATTCACACAGTGCTACAAGTGAAGTTCTAAATGCCTGCCTTTGATATCAATGTCTCTTCAGCAAATATTTCCTAGCTAAACATTTTATCAAGGGGTTTCAAAATAGTTTTCTGAAGAGTAGTTATTAGAAAAGGGCTTGTAAGGCTTATGTTTCATTTGAAATTTCAGTAATAACTTTATTGTGCTCCTGAAAGAGCAGTGCAGATAAATAGCTTTGTTATTCACCTTTGACAGTATACCTTAATAATCTGAGTCATCCAATCATTCACACTAAACCAGTAGGATAAAGGAGGCTACCAAAAATGTAAGATTGGCAATCTAATGGATAAAACTTCATTAAAATGTCTGTTTAAAAAAGTAGACAGGAAAATATAGTTCCTGTCATAATAGTAGAAATGTGGGATACTTACCTTAGGTAGAGTATCAGTCCTTTTTCACATGTGAGTGACCTTACTTTTAAGTTTTTACCCACTCATAGCAATTAAAGCTACTCTTTTCCCTCTTTGGAGAAACACGGTATGTTGTTTCTTTTTGATTACTGATCTTCTCAACATGAAAAAAAAAAGTAATTCAACTTGTTTATTGGGATCAGAAGGCACAAAGAATAATTAATTTCATAACTCTTTTGCTCAATGTTATTAGGTTGGCCACTGACATTATGGTTCCTGAAGGAGCTATGCTTTCAAATTACTCAAACCATTGCTCTTGTTTCAGTCTTCCTCTGAGATGAAAAAGCATGGAAGAGAAGATTGAGGTTACCATTTTGTTTTTGTTGTAATATTAATGCTGAGTCCTTAAATTGTCAATTTTTCTATGAAAAGAACAAAACTTATGTTGGATAAAGGTAGAATAGAAAGGAAAAAGGGCACAATGCAATGTCAGAATCCCTGTGCTCTGCTTTATGCAGAAATTTCTATACGTGTGAAGACATGGACATAATATTACCATATTTTTTGTTGCTAACCTAGGTCCATATATTTAAAAGTCCCAACAGAACTAGAAACTATTTGAACTACGTATGAGCTAGAAACAATGTATTGATTTATTTTCTCTCTTTTGGAATTGAATATACACAAATACGCACAGTTACTTATATTGCATTTAATATATGTGTATATATGTCTACATGTAAATGTGTATGTATATACCTATACATATGTATAGATATGTAAATGCATGTGCGTATCTCGGACTGAGAAGTTAGTGGTACGGTCAAGACTGATCAATATCAGGCCAGTATCAATCCTGATCACTACATATATAAAATGGTAATCTCCTAAGAATTTTCTACTGAATTAACTGCATATCTAGTGCCACAGATCCAGTAAGAGACATCTCAGAGGCCAGGCTATGGTCCCTGAAGTTTCATAGCCATGGAGATCACAGTGATGAGGTCTGAGTGCTCTTCAATAAGAGGAGAATTTTTCAATGTTTTTCCTGTCTCTGTGGATGTTTTATTCTCTTCTACCTCCTTCCTAAAGAAAACAATGTTGTCTTCCTCTTCTTTTTTTTTTTTTGTTTTTAAACCTACAACTAAGAATAACATCTTACTGGATAGTCTGATATTCTTACGGTTTGATGTTCTTCTAGTTCACCTAAATAATTATTTTATTCAAAATGAAGCTAATTTAACTGAAAAAAGTAGAAATATTCCATCACAAAATATGTCACAGGTCTTTGACAAGGAGGTGGGAAAACTGAATTTTGTCACTTCAGTGTGACATCAACCTGGGCGTTTTGAACACAGTCTCACTCCATACAAAATGATTGCACTGAGTATTTATTTTCTTTAATGCTTTTTTATAGTTCAGTACCTAGATTGATTCATAGCAGTGAACCTCAAAGATATGTGGAGGGTAAATGTTTCCGTAGAAAGTGGACATTGTCAGTGTGGTTACAATAGGGAAGGAAGATTACCGAATCTAAGTATACCACAGACAAAATCGGTATGTTACCAGGAAGCAAGCTGAAAACAGAGCTGTCCCTAGACTACTCCTTACCAAACCTACTGTTATTAAACTTGTTTGGCCCATTTGATCTGAATTTGCAAATACTGTTTAAGAGGAGTTGAAAATGCATATTTGGAGGAGTGTTAATTGTCCATTTACTGAGAAAGAAAATGTTAGCTTTTTTCCCTAAATATGCAGCATCCTTATAAAAAAAACTATAAACAAAACTGCTTACCAAAAACCTGTGTACATTTAGGAGTCTCTACTAATCAAAATGATCACTTTATTGGAATTTTTATTTTCCTTAGAGAGTGGCAGTTAAAGCAAATTCCATTGTGCATGTAAAACGGAATTCAAGCTCATTTGGTTAAATGTCCAAACCCAATGAAATTACACAAAACTAGCTTAACAAGCCTTTTAAGGTTTCTGAAAAAAGCCCAAACAGCTAGGCCACTGAACTAAGTAGTAAATGAGGTAATATCAGAAAACATTTTCTGATCTTATTTATTTGCTTTGATTAAAAGTTTTTTTACTAGGGTATTTTGTGGTGCTATTGATTGCAGAAGGAATTTTTAGAAGTAATTCAATCTAGTTTTTCTTGGCTATGCAGCCTTAATTTTGCTTGCAGCTAATGGAAAAGTTTATATAGAGCCAGCTTCCTGAGGAAGAACATTTAATTCTGAAAGGTTCTGGAAGGAAAAGTGTCAATGGGTCCTATGCCACATACTGTCATCACAAAAACAATCAGATGGTAGCAGGGGTAGTCTTTAAAATATATTCTGTAAGTACCTGAATCTGATGATATTTTCTCCTGTATTTTTCAAGTATTGTCTTACCGGTTTTGATTTCTTTAAGTATTATAGTGAATAGAATTATGAGATTAGACTTGCCAAAAGGTTTTGGATGTGCTTCAAAATTTTGAAGTGAAACTGTGACAAAAACTGCTTGTTTTACAGTTACTATTTTTCTACTTCCTTTTTTAGGGGGAATTAGCTTTGGTTTTTTTCTTGTCTCTCCTTAATGACTACATCTGAGTTATGTACCCATCTTACTACCTTCACTCTTTCCAAAAATGATAACATATTTGGCCGAAGAATACATTCACTTCATAATGGAGGAGAAAGGAAAACAAAACCCCCTCAAGCTAATGTAAATATTTTGATTTGGTTTTGGGTTTGGTTTTATTGTGTTATTTTAATATTTTTGGCTCTTATCCTACCTAAATTTTAAAATGCTTATTTCCAGTATGGCTGTTTTATAAAGAGTACATGTACCCTTCAAACTTAAAACAGTGTATTCTATCATGGTGGCATACTATTTGTGATGCTATTTCATAAATATCTTAAAAGTAATTCATTGTCTCCAAAAGGAGGACTTACAAAAGATAACTGGAATAGCTATAAAACCTCCTAAATTTCTATCTTTTTCTTTCACCTGGAAGCATGATTACAATGCAAACCAGGTAAAAGTTTTTGAAGAGTCAGCAATGATGAATTCTTACTTCTCACTATTATTATCTTTTTGACACCTTTTCTGACACTTGGAGTGCTTTTTCGATAATATGAAAATGGACTGATGGGGGGGAAAAAAAAGCTGTGTGCAGACTTCACAGCTGGTGCAATGTACCATTGTGCCTTGTTGTCATCTGCCCACACTTAATTAATAAGCATCTGGCTCATTCTTGTTTTTACACAAGACACAAAATAAAATGCATACGTTTGATTTTTTCGGTCTGTGACAAGATGCTTCCTCTCTCACTTCAAAAATTATTACTGTGAATATTAAAAAACCCCACATTGAATTGTAGAGCTCTGTTCAGAAAATAAAATACATGGTTTTATGGTATAAATATGCAAACAGATCAGCTGTGTTGAGAGAAAGTTCTACTGTTTTGGAAGGTATTCCATTATATTCTAGCAGATCAAAAAATAAAAACATATGCATATAATCTGAATAACTGTTTTAACGTGATTTGTGAGACTTTACAAATAAATTTATTTCTCTTCAGAAGCACAGAAGATGTGTGCATATTTTGATTTCTGGTCAGTGAGGAGTGTGAAATCTGACACAATGGATTTATATTTAAGCTAATGGCTAGTAACTTGCTCTATTTGTGCATTTATCTTCTCAGCAGGTGGGTGGATACAAGCAAAGAATATTAATAATATAACAGTTATCTAGGAAAATTTTAAGTTACCACTACTTCACCCTGGTGGTGACACAGATACATTTGATAGCCTCTATTTCTTATCGTTTTGTTAAAGTTTTATTGCAAGAATGTCTGTTCCATATTGTATAGCTTTCATGCACATATATACAGCACCTTCCAGCACAAGTTCAGTCTTGATAGCTCTGTATCATTAATTTAAATTTGTAACTGTTGCAAGAATCATAGTGCTCAGTAACAAAAGTACTTTACTGTGTTTTTATGGTTTCCCCACAAAAGAAATTCTAGAATTTTTCATAAAGAATTCTCTAGTGACTGAGTTGTTTATCATCCCAGCATTAATCCATACTTAATTAATTAAAGCTGGAAGTATAACATATTAACACTTACTAAACTATTTTTAATATTGTTAAAAGCTTGACCTTTAAAAATATGGGTGGTGGTTTTTGACGTGGTTTTTTGCTGTTGTTGGGCTTTTTATTTGGTTGGTTTTGAATAATAATAACCTGACAAGATTCCATGGTTTTTTTCTGAGGTTTATAAAATCAGTTTGAAGTGGCATTTTTTTCAAAATGCCGCAGAACTCATGTATTTCCTGATCTTTCCTACATCATAAAGGAATTAGCAGAACCTTTTTATTACTATACCAGGAGCATAGTTCTTCATTCTGGTGTCATTGCTAGGAATTTATCATTAATTCACTAGCTATCAAAAACAAACCTTATATGATCACATTTTGTTAGGGAAATGAGAACAATTATTTTCATAATGTGCATAACAAGATAAGTAGTTGGGGAACAGTGAGTTCAAACATAAATATCTCTGTCTTTCCTAGATTTAAAAGTAATTGAAGTTTGCATCTGCTTCTTAAGTTTGGATATTGTGAAATTAAGAATGAAAAGAGGAGAAAAGAAAATGTTTGTTTTCTCCTTCAGTAAAATGTCGTGTCTGTGTCTAAAAAAGTTTGCCACCTCTGCAAGGGCCACCTATTGCCCAGCTCATTCCATGACAGCAAGGACAAAATCATTCAGTGGTACTGTTTTTTCTTGCTATGTAATAAGGAAACATTTTGAAAACATTTGCTTATGTGCAAACAGGCTTTTTGTTGTGACTCAGACGAGAAGACAAAAAGAAGACAATTGCTGTTAGCAATTCCCTAAAGTTCACAACTGAGAGAGAGAAAGGAACTGAAGCATTTTATTTGCAACCCTTCTGATACCTGAACATGTTTTACAAAATATCCACCAAACATCAATATGCATGCTAAGCTTCCAAGATGTAACACTCAATCTTGCTATCTACGTACCCATAGGAAACAAAGCAAAAATTGCATGGAGAATTCAAAATTGTCTACAGTTGGACAAATGTTAAGTGCAAAATTGTATAATACTATGTTGTGCCAAAAGCATACAGACTGATAGTACCTGGGTACTAACCATCCACAATCAAAATGGACATAGAAGTACTAAGCAAAAAAGTTAGGGGGAACATAAAGGACATTTCCTTTTTTTTTTTAATTATATTTTCATGGTCTGCCATTGAGATAAAATATATTTGCTGCTAAGGAAGGCAAGGAGAGTGTGCACTATGAAACAGGTAAGAGGCTACAAAATCAAAGAATCGCAAATCAAAGAGCTGCCAAATAGCAAGCAGCTTCCCCTGAGAGCAAGAATTACAATCGAGTTCAGTTTGTGTAATCTGTGGTACAGAAAGCTGTTGTGCTTGGGAAAAAGGTGAACATTTCTCTAACAGATTTTTTTTTCAGAAATGATGGGAATTAATTTTATTTTTATGCTGATTTCTTTAGATGTGAAGGGAATAAAACTGACAGGACTTTTTGCCCTCCTTAAGGTTTTTGAACAAGTATGAACCACTTCATAGCAAGCTGAATACATATAAAACAAAAAAATCTTGAAGTGTCTGAGTGTACTACTAGTGAAATTAATACTTTGCTGTGTAAAAATTTCCAGTTGCAGACATCTATTTTTTAAAATTAAAAATGTTTCCATGTTTAATAAATAACCCAGATACAAAACTAACTCGTCCACATGTTATGTTCACAAAGCTACATGAGCATACTATTTTTAATGCTATGGATTTGATTTTTTATTTGGAAGCTAAGATGGTGTGTTAAGAAAGCTATCCATATCACGGATTTGAAATTATATTTATTCAATGTTTTAGTATTTTTCTTTGGTATTACTATATAGTACTAGCTTGTGGTATAGAAAATTATGGCCAGAGTGTAGCTTTTAATGATTGGAAACCAGACTGTTACTGAGATTTGAGAAATATTGAAGTCCACTAAAGATATCCAAAAACCTACTGGTCAAGACTACACTCTCAACTAAGATAAAAAAAGGCTCTAGCGTGAGTGTTCTGTCAGTTCCTCTGGACGACATGACCTGGAATTTTTATGTAATCCTGTAGCAATCTTATGTATTGAATTGTCTTAAGTCAATCAGTTTTATCCATCCAACACAAGTTCAAGTCCCTCAGGATTTGCTGGCTTCTTTTTTCAATCCCCTGCCTTTGTTTTCCAGTTACACTTCATTTGTCTGTCTTAGACAAGACAATTATATTACACGTTAGGTTGCATTCTGCTACCAGTTTGTCACCCTTGTTACATCTATATATCCCCACTCTTAGAATTCTTTGCCATTTCTTTTTCCAAATTAAAATATTTCCCTGAAGTTAGGAAAATTACCCACTAACAAGTATAACCAGCTTTATTCTCTAATTCATTGCTCTCCTAGCATGAACAAGAAAAGTACTCCAAGTACTCCAGCACAAGAAAAGTGCTGGACTTTGGCCCTTCTTCTAAAACATTTTTCATGTCCATTTCTTCCATAGTGTTTCTGGAGAAATTGGGTTTTGGTAAGAAGTATGTAATAAGTGCATGTGTATCACCTTGTTATGATGTTTTGGCAAGGTATTAGAGTAACACTGGTTCTGGTTTAAATTGAGAAAGTAAAGATTCAGTCTGATAAAGACAGTTTGATGATTTAATGAAAGAAAAAAATCTGAAATTTACCAGCTTTAATACATAAGAATCCTAGTGTTTTTTGAAATTTGAATATTATATTCTGTGCTAGAATGCATAGAAACATGTGGAAACTGTTTTTGATCTTCTTGCAGGAGTGAAATTCAATAATACTAATTTATTTGAAAAATAATGCATAGTCTTCTCTCATTTCTTTGTGTCCATATTACACTCCAAAAGACCTTTTTTCCAGAAAATTTTGAAAAGCATTTAAATTAAAAGTAAATTTCATTTAATCTTCACCTTTCTTGTCACATTTCAGATGTGACTTTAAAATGATAATTTACATTATAAATTGACATGTTCACAAGTAACTGTTTTTCAGTAATTGACTGGTGTTAATTTTCTGCCTTTAAGTAAGCTGATAAATAAGGTATTTTTACACTAAAAAATCCTGTCCAGCTGCAAATCTGGATTTGACAGATTTACTGAGATACTAGATTTGTCTCTTGATAACAAGTACTGATCTCTCAGCTTCCCAGTCATACTATTTTTTAAAATTATCTTCATGTAACACCTGACTATTGATAAGTTATGTGACAGGTGAGGGTAAAGAATAGCGGAGGACCAAAGTATGAGTGTGACTTGGTAGGAATTTTACACATACATGAATAAAGGTGTATATGATTATATGATTAGATGTATAATATATGTAACATTTGTACATTATATAGTATGGTCAATGTAAGTACATATAAAATCATAGAAATTTTGTGTATACATACAGATACACAAAATATATAAATAACAAATATAAAATTGATTTGGCTTCTTTTATTATCATTGGAACGTAATTTAACATTATTCATCTCACTATTAGCATAGTCTAGCTCATAGTCTCAGAAATTCAGTAGTTTCACAAGCCCAGCCCTTCTTTCTTCACAAATCAACTCAGTAGTTCAATCTGTGAAATTTATTCCTTTTGTTCAGTACAGAAATATATACAGTTAATTTTGTGGTTTGTTCCACCATGAAGAATCTTGGTGGTCCTTATGTGACTTGCTTGTCCATATGTACCCATATGAAATGTTGCTGCTAAAGCTTTGAAAACTTAATGCAATGTCATCAGCAACTGACTCAGCAACATTTTTGAAGAAAAATGCCTCTTGAGCTATTAGAATGATGTTATTCTTATGAAAACAGTTGTTGGTTTCTATTTTGTTCTAAAGTTACCACTAAAGATAAGAGTCCTAGAAGCTTACTATGAATCAATTTACATCTGAATAAGTCAGTATGCACTGGTAGAATGAAAGATCATCAGCGGAGAATGTGTAAATATGTAAATACAGTCATATGTGTAGCCCCCTGGGCTCACCTGGGACACACAGGACAAAGTCTGCTCTGACTCTGGGTGTACGCTTGAGGATCCTGTGTTGTGTACTGCCCTCAGCTCTGCTGCCAATATTGCTTTCCCACTTCTTTGTGTCTGCAGAAATTACCCTTTAACCAGGCAGCCTGACAATAATGATGTTGTCACTTTGGAGAAGAGTTGTTTTATTATTAAAACCAACCAAACAAAAACTCAACCAAACAAAAAGTAAACAAAAACCCCCAAAAATCAATTTATCTATACCTGTTTTGTTTGTTCTGTAGCCTTTATGTCTTGAATTTTCCCTGCATCCCATTTCTTATACCTCCATCTCACCAATGGCATTCTGGCACTCTAAGCTCACCACAATGCTGGTAATGCTAATCCTTCAGGAATCAGTTGCTCTCTGAATTCCTTCCAACCCATGTCCTCAAGCAGTCATTGCTCCTTTCATCCTCTATTACCTTAACTCCCTCTTGAACTCCTCACTCTTTTCAATCTGCTGCTGTATTGTGGTTGCAACTCTCTCTCACATACCATCAGTCTGAAATACCTACTAAATATCTTTTTTAACCATTCTCTGTAGTCTTGTTGATTCTCACAGGTAAATTTCCTTATTTTCCTAGGAAAAAAAATGCCTTTCCTTAGTTTCTGCAGAATTGTGACTCCTATAAAGGTTTTACTTGTTTGGTGTATTCCCTCTCTCTCCCTCCCACCCTGTTTACCCCCCTCACTTTTTATAATTGATACTTTTACAGCTTCCATGTCTTCAATTTCAATTTAATTGAAATAATGTGTGATTAAAATGTTAGATCAGATTATGCCATCCAGTTTAATCAATGATGAATTTAAAATCCAATTAAAATATCAGTTTAAAATGTATTTTGTTTGAATGCCAGCTACCAAAACAAGAGTTGTAACTAATGAGATATGCTGATTAGATAATATTTTGACTATCAAAACGTTCCCAAGTTTTGTATTCAACTAAAGACCATCTGTGAACCTAAACCAATTACAACAGAATCTAGTGATAGAAGTTGAGTCCAAGAAGTTTATAGTCCTAAATAAAATCATGATTAAAGAAGTTGCACTTTTTCATCCTTTTCAGAAGTAAAACGTAGAATAAACACTGACAGGTTAACACTTCAGCTATGCATAACCTGTTTCTTTTTTTGTAAAACAATCAAAAATCCTTCTGTCAAAATAATTTACGAATGTGAGCATTTCTATTGACTTCAGTAGAAATGCCTGCAGGACTACCAACCTGAAAGACTTTTAATTATTAAAGGCAAGTAAAAGGAAGAAAGGAAAATGACACCACAACACTTGCTTTTTCTTTTGGCAGAATTCACTCCAGGTAGTTTTTTGTTTACCTGGGGAAAAACCTCAGTGTCTGAAAATGACTGGAGATAAACTAAATGATTGCATTAACAAGTATATACAAAACTAGAAGAGGTGCGAACATAAAATAAATTCTGGTTTATTCTATGTGCTAGTAGCAGTAAAATGTCTTTCACAGCCTCCTTCTAATTTTGCTAAGTAATTCAACTCCATCCATACAAGCTGGGATGCTAATTTTAGCCAGCATTAATACAAAATAAAACACAACAACCAAAATAACAAAACAATTATCCACTACCAGCTAAATTTCCCTTTATGTTGATTTTTGAAAATTACAAATTAAAATAATTAATTATGAATCACTTCGTAGTCTGATTCAAGTCAGATTTCATTTGATGCCTGTTCTTTGGAAGATGGGTTTCACATCAAGCAGAAATATTTGCCTTTTTTAGTCATGAAGCAAAGTTCTAGCAACACTAGAACAAGAGAAACCAAAGTAGAATTTCCCTCCTCTGTGTTTTCCAGTGCAAATCACAGACTAGAAATCCGGTATGGTTTAAACTCAATGCACTTCTTTTCCTCTTTTGTAAAATAAGAAAGCTGACCTCATTTGTCTTACTGAAAATGAAATTCCTTCTGAACAAAAATTCCTAGCCTTCTAACTACTTTTAAACCACTGGGCTCTTTGGGTTTAAAATTAATAGACCAGAAAACAAAACAAAACAAAACTCTGAAGTCTGTTCTATGAAGAGGCATTGGTGCACCCAAATGATGCATAGGGGAAGCATACTATATCACAGCAACTGCAGAATTTATATTCTGCAGGAAAATTTTTTTCATTTTTCCACATTTCATGGAAATCTGGTTCAGTCCTTGTACCTGCTCTGTCCATTGTATAACATGCACTTGTCACCTTTTTAGGAAATAAATCATTATAGGATATTTAAGTAGTTTATGGAAAACACAGTTTATATAGAATATCTTTACATATGTTTGAAATGCAGATAAAAAAAGATGCATAGAAGAAGGAAATTGTTTACAATCTTTTCTGAATGTTTGTTTAAATTTCTTCAGCAGTATGGCAGATAGATGATATATCTTATATTCCATCTTATATAGATTTTATATTCCATCTTATCTCTGAACAGTCAGTTGCCTTCTACTATAAGGGACCTGAGCATTTCAGTCTTGTGTCCAGTTCTCTGAAGTGTGGACTTTTAAATGTACCACTGTTCTAGAATTTAAGTTATTAAGAAGTTAATATAAGTTATTCTAAAAAATACATTTACCTATACTGTAAGAAAACCTGGCATACCTACCCACTGCTATGCCAAGGAATAAGATATTTTCTGTTCTACAAGGGAACAATACTTCTAAAAATACTTTATAATGAGTAACATATATCACAATGAGTATTCCAACTCTGAGAGATACCTGAACTGCAAAGTTTCTTGCTCATAACCAAAATGCCACTAACTTCAAGGGGAGAACCTGTAGTATTACAGTTTTGACCTATGAACTAGTAAGCTAAGGAGGACTAATTTATACTAGGCAATAGTAACCATTTTTTCCAACAGATATATACTGCAGTTATTGAGTAAAAGGTCATGGAAGTGCTCTAGTGTTCTTTTCTAAAGGAGAAAGATCCTCGCATTCTTTCAACAAAATCTATATTAAACGTGTTGAAAATAAAGCTTGATAAATTATTTGTAAAATTAATCAAATAGTCATAAAAAAAGAAATGCCAGTTCAAGTGAGAAACCATATTTTGTCTCAGCTGGGACTGGGGTATGTTTATGGTACAGCACATAAAATAGGTTAGGGTTAATGACAAATTTGGCCTACCACATGCACTGGAGAGTCTTTCCCAGTGGAATGATTTTATGTGTGACTAGTACTTAATACGCATCTGGTTTAATCCTTATGTAATATTATTTTTATTCTTTTTGTTTAATAACTCAGAAATCAGAGCACATTACCCTGTCAGAAAATTAGTTTCCAGTGTTCTAAATAATATTTTAATTCAACTATTTTCTGGCTGGGAAATCCTAGACAAATATATTATTAAATCTCTGTGTTGTATTTTCTCGATAGAATGGACTTTTCTTTCACCCTTTTTTTTTCTTTTTAAATTATTTTTAAAGCATTGCAAAAATAATCCTATGACTCTTGATTATCTGTAGCAGTATGTGTCTTGTCTGTGGTCTAGAAGTTCACGGCAATTCTTTTAGCAGGGATTAGGCATAAGTTTTCATGTCCCTACAGATGTATGTACTTGTCTGGTAAAAGTGATTTCTTTGCATTTCAGAGATGGTCAGAAGAAATGTTACTCTAGTATAGATGGTTTTTCATTGCCTGACATTGATAAACTCAATATTCCTTCAAACTCCTTGCTGCTGATTTCACTACAGAGAATGAAGCTTATTAACCTCTCTGACTCAGATACATGAGAACCTGACATTTTGTACTGGATACACAGAGCTTCTGTCCCTCTTAGCATGACAGAAGCCCAAATCTTCACAACTACTACTGCAAAGGAGACTTGCATATTTTTAAAGGACACAGCACCAGAGCTTTGCTAATGGACTTAATTAATTTCCAAAATGCTTCATGTTAAACATGTGCACAAAGTGTTTCTGCACGACATTGCATTTGCTTCTACACAGAGCATGTGAACATGCATTTTGTACCCAAAATCACATCAAAACTGTTGATGTACATATTTTCTCACCTGTTCCTAGACCTTAATCTGCCATCTGCATTCCAGCAACATCATCTGGGCCAAGGCCCACTGAGAATTCATTTGAAAGTAGTGTTGATAGAACACCTCTGCCTGATAGTTTTATAATTCTTGTGATGACTTGGAAGAAATAACATTCAGGCCGTGATATGCATTTTTTTTTTGCCTCAGGAAACCGACACTTCATACCCACATTGTATCCAAACTGGATGTAATCACAATAGTGTTGATCAGTTTTCATGGATATACACAAAACTACCCGTGGTATCTTGTTGCTACTGTTGAAACAACTCCTTCACTGCTAATTAAAGTTCATACAGGGACTTATCAGGAAGAAAATTGGGAGGTAGCCTAGAAAAGTCTTCAGAATATTTTCATCATTGCAAGAGCTGTCCAGCAGTTCTGGGAACAAGTTGCATGAGAGAGAAAATCACAGCACACCTTTTGAACATGGATACTGTGGAGCAGGTAGATAAACTTGATAAGGTTACCTTTTAGGAAATTGTATTAGCATTTCTTATTTCCCTTGTACTGTCTTGCTTTCTTCCTTTATGAGGGAAGACAATATGAGTTTTAGTTTACATGGCTGATAGTAATTATTTAATTACATTAATTAGAGTCTTCTTAAAATCTCATCCCTTATTAAACCTGTCACCTTCCTCAGAAAACAAATTTTCTTCATAAATCAATTCTGCATACCTTGTGGCAATGCTTATTGTCTGAAAGACAGATGATCTTATAGTTAAGGGATTCACATATTTGTAGAATAATTAATGATACAGCAGTTCAGTAGTTCCTCTTAGTGTTTTCATGGTGCTTGGTGATTTTGAGCTAAGAGGTTATTTTTAAACTGAAAATCTGTTTTTCTGGAGAAACAATATTAAAAAAGAATAAAGAAATCTGGCGTATGTTAGCATTAACCTGGTTTACCAGCAAAAGCTGTTAGATGATAAATGTTCTGTGTAAGAATGACCTTGATTTTCATCTATCACACAGTTTACTTCCTCTTAAACCAAATTACAAGTGTTATAGTAATGTGATCAGATATTGTCTGTGTTTCCTTAGATATTCTTTAGATGTTTTGTTAAAACTTTATGAAGAACCAACACAGAATAAAGTGGTTGGAACTCAGGAAGAATCTTAAATATGTGCTGCTTTCTTGCTTATTACACCATATTCTATAAGAATAACAATTGGTCACTGTTAGACTTCGAGTAGAAATTTCAAAATCCAGTTTTTATATGTAAATTAAAATAGAGAAGCATAATAATGAAATTTCAATGGTTTTGTCTCAAACTAGTTGTTTTCAATCTCCTCAGTTGTCTACAGGCTCAGATTTTCCCACTGCAGTGTTTTTAAGACTTACAACAATGTATAAAGACACATTACTTCACCAAACACTTCCAAAGCTTTGAAACCTTGAAGCTTTCAATCACTTTCAGCTTTTGGTTTTGTGATGGAATTTCATATCAGTCTTTTTTCTTTAGGTCTGTTCATCATTAAGTTTTGATTTTTAATTTAAAAGATTGTACAACTGGACCGTATTTGTGATAAAATTTGGTAGATGCTGAGCAAAGCTCAAATCTTCATATATTGGAAGCTGAACAGGCATACTTCTACAAATACATGTGTGTAACCATCGGGATAAAAAAATACATACATGTATATTTATATGTTTATATAAAAATATGTATATAAATAAATTTTAATTTCATACAAATTCACAGGTTTCAGTTCTATCTGTTCTATCACTGGAATCAGTCACAATGAACAGTTCAATCTACTATGTATTTCCAGTTACCCTCCACATTCCATCTATGTCCCTGCTGTTGGCAATAGCAACAACAAGAAAAAGAACGCTTCAGTAAGATAAGACTACTGCACAGAAACTAAGGCAGAAACAGGAACAAATAACTAGGGCAGAAGGCAATGTAGACCAAGACCTTTTTTTCAGCAGCAACCTACTCCTAGGGGGGATATAAACAAACTCTGGAACTACAGTCCCTGGGAAGAGAACAGTAGCAACAATTACTTACTAGAAGATATATCATTAAAAGAATATTACTGTTTCTTATTTTCTTCAAAGAAATCTTTCCTGAATGTTATATTCCACCAGTATGGGAAAATATCCAGTGTAAATGCAGTTAGCAAAAAAGTTTAATCCACAAAATAGTTGCAAAAATAACAAGCAGTTTGTAATTTATTTTCATGGGTACTTTGAACAGATTTTGCAGTCAGCATAAAAAGGCATTATAGAATTCTATTTAAAAGGATGTGCTTTTTATAGTTTACATTACTGTGCAGAAGATGTTTTCTTTCTTTTTCCTTTGTACATTTATTTCCATTTCACTTCTAAATGAAGCTGTTTGCAGTGACTTAATTGGCTATGGTTCCTAAAGTCTTCTAGGCTTCACTGTCTTCTGCTATTCCGGGAATCAGCAGGAGTTTTATTCAGCTGTCCTCAATGGGAAACAGAAAATGTCCATCATGTTACCAATGGGCAGGTTAATTGATTTAGGCAGATTAGGAATTTCTTTCAGTAGCACCATCAGATTAAGCAGCTCATCCTTTTCTCCCTTTTTTTTGGTTCACCACACAGCCCAACAAAGAACATATCCAAAAGATTATTACTGTATCAAGGAAGCTGCCAACAGTCAAAGAAAAGTAGGAAGGCCTGCTGCAGGGACTGATAGTAGTAATCATAGCACAAAAAGACAATCAATGCATTAATTTGTTGGTAAATAAATGGTAAATAATAAACCTATGTTAAGTATTGTTAGCCTGTTAGACCTAAAGTGTCATATTATGTTTTATTTTGATATGCACTTTATTTTTAAAAAGCCATAGTCAAGTATTTGATGAAAAATATGCCATAAATATGCTTTTTCTACTACTGTGTATGCATAGTTGTGAGATCTAAAGTATAGTTTAGAACAGTCAGTGAAAGAAGAAAGAATGTTGTAGCATAGGCTTCAAGGTTTTCAGAAACATATCTGTCAGGGAGAAAAAGAATGAGGTCCTTTCTTTTCATCAACTATCTCTACATACGAGAATACATTGTGGTTAACAGAGAAACATCCTGTGAGGCAGAAGTAAACAAACATTACAATCTTATATTTAAAGTATATCAAGGCAGAAGCTGTGCTGAATAATAAATAAAGCAATCTTCCTGTGTGAGCAGTGTTATGAAATATCCCAGTCATTTCATTAAGTGTATGTTTTGATTGTGTAATGAACATCAGATCTGCTGTATGGGTGTGTTCTGTTGAATGTATTATGGATGTAAATTGATGAAGCTTAGGGGAGTCTACACTTTGAAGTTCTAAGTTGAAACATGCCTACTTTATTGAAAGTAGATATTTTTATTTTTAGTATAAAAGTATTCATTGAACCGATATTCAGTTGTAATTTTTATTATTCTTCAGCTCCTGCTTTTCCAGCATGAAGGTTTTACATGCTGCTCTTTATAATTACACAAAACACAAAATTCAGACAAAACTCATGTTTTCATCTACAAAAAATGCTAAAAGGAATCTTAGTAATCAAATGCACTGCAGGTGAAAAGCAAATACAGTTGCTTATGAGTAGGCCAAAATAGAGTTGTACTGCCAAGACAACAGGAAGTAAATGGAAAAACATGTCACAGTACCAATAACAGACTCTGTGATTTATGTAGAATACACCACTCTGCCATCTTTGCAAAGACTGACACTAAAACTGACAGTAGGGAGCAAGATAAAACTTTCTGTCACTAATACATTCCCTGAAATAAAAACCTATTTTGATTTGATAGGGTTTGGAACCAGAAAATGATACCATATATTCCCTGGGTGTGGGGTGGAAGGAATTTTCTTCAAGTATAATAACAAACCCAAGAACATTTTCTTTAATAATACACTGATTTGTAGAACTCTTTTTGTCCTTTTTTTTCCCTCTATCACAATGTGTAGAGAAAGCATATAGTGTACATTACATGCACATGTAAATGGATTAAGAAATCCACCTGTTTAAAAATATGTATTTCTTTAAAGGTTATTCTTGGAAGTTTTCTTAAATGGCAGTCTTGGCTGTGAAAATCCAGGGTTCACTTGATTCTCTCCAAATTTTTTTCTTTTCATGTACACAAGAGGGACTGAATCCTCTTGACTCTCTCACAGGTATAAATCAGAGACAGAGGTTTTGGAGAAAGGGTGGTATCTGGGGATCAAAAGCATCCATTCCTTTACCTGTCTCCTGAACAGGAAAGTATTTTCCTTGAATAATAAAAGAGGTAATAGAAGTAGAAACATTATTTTTTTTCACAAGAATATTCTCATGAATTTCTATTATGTACATAAACAGGAACATTAATATGGTTTGGTGGGTTAAACAAATAAACTTTTGCTTAAAACATTAACTTGATTTTACAAAGATCAATACATAATTCTATTGTCATTGGAGAGAAAAATAATATGATTGTATTTGGTGTTCTTTATGAATACTCATCCACAGAAATAGCAAACACAGAGACAAATAATTAAAAAATTGGAACAAGAAAAATTTATTAATGCATTTTTAAGGAATTCTATGTTTTTAATGTAATGTATCTAGTCTAAAATAGCTGATCTCCACATTTCTATTTCATGCTATTTCTGCTTTATGACGTCTTATTTTGGGAACATGATGTAATGCAAGTTGAAGTATTAAGTTTTGACATAATTCATACATGTATTGTCAGAATGATGGGTTTAGAAAAAAGCATATCCTCTCACCTACTGAACTAGGCTGTATTTATAAAACCCAAAACCACAAACATGATGACTTTTTGGCATATACTTTGAAGCTGAAAAGAAGATGGAGCTGGCTCTTAGGCTGGATATTTGCTGTGCAGGCCAATGGTTCGCTCAAGCCACCTATAAATAGGTGTGTTTAAAGAAAAACTAAATCAGACTGTTACTCAAATTCAAGATGGCTGTATATTTGCACAAAATATTAAAGAATAAGGCAAAAGCAGGAGCCATTAAGAAATTCTTTGAATTAGTGCTTAGTGCATGTGGGCCAGTTCTTAAACAATTTCTAATATGTATAACAAACAGAGCCAGAAGATAACTCAGTATTTCATTCATTAACTATTACTAGAACTCTAATTTGTTACTAATCAAAACAGATGTACCGAGGAAACGTAACTGAAGATAACTCTTATAAGGATATTGCTTACCAAATTCAGAATACCTTTTACCATTTAACCAAAGCAAAAGGATTTTCAAGATCAAGCCACAGTAAGATGTGTGTAGCCATTTGATCAAATAGATTGAATGCCACTGGCAGTCTGTTAACATTATCCTTCAAAAGTCATTGCAGTGAAGCTGCCACAGCTCCTTTCTAATAGGAAAAAATCTAATAGGAAACAAATCATAACTTCCAGTGAATTACCTGACCTCTCTGTAAGTGTTCCTGTATTTGTTACCTCTTTGCTATTTGTTTTTTGTTCTTAGTAGAAGAGGAGAACGAAATAGGTGATCTTCAGTTTGGTCTTCTCTGGGAAGAAGGTTGATTTTGACAGACAGTGTGCTGTCTAGTAAAATCATATTTGATTTTTAAATTCATATATGATCATAATTTCAGTAATTCAGGAAAAAGCTAGGATATATTTTACTGTTGACTCAATTGGCATTAATGTCAGCTCTGGAAGTAAGCAGGTTTAATGTCAAAATTATGTAAAACTCTGCTGAATAGCCACACAGGCGCTAGCTGTTCTTGCAGTTAGCTGCAAAAAAAATAGTTGTTCTTCAGCTGAAAAAAAACTTTTCCTAATTGTTTTTTACTGATTTCTGGGCTTAGGAGAGTTAAATGTCATAAAGAATTGGCTTCTTTTAAGATCATCAGCAAGGCAATTTACAGACATCACTAAATATTTATGTTTCTATATAAATTTGTCATAAAAACACTCAAGTAAATAATCAGAATAAATGATGTAGCATAGATGCTAAAAATTAGATGCTAAAAATTCTTCCATGTTCAGTCATTAAAAAGACACTGATACAGCTATCTATATGTATATACATATGCAGACACTATTAATGCCATGCATGGCTTTCTTACTTGGTTTTGATAAACTGTTCTTTGATTCCATTCAAAACCCCTGCTATTTACTCCACTTGAAAAACTTATTACCAACTTGAATAAGTGTTACCATGTCATTTGGCATTACATTTTTAGTTAGCAAAATCTATCTATCTATAGAAAAGTCTACTATCTCCCCACGTAGTTTTGGATAAATATTATAATATTTATATATTATATATATAAATATAATGTTTGTGATCTAGGAAATCAAAATTCAGGTTACTCCCACCTGGAGCAAACGCAAAAACCCACCTTAGAAGTGAACGGGGCATTCATGACGAGACTGTCTCATGTCCGCAATGGGTAGTTGGCTTTGACTACAATAATATTGCGAAACTGTGAAAGAATCTTCTCAGTTTACTAACTTCAAAAGTCCTTCTGATAAAGATTGCATTGACACTGATCATTTCTGGGTGAAAGAAATTAATTTATCTAAATTCTTGACCAACCAACTTAGTATCACATGAATTCTGATCCTATCTCTGCCATTTATCTGATAGGTAACTGACGCATTGCTGCAATTTTCTCTTCTCTTCTCTTTCCCTTCCTTGTGTTTTATTTTTTCCAGTATAAGAGTCAGTGTCCCTTAGGATTTAGTTAGTGATTATTGATTTGCGATCTTCACTAGAATCCTTAAGAGATGCAGTATTATGAACTCCATCAGAAATACAGCTTTACGTCTCTACCATAGCAGATGTCATATTTGTTAAAAGAATTTTCAAGCAGGAAGATTTTATAAAAGGTGAAAAAATAAAAGGAGGCTTCTTCATTTCATACTATCTTTCATATAATCTGCTTAGTGGTACATCACATTCCTTCCTTGAGTCCTCACCCTGTTTGAGACAGAGGCTACAGCTGCTGCAGCTGTTGGCTCACCTTTTGCTCTACAAAGCAAAGTACTGTGTATTCTGTTAAAAGAGTATGACTACACAGCAAAGAAAATTTCTGACTAACTCTGAGGCAGATACAGCCTCCCAGATGAAAACAAAGAATAAAACATTACATCTTGGTCAGGTATGAAGGAGTGTGGTCACATAGGAGAGTCTTCTGCAATTCATGTTCAGCAGCTGTTCATATGCTAGCAGCTTAGGTGTGGATATCGTTATAAATGTATATATGTATATATATACATATATATATATATACACTTGTACTTGCTGTTCTTTATGAATACTCATCCACAGAAGTAGCAAACACAGAAATAAATAATTATTATCTGTACCAAAACATACAAAACTAATTATTTACGACAGGTAAGATGGAATGACTCTCATCAGATGTGTACTCCATGCAAGAACAGAGTCTCATAATCACGATACTTTACCTAAAACCACGTTAACAATCTACAGTATGTGAGCAGCAAGAACGGTGAAGGTAAGAAGTGAAGCTGAGACAAGAGCAAGTAGTGACAGAAGGACAATGCCTGTAAGGTCGAAGGCAGAGTTCAACATCCAAATGGAGAGCAAAGCTGGACTAGTGACAATCTGGTGCCAATCAGTTCTGTCAAGACAAGAGTAGAGCCAGTGTCAAGCCTCAAAGTAGTTCAGCTGTCTGTGTCCGTTCAGATTCACAGAGCACATGATCAGGCACACCTTCAATATAGCTCAGGCAAGGCCCAAAAATAATGGTCTGAGTTTGAGAGCAGCTCCTGCAGTGAGTGAGCACCTCCTGCCTCTTTCATACATAACAATTTCTTAGCAGCAGGAGTCCAGTGTAGAGTATGGTACTGTGTCAGAGGTGTCTTGATGAATAAGCAATTTAACTTCCTAAAACGGTCCTGACAATTGGCTTTCCCAATCCCAGGGTCCTTTAGCTGGGGTTTTAAACAGAACTGTCTTGTCAGAATTAAACAGAACTCAGGCAAAACATTATTTAATTAGACAGGTAGCTAGCTAAACATTATTTTAAATTGTGTATTTTATAGCCAAGGCCTCACATCTCACACCTGCCTTTTCTGATAACCTCAGTAATCTTGTTTTTCCACTTAAAGCTTTGTACATGGTCTGTAAATGAAAGGAAGGTAGAAGAGAGAGAAGATGATAAAGATACTGAAAGATTGTCCAGCAAATGTGACAGCATAATCTAAAATTTGTGTGCAATGTATATTTATTTAATACTGACTTTAGTGAAAAGCAAACCCATTTTATAATCTCCAAATAGGATCCTACATCTATTTTTTCTTTCCGTTCTCTTTAATCATGGATCAAAATATTTAATCTAAAATGCACCTGGGGTGCTCCTTTCTAATCGTTAAATCATTTCACTAAAATCTGTTGCTAGAAACAAAGGTTTAGAATCTTGAACTCCTTGGAAATATGCTTGCTATTTTTATCCATAGCTGACATGATAGGAAAGAAGAGCAATTTTGTTTACTCCCAGGTGGTTTAAATTTGATTTGAACTCATAGTTGAGTTTAAGCTGATGAACAGCTTTTTATTGAACATGAATAAATTGAGAAATTCAGATTAGTCAGCCACTTTTTTGTCATAATTTAAATTCCAAAGAAGATGCATTTAGCAAAAATAGAGCAGAAAGGTGTGTGCAATTGATGAATTGTACCTGATGACTAGCTGACTTAATAAAATCCTTAATGAATTTACTGCTTTGCTAGGTCTTTTCAGTACTGGTGTTCTTATGAAAAAGAATTTGTACAAAACAAAGTGAGTGTAACTGACATCAAGGATAAAACCAAATGTATGTACAAACACATATGCAGATCAATATAAAGAGGTACATTTGTGTATGTAAACATACACAGCAGCTTTTCTTCACAGAGTATCTGTTATGATCCAGTTTTAAGGTTCTTAGAAATGCCTCTGCCCGAATTAAGGTGCAAACGAGACCATATGCCAGTGACAATAGTAAGTGTTTTATTTGATGGTAAATATGAGAGAGAGAGAGAGAGAAAGAAAGGAAGAAAGAAGATAGGTGGGGGGGACAGACAGAGTGACAGGGACAGAATAAAGAAAATATCACCACTCCGTGGATCCCAGTGATGTTCGCTGATCCTCTCCAGCTGATCTCTTGGTGGTGAAGGTCCCCCAGAAGGCACAGAGTCCCATGGGTGTACATGCTCAGGCTGGGTGGGTATGTCCGGCCATGTCCCCCTGGGGTGGGGGTCAGTCTCTCACAGCAGACTCTGGGTCTGTTGTACCACCTGCAGCCCTGTGGGGCCGAGCCTCTCACATGAGTAAAGTCCCGTGGATGTGCCCTGTGGGGTTGGGGGTTCCACAGCCGGGCCAGTTTGTGTAATCAGAGGATGGGTGTTTAGTGCCTCTCACCAGAGGTTGCACCATGCACCCAAAACCTCCTCCTGTGTAAACCTGGCTTCTGTGAGCTGTGCTCTCCCCCACCCCAAACTCACCTGGGGATAGTTGCAGCTGGTGGCTTTGGCCTTTTGTGGATGCAAACCTTTCCCTCAGCCTGAGATGATTGAACAGTTGGTTTCCCTTTATCTAATCAGCAGTCTGACTTTCAGTTCAAAGTCCCACTCTTCAGGGAAGCTTCTTCAGTTGTAGCTTCTTTATAATGAGCAAAACTTTATATCAGTGTTTGAGGCATGAACTATTTTCAGTCTCTGACAGTATCCTAAAACAAATGTTTTCTTCATGTATAAAAGAAAAATCTCAACTGACTAATACGGTCTTTTGATAACTAATACTGTCTTTTGAGCACCTTGTCAGCATTCAGTTCAACTTCTAAGTCTGAAAACCTTTCTTAGAAAAAGAAGGTAACCCGAGCAATCCCTTTGGGAATCAAATAGAATTACCCAAGCATAAAAACTCAGAAGATGACTTTCTGTTGACTGGTAAGAAAAGCTAAAATTAAAGTTAATACTTAGTTTCAGTTGTGTCTTTTTTTTTCCTGATAAAATGCTGAGTGTTATTCTATTTCTGAAGAAAGGTTTTTGTGTAGATTTTTAATATATGTATGTAGATATAAATTTGCATACATATGAATATGTATGCATGTTTATGCTTGTTTGGAAATGCTTTGAGACCAAAAGATAAAAATGGCTACGTATTATTACTTTAATCTGCTCAGGCACCTACACAACAGTGACATTTCCTTCTCATAAGAATGACAAATTGTGTGATTCTGCTGTTTAGACAAAGAAGAAGTCTAAAGAAGTGTCATGGTTTAACCTGGCAAGTAGCTAAACACCACAGAGTTGCTCATTCACTACCCCTGGCTCCCAGCAGGATGGGAAACATCATGGCAAAAAAAAAAAAAAAAAAAATTGTGGTCTGAGATTAAGACAGTTTATTAACACAGAAAAGGAAGGGAAAATAATAATAATAGCAATAATAGGAACAGTAATAATAACAAGAGCAGTAACAGTAATAATCAAAACAAAGGATGCATACTGCAGTTGCTCACCACCCACACTGATGGATACCCAGCCAGTTCCTCAGCAGCCACCCACCAGGTTTTCCCATAGTTTATATGCTGAGCATGACACTATATACTGTGGAATATCCCTGTGGTCTGTTAGAGTCATTTGTCCTGGTCATGTCTCCTCCCAGCTTTTTGTGTTCTCCCAGTCTTTTTAGTGGAGGGCTGGTATGAGTAGCTGGAAAGTCCTCATCTTATGGCAAGCACTATCTATCATCAGCTCAAACACCAGTGCGTTATCAACATTATTCTCATCCTAAACCAAAATGCAGCACCATACCAGCTACTAGGAAGAAAGTTGACTCTATCCAGCTAAATAGGACACCAAGAGAGGAAGTATTGGAAAGACTCCCCTTGTATTTAGTGGAAAGCAGTTAAGATGCCAGTGAAACTACCAGTTTGGCTTTTGGAGAATTGATGGTGGACCATTGCAGTGAGTCCTGTGAAAACAGATTAAGCTGATACTACATTGGTTCATTAAAAGATGCAGAGCTGGGGCAGTTTTGTGTGTGTGTGTGTGTGTGTATGTGCGCGCACGTGTGTGTCTGTTCAGTATATAAAAACATCCTCTGTACTGAAAAGAAATTCGATCTTGAAAAAAAATTAGCTTAATTATCTCCAAATTTCAGAAAACAGCATCTTAGCAGTTGAGGGTGTTTTCTTATGTAGATTTCCCTAAGTAATTTTTTGTATTAAATTCTTATAAACATTAAGTACCTTGGTAATTGATAATTGCCTATTTTTTAAGTGTGGTTGATTGTTGATATGCTATATGTTTTTATAATGTCTTTATTTTGTACATGGAAATATTTCCCAGCAGTGTGACAAATAAGATGAAAAAAGTCTGCAAAACATTCATAGAAGTTTTGTAAACCCAAGAGATAACTATTAGATTAGCCCTCTAATAAAAAATAGCATCTGTTTCTTATTTTGTTAATGCATTTATAAATTCTACTGGTTTCTTATTATTTGGTAGTTTGTAATAAATTATTACAACATTTAATTGAAAAAAAACTTTGGGTTTATGCATTCATTTAGTCTAATCTTTTAACATCTGATTGCACAGCTAGTCAGTGTGATAGGCAAATTTTCATTTTCAAGGACTACATGCAAATCGATTTATTTACATCTGTAGTCCACTAATCTGTTTATAAAGTTAATCATGCACCATAATAAAGTGATAAATTGATACCTTTAAGATGGTTCTAAAGCTTCTTGTACTTCTAAGTACACTTTGTTCTCTTATAAACAGAGTGGTACATCTATTTGGAAGATAGTGGTCCCTAAATGGACAGAATGTATGTGGGGCATTATTTGCTGGTGATATGATAATGTGCTCTTGAAAAGGCTCTTGCCAATGAAAATAAAAAATTGACAAGAGGTAGAAGTAATCTAGAGGGTTGCACAGCTGTTTTGAAGCAAGTTTGGATTAGTTTAGTATTATCAACAAATGTAAGCAAGTTGGTGCAGTCACACTCTTTGCAAGCTGTCTGACTAAAGATTCAGTTGAGAAAAGTGTGGTTGGAATTCAAATAATAACCAAACACTTCTTCATATTTGTGTTTTATACTCCTAGACACAGGAAAAACTGACATTTACCCATGGAAAATTTTGAATAGTATTCAATTGGAAAAAGAGTCGTAATTACATGATGAGGGATATTTTGCATTGAGAAATACAATAAAGTCGTATTTGAATTTCTGCCTCTTTCCTAGCATAGATAAATTTTGTGCAAAATCCACTGGACACCTGCACATGCATGTAATACTGAAAATAGTTGAAACAGAAAACTACAAATGCAGAGGGCATGTATTTATGCCCCATGCATTGTAATAAGATACTAGCCATGATGTCAAAGACATCTAAAAATTACCATGAGATTACCCTCCTGTATAAATAAGGCATAATTATTTCTGTAGTAAACTCACAACAAGATCAAACAAGTACAAATCTAATGTCCTAGTGACGAAAAGCAGAAAAAGGTGTTGCAGTATTTGGAAGGTGATTTATATGAACTGGTACTTCTGAAACATTTTGTTACATTCACATATTTCTTATGTTTGTATTGGTAGGCTAAGTGAGATCATTAAGTGTGATACAATTAACTAAAGGTACACATATGATTTAAATACAAATTTTTAAAAAATGGTTAATTAAATGTAATAATTATATTGTGCAGTATGATATATTAAATAGTTCAGTTCCACCTATGTTTTAAAATTTTCTTACTCTTGGACTATGAAAGAAAGGTTTTTCTTTACTGATCTATTTTTCTTTATTGTTCAGCACATGGCAGTATCCTCAAGCTCAATTAACAGTATTTCTGCTTTTCTGCTGTTAGAAATTTTTCTCTTCAGTTTGTGAATATGAACCTTATTAATGGATTGTTACAGCTTAAGATAACATTTCAATATGTTCAAATGACATAAATGGAAAGAGAATTATAATTCAGAAATAAAAAAGAAGAATTTTCTGGTCACACTCCTTAAAAATATGCTTGTTAAGGTGAGTGCTTTGTGATTCTGGAGCTTAGAAGAACACAGTACTTCCATAGACTCCATATAATTGGAGAATAAAAAAGACACTTGATAAACAGGCATAATTGTCAAGAAATTATTTTTAATGTGATAACTAAACATTATATGAAAGGTAGCAACACATCCACAATGTAGTATGTCCTGCTTACACAGAAGAGTTGGTGTGACAGAAGTGTATTATTCCACTTTACTAATTCACAGATCCAGTTCTCTTTGTTATGTTTCTATAAGCCTTGTATTTTGAAGACATTTATTTGGAGCAGTTATTTTTCACTGTTGGGTAAGCTGATGGTGGTGATACAGTTGGATCTTTAGTATTACTGTTGCTAATAGGCACACTTGTAAAAGGTGTGCTCAGAATGGATCTGCTTGTAGTGGATTGGCCTTGGCTAAATGCCATATGTCCACCAAGCTGCTCTAACATTCCACTCCTCAACTGGACAAGGGAGAAAATACAATCAAAGGCTCAAGATAAGAACTGGCAGAGATCACTCAACAATTACTATCACATGCAAAATAAACTCTGCTTTGGGGAATTGATTTAATTAGTTGCAAATCAGAGTAGCATAATGAGAAATTAATCCAAATCTTGAAAATACCTTCCCAGGCTTAACTCAGCTCCCAGTTTCTCTCCCTCTGTCCCCTGAGTAACAAAGTAGGATGGGCAATGGAAATTAGCATCAGTTCATCACATGTTGTTTCTGTTGCTCATTCCTCATCAGTGGGAGGATTCCTCACACTGTTCTTCTTCTCCAGTGTGGTGTACCTCCCACAGGAGACACTCCTCCATGATCTTTCTCAGTGTGGGTGTTCCCCACAGACTGTAGTTTTTCACTAACTGCTCCACCCAGGAGACAGTCCACCAGGAACAGGCTGCTCCAGTGTGGGTCCCCTATAGTGTTATCACAAGTCCTGCCAGAAAACCTGCTTCAGTGTGAATTCCCCTCTCCATGGGGTCACAGGTCTTGCCAAGAGCCTACTCCAGCATGGTCTTCCAATGGGGGAACATCCATCTGCCACCTGCTTGAGCCTGGTGTTCTCCAAGAGCTGCAGGTGGCTTTCTGCTTCACTTTGGACCTCTGCAGGTGGCTGTGAGGCAGCCTGTCTCACCATGGTCTTCATCCTAGGCTGTAGGGGAATCTCTGGTCTGGTTCTTGGAGCACCACCTCCCCGTCCTTCTTCACTGACCTTGGTTCTGCAGGACTGTTTCTTGCACATATTCTCACTCTTCACTTAAAACAGCTGTTGTTCAGCAGGTTTTGCCCATCTCAAATCTGTTATCCCAGAGGCATTAGCCACCACTGCTGATGGCTCAGCCTTGGTCAGCAGTGGCACCATCTGGCATTGGTTCTTTCAGACATGAAGGATGCTTCCAGCAGCTTCTCACAGAAGCCACCCCTGTAGCTTCACCACTACCAAAACCTTGCCACTCAAACCCAAGACACACACTTTAAATACTTCTTAATATAAATAATTTATGTTATTCTAGACTTTAGCAATTATTTCTGAAAATCTTGGAAGGATCATTGTCAAAGTAGCTCACGTGAACAACGCATTTAAGGATTTTAAGATTTCCTTGACTAAAGTAAACAATATTTTTTCTCTTTTTTTTCTGCTTGTGCTCAAGGCAAAATTTCATTAGCTCATCAGAAATTTGCAGTCAATAGCTGATGTCACCAATGACAAAAGAATCTCCTTCTCTGTCTCTCTTTAGATCTAGATATCTAAGGCCTTATCTAATAGCTTTAACAAATTCTTCGTCAGCACTCTAATCTGCAAAGTATTCTGCAAGACACTCAGGTAGTTGGGAAAATTTGAGTGTTAAAATAATGAGGCTCATACAGGATTAAGGAAAAATTATAGTTTATAAAGCATTTCAAAAAATGATTGGTTTTTGACAGAACTGAATGATGGTTGTAATGTCAGTTTTCTCAGGAAAATTACGATACTTTAGGTTTATTCAGTCTTCCAAGAATTCTGGGATGGTTCCTTAAAATGGTAGAAGCCCAACTCTTTCTCTATGCTTACAGTCTTTCTTATGTACCTCAATTCAGATTTAAGAAGATCATTTACTGAAACAACATGGCTTATGCCCGGTGCTCTCTTCTAGGCACACAACTTTTCCTTCTCTAGGTCTTTTTGGCAGGAGATATTCTTCCATGTTTCCTAAGGGATCCAAGTATGCCATGTTGATTGCCAGGTTAAACTGATAATTATATAAGATGTAGTTAGATAGGATCAAATTAGTTACTTGATTTGCATGTAATGAGTGAGAATAGAGCTGATAAAAATGGCTTTGCTCTTTGACATAGAACACAAACAATCTTAAGACTGACTTGACTGATATTAATACAGGAGAAGGCAAATGCGATAAAGACAAAGATTGTTTGATTTATTGGGATCTAAGTACCTGGCCTTGTTCAGTTCACATAACTGCTGTCCAAAGCTATCCTTTCACTGAAATGTATTCTGTAGTAAATTTCTATATTTTCTTTTATGCTCTATCTATTATATTTCAAAACAATGCATCACTTGAAAACACTTCCACAGCACACAGTAAATAGACGTGCTTTTATCTGTAATGTGATAAAATTAGTATTACTGCAGGCCTGGTTCCTACGGTGTATCACCGTGTCCTGCAGCCATAGGGAGGAGGAGGAGGAGAAGATCCAGCAGGCAGGAAGTGTGCAGCAAGATTGATTTATTTAATTATTTTACAAACTCTTTTATAGACTTTTTTCTTCATAGTCTAATTGGACAAAGGATCAGCCACCCCTTGGGGGTGATTGGCCAAAATCCTAAAACATCCATTATCAAAATATTTTCTACTATACCATAAACAAGACTTTCCAAGGTTGCAGGTGGCTTGGTTGTTTACATTCCCTGCTACCTCTTCTGTGAGAGAGAACAGTCTCTCACGGACTTAGAAAAATAACAAGAAGATCCTCACTAACAGCATTTTTGTACCTACAAATTAGCAGTAGCATAAAGCATTTTTTCCTATAGAAGAAGTGTATCATCACATTTTACATTTTTTCTTTACACTGGATATATTCTATCTCATAAAGCAGACATCAACAGTCTCCTTCCCCTGCTGCAGTTAACTCCATGGGAGTTAACACATTCGTACACGAAAGCTACCTTATCTCAAAGTACAAATCACAGTAAGATAGTTGTTATTTCTCCCTCCTTAAAAAAAAAAAATCCAGGAAACACAAAGAGCAGAATTTTCAAAGCTGCCTATGAAGGTTGGATACCTAGCTCCCTCTAAAGTCTCACAGACAACTTTGAAAAATTCAGGCTACATGTATTTTTTTTTTTTTCATCTTACAGATGGTTTTATTTATTTATACATGGCCTGTCAGATTATTCATTCCTTAATGATCTCCTTTTAGCATTTCACCAAAAATCAGCTTTTCAGTTTTGTTGGTGCTACTTTGTCATGTGCCAAAATTATTGCACAGCAATTTCTTGGTGATGTGAGCCACCCCTTTTTCCCGCTATGTTTCAGGAAAATCAGTGGGTGACTGATGTTCTGTATCATGAAAAGAATTATTCTCAAACGTGACAATCTCTTTTTCAAATGAAATGTGTTGGTTTTCACAGTAGTGCATAGAACAGTGCTATTGCTAAAAAAGAGACAATAGAGGATCTTCAGCAGAGGCAGCGGATGAAGCATTTTTATTCAAAACCTTTCTTGCTTTTTTTAAATCTGCCGACTGCCCCTTAGGCCAATATGCAGTTTAGCCAGCAAACTGCATTGATGACATGGATTAAGATGAATCTAAGAAACAAAAATAGACAGGTATGGTTCCTTACTCTTTGTTATTTCATTCTTTAGTTAGATTTCTATGTGACTCATTCTTTACCTAAAGAGGCTTTTAATATGACTGTTTTTACTTTCTGATGTTCCAGGATAACTGAAAACTGTTAATGTGACTACCAGTGTATCTAAGTTTGTTTGATTTATATTTTTTTACCATTTATGGGTTTTGAAACAAGAAATGGTTTTTTTTTCTGCTGAAAAAAAATATACATCTGAATAAAGCATCTCATGAATTCATTTTTTTGTGTGAACACCAGTGTAGAAATACAGTGAAATATTTTCATTTGAAACAAAACTGAATGATTTTTGTATTTAAGTATAAACTTACTTTCCATTCTAAGATTACATTTTTTTTCCCTTTAGTAGTGAAAACTCTCTTTTTTAGTGTAACCACTCTCTTGTGGTTACTGAAAAGCTTTACTGAGCTAAAATAATACCCTTTATTTCATGGACAAAGCTAAAATAAACCAAAAAAATCTTATCTTTTGGAAATGCTACTATGAATCTTTAACTAGGAATTGGATGCTTTAATTTATTTTTCTATTCATTTTAGGCATTCAATTTTTAGTTACTTGAAAAATACATATGTTACATCATTTTAAAATCAAATATATTCAGATGGTGTGTCCAAAAAGTTATTCAGTCTTTACATGATTAAGAGCGATAGTACTTAACTAGTAGTAACTGTAGTATTTTTTTTGTTTCAGTGAATACAGGTGATCAGCTCTATTAAAGATGAAAGGAATAAGGAAGATGTATGCATACCTAATAAAAGGTCTGCTTTCCAAAGGAAATCTCCTGATCAGTTTAGGTCGTTTTGAATTAGGGTGCACTAGAAAGCACAAAATAGATTCCTTCCATATGATAACAAAGCTGGAAGACAGGTGCCAGAACTGTACTTAATCCAAAGTGAAAATGGACAAAAAAAAAAATCTGAAATGCATCTACTGTGAGTTCCAGACATGCAGCACCAAGTGTTTCTCTCTACAGATCAGAGCTGTTTCATCTAGTTGGTAGTGTAGATGGGCCTTCAGTGGTCCAATGTTAGCATTTAATGTAGGCAGTTAAACACTGCCAGTCTGCCAGTAGACAGAAAGCTAAGGAGATGATGTCACTGAAGGCCAAAAAGAAAAAGAACAGCAAATCCTTAGTTTCCTTGATGGAATGGTTCCCTGTGTGAATTTGTCCCACTGTTGTACAAACAGGTGTACGTTACATGAAGAGAGCAAAGGTTACTGCTTCTCTTGCTAGTAATCCAAGCAGCCAGTTTATGAATCCAGGTCTCTTACATAGTCAATGGAGAGAGTCTGTTTGGGAATTAAAGTGCTTTCAGTCACCCTCCAAAGTATCCACTGAGGATATAAAGAGCTCATATTTTACTCTATATATAGACAGAATTTTCATGTATCTGTACAAATAACTAATCCCAGCAAGGTCAGTGGTGTAGAAGCCTTTCAAAGGAGAATAATGCCTTCGCATACTCAATTTTAGATATCTGACAGGGCCCATAGTATGGTGCTTTGGTTTTTTTCTTTTTGATGCAGTAGTTAAAGCTTTGTTGCATTATTTCAAAAAGTAGGAGGGAATACAAAATCTTAAGAATCTTTTTCCTGTAATTAATTGCAGTACAGGTAGTGATTTGTTATTTTTCTTTGCAGATTTTTCAGTGTGAAAAGAAGAAAAACTAGTAGGAAAGAAAAATTAGAAAGAAGAGAAAGAGGTTATCTTGGACTGCTTGAAAGGAGAAAGTATAAAGACAGGAAATAGGCTTTATTTTCTAAAAATAAATATGGATGTTTATTTTCTATTTAATTTTTTTGCAAAGTAGCATATTTAATATAAAACATTCTATTTGGGATTTCCTGATTTTATTTTTAAGTATTGTATGAAACGTGCCATATTTATAACATGATAATAGTTCCAACATGAAGTAAAATGTGAATTGCAAGAATTATCTAGAGTAAGTTCAGAATATGGTTTTCTTATACTGCTTCATTTAGACATTGATGGGGAAAGACCATTGGAGATGCATAAATCTCACTAACAAATTTGGTAATGGTGTATCTATTCCTGCTTATTCTCTGTCTGCTTGACAACTCATGCATGTTTAACATACACAAGAATGCTGGACGTCTGTCTAAAGAAAATCCCATTGTGAGCCCCTACAAAAAATAAGTGTAAAAGTGGCATCTATTTCCCTGTGCTATCATATGTTTCTAATACACATTAATATTTATGATGCTAAGATTCCATCACTGAGGCCATATATTTGGTATTACACTTTGAAACAGAAAGGATTTTTTCAGACTTCTTTTTATACCATAGATGTCTGTATTTATGCTTAGTTCTTTGACAAAGCTTCTCCCACATTTGTTGCTTTTTAAATTACATAAGGAAAGAGGGATAAAGATAGGTACTACTAGATTCCTTACTCATACCTAATGTATAATGCAAATCAAACATATAATTACTATGTAAAGTTCTCGGTGTATCTCAGAATATTTCCTCATCACTCGGGAAGTCCATTATATGTAGGCAAAAGCCTCTGGAATAGCCTACACTTTTTAACCCCTTGCTTTCCTCTTTCTATCTTAGGAAACTGATCTTTATAGATAAAATGCTAAGTCTGCTAGAGTTGATGTCAGAAATTACTGTAAACTTCAATGGGCTCAGAATTTTCATTTTTATTTTGTGTTGTGTTCTGTATGTGCTCATATGAATATGAATCGATTGAAGGATAATGAGCACTGCCAAGTAACTACAGCTTTGAAGTGATATTCTTGTTTTACCTGCAGGGCAGGTGCAATATGATCCAAATCAGACAGTGCTTCCTGACATAGGTACAATAAAAACTAGGAATCATCTATGTACTGTGAACTTAGCTTATTTTTGTTAGCTCTTCAACTAAGAACAGAAGAGTCATCAGATATGGAGTTCTGTTTTAGATTTTAAATTTCAGACCATGAAATGCAGTCCTAGAGAATTTTGTTGTCAATGCTTTTGCTGCTCTTTTCAGCAAAGAATTGTAGAATAAAGGTCTGCTGTAAGGTCGTGTTTGCCCATAGATCATTCCTAATGGGTGAAATGAATTCCTCAGCTCATGCAGAATAAATGCTGACTCATTGCAAAGAAAAATAAGGCAGTGTAATCTTGTTTATTATATGTTTATAATAAATCAGGCTTTAAGCTTGCAATCATGTTAATGCAATTTAATAGTGTATAATAGTTTATGAATAAAACTAGTGACATTATGGGACTGTGACAATTAGTTTGCACATCAAGAGAAGTCTTTACATATTTGGAGTTTTACTTATGAAAAAGTCCCTCTGTACTTCATCAAGCATACTTGTGCTCCACCTGTTCACCTTGATTCAGACTTTTATCCTTTCCTACAGTAGCTAACAAATAAGCAAACAAGAGCACAGATGTCCAAACTTTAAAAACAAGAGAATTGCAGTGACCTTCTTCGTTCCCTGCTAAGCACTGTGCAAAGAATGCATATCAGCATCTTCATGGCCACAGTGATGTTAATCTAGTTCGAGAATGTAAGAATGTAAAATTTGCATTGCAGATGTAACAATGCAATTTTGTAATACTGAATAAAAAGTTGGTAACACTTTGCAAAAACTGGTTAATCATTTCTTCTTTGATACCTACTAATTTAATATTATTTCAGGTCACATCATTTGGCATAACTGTATGCAAAATATAGAACTGCTTAAGAGTCATGGTTTTTTATATTATATTCCTTATTGGACATTTTTTAAAAATTGAGGGGAAGTCATCTGCTGACTTGAAGGGAGACATTGATCATATAAATTGTGTACCATATTATTATTTTTAAATTAAACAAATAATTTGTGTTATGACTTGAATAAGCAGTGATAAAATCAGTAGGAAGGAAATTACAAAGATAGTATTTGTAAACAGCAAGATTTCATGTGCAGTAAACTGACTGAATCATAATGGTAGGACATAGAACCGGTGTGTTTAAGAGTAAAAGTGTGTTATCCTAAAAAGTAGTACAATATATTTAGTTTTTCTAGATTAATAACTCTACAGTTTTGGTATTCACATATGCATTATTTGGGTTATGGCTATCATTCTATCAGAGATTATTTACGTATCTTAGGGAAAAAGAAACAGCTATCCTTAAGATAGAGAATATCTACATTGAGATAACAGTAAAAAGAAATAATTGTAGACAAATTTTTAAGAGGTCCAGAAATTATTACAAGACTCAAGAAGAATAATATGTGAATGCTCAGTAAGAACAAAATTATAATTGGCCTACTCATGCAAATAGCTCTTCTGAAATCACTAGGATTATTCATGTAAACCAGGCAATTACCCTTGTCCTTATCAGATCAACACTGGACTATGGAACTGTTATAATGGTTCCCAGAACAGTTAAATCCTCTTGTACAATAATTTGAGCTTACTTTTTCTGGCATGCAGAAAAATAATTCCTTGTTTCTGATTTAAAAACAAAACAGATGTGTATGTTTTCATTGTCCTCCTCTTTTACTTCCCAGTATAATTTCAGTACAGATTACCCTGTGAATAGTACTGACTGTAGGAAAGTTGCCTAACAGATGTTACAGACCTGATTTTAGTTGACTGTTTCTTATGGTTATTTCAAGATCAACCTGTTCTATCTGCTGTGAAGGTGTTCAGAGTCATGCCTCTTGGGGTATGTTTAACAGATCTTCTGTCGCTACAGGTTCAGATAGATTTGATTTACTTTGCCAGCCTGCCTCCCAGTTAGTGACAGCCTTTTTCTTCCGTTGTTCTTGCAGCCAGGTATGGAAGATCTGACTGTGACATGCACTTTCACATGGAACTCCTCACGGAAAATGCAGCTCCTTGCAGGTTTTTTGCTGCCAAATTATCACCTCTCCTCTCTAAATATATGTTTTTTCTGTAATAATTGTGCTTACAATGTGCAGTAGGGAAAACACATGCAGAATGCTAAAAAGTGTAGTTTTTAAAACAGGTTGATTTCTGCATTATTACCTTTTAATTAAAAAAAAAAAAAAGATACATAGTTTCCCAGCATTACCTCTGGTATGAAAAATGGCTCTAATGAGACTGAGTTTTCCAGCACACCGGAATACCAACCTGACAGAGTTTCCTTTTTAATTTTTACAAAAGTAGGATGTTATTGCATTTCCCAGCTGCAGCTGGCAGGATATTAGATGTTCCTTAAACCATAAATTATGACTAATAGGAGTAATACCAGATAAAAATGAAGATTGACACATCTGCAACAAGCATGACCAAAAAAAAAAGAATACAAAAGGGAATGGTTCTAAATAGAAAGACAAATTAAAAAAAAAAAATCTAAATAAGACCTATTTCTATTAAGAAAATTTAAAAACTAAGAATTAGAAAAAGAACCCAAACCTTAAAATTCTGAGTGAGCAGGAGGTCTTATGAATAAAGTATTTTTCTAGAGCAATTTTGAACTTCATTATAGTATGAGGATAAACTGCCAATTATATTTCTCTGCTTTTTGGGTTACAAGTGGAATTCAATCCCTTTTATTACTTTTTCATTTCTCAATGAACAGTCTGTCCTCTTTTTAATAATCTTTCATCCTAATTTTTTTATTTAATTGTTAACATATTCCATAATCTCTTTTTGTACCTCCTCATTTCCTACATTTTCAGACTATGTCAAGTGTTTTGAAATACTTATCTTTTCTTTTTATTTTTGAGCTGTTTGTGTCTTCCTGAATTCTCTTTCATCTTTGGAAAATCTACAGATTCCTCCTCTCCTTTTCAAGGGAGATAAAGAGTTTACAGCTTTTATATCAGAATTGCATAATCTATATGAATATTGCATTTTAACTACTTCTTCTCAGATATTCAGACCACGTCATTTCACATTATTCACTAATTTGGATCAAATCCGTCCATTGCTTGTAAAGAGAAATAGAATTATTTTGTCTGATTTTTTGTCTTGCAATTGTTTAGTGCCCAAAGGAAGAGGAAAGGACAGCAATAGCTGCTGATCCACTACAGCTTTATTGAGGTTTAATTTATATTACCACCTTTTAAAGAATTACTTTCTTCTGAAATTTTATTTCCCTTATCTTTTATAATATTATGCAAATTGTGCATAATAAGCTGACTATATATAAACATTTCCTTTTTCCTGCAAGTAATAGTTCTTTCAAGGAATCCCTCATGTGTTGTATGTCTTTGAGATATTAGAAGATTTTACCTGGAAAAATGGTTGTTCAAGCATCCATTTTCTCAGATTTTATGTCATCACCCATACAAAGTACTGGCTACACAGAAACATATTAAGAATGCATTGGATGAACGTTACGTTTTGTGCAGTCTTTGTGAATACAGTTTGAGAGTCAGAGGTAAATAGGGATAGGACATGCTTATGTATAGGTCTAATAAGAGTCTGAACATCACACCTGTCTCCAAAAATAAACAAGTAAGAATGATGCTAAAATTAATATTTTTGTTTAAATTATTTTCTGGCTCCTCAAGGTTACAGGATAATCTTAAACATTTGTGCAGATATAAATAATACAAAAAAGTGAGTTCATCTTACAGTGACTATAATACAGGATTCATTTCTTGTTCACCATCCTAATCTGACTTTAAAGCAGTTCAGAAGTCTACTCTTACTCATACTAATACCTGTACTAAAATTTCATGCTTACCTTTAAGTTTAGACATATTTTTCATATTTATCCATAATGCTATATCCACTTCTGTTTTATTTTTACTTAGCATGCCATAATAATTCTAATTCTTCATTTTGATATCTCTTTCCAAGTTTTTACCAGCATTTTGTTTACATTATATATCTTGTGGGGAAATTGATGCTATATTTCTTACCTGGTTTTAGTCTTTCAATAACACTCTTAATTAGTTTTGTTAATATTTAGCTAAGCTCCATAGTGTATTTTTCTATCTTTAAGTCACAAAGTGGTAGCACTGGTAAAAGTATGATTATCAAGTGAAGGACAGTTTGCACTTTTCTTAATTGTCTAAGTTTCTTGTTCTGTAATTTTAGCTTTCTTTTTCTTTTTGTGCACTATGATCTACACTTAAATAGAGTAGAATTTTTATGTCCGTGGGTTCTCATCTACTAGATAAGCCATTTTTGTATCATGCCCTCATACACTTAATTAATTATTTGATTTATTGGATTTATGCTGTTAGTTTGCTTTTGGTTTACATGCTTTTTAAAATCATATTCAGAATTTCAAACTGATTAACTTCTAGAGTTATTCTTTGTATCATGCTATTTACATGTAGGCTTTGTGTTCGTCGATGAGAAATTCATCAACTTGAATTGAAAGTTATCATCTGCTGCTGTGATGCTTCTGTAGCCTCTTCTATTCCTCCACAGTGTGTGAGCTATTTTTGACCTCAGTTGACCTTCTATGATTACAGGGATTATCTGATTCGATTTTAGTCCAGTTACATTGCCTGAAAGGCTTCATTTACTTGGTCAAATAACTTGAACTTGCAGGTTAGCAGTGTAAAGACATAATATAAAAACAGACCATAACAATGTTAAGATTACTTAAAAGATTGTGCAAGAAATCCCCAAAAGATTAGCATACTTGATAAAGATACAATCTTCAGAACAGTATTTTTTTTCATAAGAAATATATTGAAGGTATGTAAACCTTCATAAGAAGGTTACCTGGGGAAACATCACCTTGTTTATTCTGCTTAGTTGGATTTGCACATAACCAGTACATATGTTTTTGTAAGGCCTGTGTGAGGACTTCTGAGTTTTACAAGAGAGTGAACTGCTTCCAACCTTGTTTTTCAAAATTATACTGCTTTACTAATAAGCTCCCCCAAACAAGCAGTTTGACCTAAGCCATGTCCTTGCCACAAGCCAAAAGACAAGCTGTGAATGATTAGACTTTGAAATTATACTCAGTGAAACATGCTTCTAGACAGACAGACACCAAAGTCAGCCCTATTTTTTGTAAAGCGATGTAGAGAAATGTTCCTTTCCTGCTTATAAAATGCAAACATGCAAAAGTGCTGAAAATAGCTTGAGAAAAGTGCAGATAGTAGGTCAGTACTGTTTCTTTGAATATATATATATTTCCATCATAATAGCGCATCTTAAACCGGTTCTAGCTCTAAAAAATAAATGCTCAGCATTTGTATATAGAAACCACAGTCCTATCTATTTTATTTCTGTAGGTGATGTCATTAAATCAATGGTGGAAGTCACACAAGGTAAGCAACTATGGCTCTTTGTGTGTCTTTTTAAAAAGATGCACATTTATCAGAGAGATTCATTATTAAAAAGTGATGGTGGAGAGATAAATCAGTGTTGGTTTTAAAGGTTAGATCAGTTATATGGGTCTTCAAAGCATGTGCTGTTTTTATCATAATTAAGAGCTCTTCTTAACAAGATCGTCTTTTTTTCTGCTTTAAATGCATATTTTAATGTTGGATCTGACTTTATGGCTCCTGTATCCTAAAAAAGAGCTCTCTGGAGGATGAGTTTCTTCCATCATAGAAACTTTTGAGTTTTCAGGAGTTTTGCTGCATAAACAAAACTCATTAATATTTCTGGGAGACCAAAATGTATAGAGTTTGAGCTAATTCTTGTACTGATTGACTGCTCAACAGAACAGTAAACAATCATATTGACATAAGAGTATTTTGGCATCTTATAAAATAAATAAAGTAAAATAATTAGTAAAATGCTTCATACTGGCAGTACTGAGTACTGAGTAACCCTAGGAATCCCTAGTATCCATTCCTACGATAACACAATCTGTGAGAAAAACTTCTAGGAAAATTAAGTGAACATGAATTCAAAGAAATCAAAATAGAATGGATACAGAGAAAACTTTTAGTTCTGCTCATTTAAAAAAAAAAATCTACATAGTTAAAACCATAAGACAAAAACTGAAAGTAATTAGGACATAATTTCTTTCTAGGTATGAGGTAGAGAGAGTGGCGTACTAGAGAAAAAAGGTGAATTCTAAATGAGAAAAAAATCAGTATGATTTTTGTAACAAGACACTGTTACTGTAGGAAGAAAAATATTGTCCATGAATGGATTTTGCATAGAATAAAAAGAATCACATTGTTGTTACATTTCGAAGGGACTTCCAGAGACATCTAGTGTAACTCTGCTGCAAAACAGGATCAGATAAAGTGGGTTACACAGGAACATACCCAGGTGGGTTTTGAATGTCTCCAGAGGGGAGGAGTCTGTGACCTCCCTGGACAGCTTGTTCCAGTGCTCTACCACTCTCCACATAAAGAAATTCTTCCTCATTTAACATAGAACATGTATTTTAATTTGTGACCACTGCTACTTGTTCTGTTCCTGGGCAGCACTGAAAAGAGTCTGGCACCACCCCCTTGTCACCTGCCTTTGAGATATTTATAAGCATTAATGAGATCCCCTCTCAGTCTTCTCCAGATTAAACAGGCCCAGCTCCCATGGTCTCTCCTCATAAGAGGAGACCCCTGACCCCTGATCATCCTTGTGGCCCTCCACTGGACCCTCTCCAGTAACTCCTTGTCTCTCTTGTGCTGAGGAGCCCAGAACTGCACACAGAACTCCAGGTGTGGCCTCACTAGGGCCGAGTAGAGGGGAGGATCACCTCCCTCGACCTGCTGGCCACACTCTTCCCCATGCACCCCAGGATGACATTGGCCCTCCTGGCCACAAGGGCACTGCCAGCCCATGGACAGCTTGTGATCCACCCAGAGTCCCAGGTCCTTCTCCACAGGGCTGCTCTGTAGGAGGTCAGCCCCAGCCTGTGCTGGCACTTGGGGCTGCTCCTCCCCAGGTGCAGGACCTGACACTTGCCCTTGTTGAGCCTCATCAGGTTTCTCTCTGCCCAACCCTCCAGCTGATCCAGGTCCCACAGAATGGCAGCAGAGCCTTCAGGTGGGTCAGCCACTCCCCCCAGTTTAGTGTCACCAGCAAACTGGCTGAGGGTGCATTTGATCCCTTCCTCCAGGTCATTTGATAAAAGTGATAAGTGTTTGATATAGGAAATTTGGAAAAATTCTGAAACAGTATTCTAATGAAATGTAGTACAATCCAAACCCCAGCTAGTGGTTAAGATGATAAAAGTTTTCTGAATTTTTCTATTTTTTGGTTGCTTTTGATTCTAGGAGACTGACTTTTTGAACCAAAGATCACTGGCAGTCTAACTTAATTCATATTTTTTCTTCTAATTTATTTCCCTATTTGGATTTGATATTGTCCCATGATGTCCAATTAATTTTTCCTTTTGAAATCACAGTCATTAAGACATATTTTTGAGCACATACATGTTGCACTTCAACCAGGTTTTCAGCAAGACGTAGCAGAATATTGACTCATCCTGCTTTTTTTCAACTTTAATACTGGGTATAATAAAACTAATATAATTACTTATCACTAAATTCTTCCAATTTTAAAACATTGACCTCTTCTTCACCTATCAATAACAATGCTTCCTTGAATTTTATTTTTGTAAACAATTTGGTTTTATTTTCTCTTACAAAGAAAATCTCATCAACTGTAACCTCAGCCTGCAGCGTATATTGACAGATTGTAATCAGTTTTCAGAATACGTGAATGGTACTTTTCCTAGAGCAAACTAGTCATATATATTTGGAAGATAACACAGGGTTTTTAATCCTCTGGAAATATTCTCACAAACAGTAGTTATGAGGTATGCAAGGACTTCAAGTGCTTGTATCTAAAAATGGATTATTGCTCTAAAGCATTGTATTTTTTTCTTTGAAGGTGTTATTTAGACTTACTCATAATTTGTCATAAATGACTGAAAAAGGTGCCAATAAGTATTTCAGATAAATTATTCTCACAGTTTTCACTTTTGTATGTAAGTCCTTACTCTAGGCACCTATTAGGGGTGAAATATGATCTCATACCAGCTAGAGCATATTGATTCTTTTCCCATTACTGTAAACATCTAGAACTAAATCATAATTGCTATGTTGGGTTCACCACTGCATATGTCATCAATAAACTAATGTATACTCTGTTTAAAAATGAAATTTTAATTCAAATACGCTTCTTGGTAGTCAAGTTGCATACATCCAGGGCCCAATAATCCAAAACCACTCTGATCTGGGTCTGAGGTAGGCTTCGATTTCAGTATGAAAGTAAAAATGAGAAACCTCTAATTTTATCAAATTGAAAACAAAAAAAAATTTGGGATGATTGTTGGCAACTAATTTTTTTTAATTCTCAGCTTGAAGGAAAGAGGCATTGATTTAAGACATCAGCACATTTCTGTACGATTTTAATAAAACATGTTTCCTGTTTGAAGACATACTATTTTTTTTGACATTAAGAAGTGTGAGGTGAATTAATACTTTAGACCTCATGCTGCAGAATCATAACAGAATATAATTCTTCTCCATATTAGGGAAATTATAATAGAAGGTCCAAGGCTTACAATATACAGAAGATCTCGCTTGACATATTCTAGTGGCATACATATTTATGAATGCAGGCAACTGCAAAACAAAACCCTCAAAATCATTGATTCCTGAGCCAACATAAAACAGGGTTAATATTAGATGTTACTAAACAGAACTGAATGTCTAATTTAAGGAATTTCCTTCAGCAGTTACTAAGGAGGGCAAAAAATGTAACAAATGGGTTGAAAGTTGGGAAATCGGAAATGAGAACCAATTTTCCATCAGTAACCATTTATATGCATTGGGGAGTTCCATATATGTGCAGGTAAGGTCATCCATCATAGGAAGACATACTACAGGGATGCAATTGACTTAGTGAGAGATTAGAGCTTAGGTACAGATTAAGTGCCTGAAATGTGGCCTAACTGCTCAAGGCATTATTGAGCTGGATTGTTACAAGGAGTGAGGCTGCAGAACTTAATTGCAGGGATAATCAGGAAGTCTGAGCTTTAGTAGAGCTTTAAGATTGGTCTTTGCTTTTTGGTGTAGGCCTTGAAATCAATCAGACTATTTGTCTGATGAAAATTACAGTATCTTAGCTTGTATATAGTATGTGGATGCCTGCAATCACACCAAATAAAGCATGTACCTATTTGCCCAGAAATTTTACTAGTCCTTTCCAATTTAGTGCGTGACTATTTGAATATAAACTCATTACTGTTTAAGAATGAACTGAGGTAGAGCTGAAGCATAGTATTTTAGAAACCCGACAGTACTTTGCAATAAATCAGATTGCTCATTCCTTTTCATGTGAAGAAGTCATAGAATCATAGAATGTCAAGAGTTGGAAGGGACTAATCACCCAATCCCAATTCTGTCATGGGCAGGGACACCTTCCAGTAGGCCAGATTGCTAAAGGCCTTGCCCAGCCTGGCTTTGAACACTGCCAGGACAGGGGCATCCACAACTTCCTTAGGCAACATATTTCAGTATCACACCACCCTCACAGTAAAAAATTTCTTCTAATAGCCAACCTAAACATCCATGGTAATGAATGCATAATAACAAATTGTGACACTTTTAATGGAAGTGTAATTGACTTGAAAGCTTTCACTGTTAGTTGTCAAAATATTTTTTAAATTCTCAACCATTGAAAATTAGCTAACTGTCATCAGAGAAGTCTGCTGCAGTAAGACCCATTATTTTAATTTCTTACTGAAGTTCTGTTGAGAAACCAGCTATGCAAACTCTTGTTTTATGTAAATGAAACATGGTTATAGGTGTCTCCTGTAATATGACAATGACAAATATCAGAAATTTTAAATTAGATTCAGGTATCTTTTTATCTTGAGATATTCAACCTATTATAGAAGTCAAAAATCCAGGTTTTCCATGAATGGATTTATTTGTTTCTGATATAGTATGAAATAGTATAAGCTCTCTTGACTGAAGTCAAGCAGGATCTCTTGCTCTGAATAATGAAAAAAAAACCCCAAAAAACAGGGGAGACAGGAATCCTAAATAATGTGTGGAATATGATACAAGTGTCAGCTCAGGAATTATCAGCTCAGTTCACTGACATGTCTGCCGCATTCTTACAGAGTCACAGATTGATTAAGGTTGGAAAAGACCTCTAAGATCCAACCAGTCTGAAGTTTCTGATCAATTTGTCATCCTTCTGCCTGCAGGGTTCTGAGTCGATATATGTAGTCTGCATGTTTGCTTAACTACACCTAACTACTAAGCTGTAGATGAACCAGTAAGTTTTATCAGACCAAGTTGTGATGCGCTGAGTGAGCCGCACAGCACAATAGGTTTGCAACATATATAACTTTGCTGCAGGTAACTGGGAACTAAGCAGTCCTGGTTTATTTTACTTTCTGCTTATGCTGGAGTATACCATGTGTTACATAGAAAACGGATTTGCAAATGGTAACTTACACTTGAGAATAAATATACACTTTTTTGTTGTTGTTGTTCCCTAACAGGTAATACTTACCGTCATCAATTTGTAAAAAATTCTGATTTTTTTGTAGCCACACTTTAAGTACTGGAATGCTATGATCAGTTTCCCCGAGTTTTCTCTTCCCCAGGCACCAGAGGCCTAACTTTCCTCATAGGGCAGATTCTCCAGCCATTTGATCATACTTGTGGTCTTCCTTTGGAGCATCTCCAGTCTATCTGCATCTTTCTTGAACTGTGGAGTTGAGAACTGAATACAATATACTCCAGCCATGGCCTGACAAGTATTGAGTGGGATGATCATGTCTCTATCTGTGCTAGTAATGCCCCTTGTGATGAAGTACAGGATCCACCTTGCATTTGTTGACTCCTGTTCATCTTGTTGTCCACCAAGAATCCTAGCACTCTTTAAGCAAGGCTTCTCCCCAGCCACATGCTTTCTAGTCTGGACTGGGTTCTCCAGTAATGTCATTCCAGGACTTTGCATTTGGCTTTGTTAAAATATAAATTTGAACTTTGCACAGATCTTGATAGCACTCTCTTCCAACCCGTTGAGGCTTGCTTTCAAGATGGCTCTCCCTTCTGATAAGCTCATGTGACCACGCAGTTCATTGTCAGCTCTCAAGTCTTAATCATTCTGCTACTCGCTTGGTAAAGTGTCTGAGCTATTTAGTCTAACACAATAACAGGAAAATAAATAGCCAATTATAGGAGAGGCTTCTATCTGTTTGAGTACTTTTTGCTAAGCATAAAAATTCTTTCAAAATAATGTTGCCCCAATGTGTTTCCTTGTGAAACTGACTTGTACAGAACCCTGACTTCTCATTTATTGTTTCATGGGAATATTTACATTTGATAAAAAGTGATTAAAGTTAATTTCTCTCTCCCTTCCAGTTCAGTACTCAAAATATGAGACAGGAGCATCTCATTGCTTCCAGTGCATGCTCACAGCTTACTTTGCAAAAATTCCAAGAAATGTTGACAATGTTGTTATGACCTCCAAGATCCAAGCAGAGAGAAATTTTTCCTTCTGCTGCTCATAAGGCTTTGACCTTTACTCTGTAAGCTAACTCTTCTGGCCAAAGTGGATACTTTCCTCAAGCAGCTTGTATCTAGAGTTTAGTCGAAAGTGTTCCTGTATAATGAGTAACTAGTGTATGTTTTACTCGTAAAGTTTTCACTAGACAAAATTAATTAGGAATGTAATCTCTGTTATACAAATAAAATTGCTGTGTGAATCATGGGAATCAAAGAGAAAAGTTGGAATAAATGTTTATTAAAAAAGTTGGAACAAACTACTCTGTAAATTGGTCTCACTATGAATATGTTGACTTAGGTCAGTAAATACTTGAAATCTTCTGGTACAATGTAGTTCTTTTCTGTTCACAGAACTTATGTTCTTTCCAAAACTGAAATATGAATAGAGTAAAAAATTGTGAAGTGATTTGGAAATAATGATCGTCAGTTCTTATGCTATATGTCTATTCAATTAAAACTCTGTTTATTCCCAAAAAACTTTGGGAAATTTTTCCTAAACTTATTGTTTATGTCATGACTCACTTTTAAAACACTGTATGAAATACCACAACATATTTTTCCTCCCCCTAAGCACCTTCTGGGAAACCAGCAGGGGTGCCTGTCTAAAGTGCCGGTATACCAATGGGTGTAGCATGAGGAAGAAACACGGTGAATTAGCGATCTGTGTTGAGTTGCAGAACTTTGATCTAGTTGGAATCAGGTTCATCCAGTGGAACAGCTTACATGATTGGAGTACTTCAGCTGCATTATTAGGGTTATTTTTTTAGGAAGGACAGAGCAGGAAGTTGAGGAGGTGGAGCTGCCCTTTATTTAAGAGAGCAGCTGAAATGCATGGAGCTTTTCCTGGGGATGGATGATGAACAGAGAGCTTTTGGGAAATAGTGTAATAGTGGGTGTCCAAGAAGACCTGACCAAGAAGAAGAAGTGAGAACTTCTACAGAGAGCTGGAAGGAGCCTCCCATTTACAGGTCCTGTTCCTCATGGTAGACTCTAATCACACCAGTATTTGCTGGAACAGGGACAGCACAGCATGGCATAAACCATACAGGACATTCCTGAAGTGACAACTTCCTGACTCAACTGAGAAAGGAATCAGAGTGTAGAGGTACTTTGCTGGACTTCATACTCACACACAAGGAAGGATGTTAGGAATGTGAACGTTAAGGGCAGCCTTGATTACTATTCCTGTGAGATGGTGGAGTTCAGGACCCTGACAGGAAGATGCAGAGCAAAAAGAAAGTTACAACCCTGACTTCAAGAGAGCAGAAATTGGCTTGGGCTTCAAGACTCATCTGGAAATAATCCCATTACATAAAGCCTTGGCTGGAAGAAAGCCCCAAGAGAAATGGTTGATGTTCAGGACTCACATCCTGCAAGCTCAGAGCACTCTATCCCAACAAGCAGGAAGACAGGCAAAATACCTGTACGCCTGCATATGGGAACAAGTTGTTCCTGAAAAACTCAGACATAAAAAGGGAATACATGAAGGGTGGAAACACAGACAGGTAACCTGGTAGGAGTACAAAGACAATGTTTAAGCATGGAGACATGCAGGTAGGAAAATCAAAGCCCAGAAAGAGAGTCTGATGAAACAGAGTCTGGTATCAAAGGTGAAAAAAAAGGTACCTATAAATATATCAACAGGTAAAGGAAAACTAGGAAAAATATGGTCCCACTGCTGAATGCAATGGGAACCTTGCTGTAAAAGGACATGGAACAGGCTGAGGGTACTGAAAACCTGGTTTTGCTGCCATTTTTACTAGAAAAGTTGGTCTTTAAAAATCCCAGATATTTAAAACTGGGGACAACATCTGAAGTAGGAAAGTCATAATAATTGGTGAAAGAAAATCACGCTAAGGAAAACTTAAACAGCGCGTACATACCTAAGTCCATAGACCTTGATGAGTTGTGCCCACAAGTCAGGCCTGATATCATTGCGAATCCTCTCTTGATTCTCTTCTAAAGATCATGGTGACTATTAGAGGTGTCTAAGGATTTCAGGAAGTAAGGGTCACTTCTATCTTCAAGAAAGACAAGAAGAAGGACCCAGAGAACTACCGGCCTCACCTTCATCCGTGGAAAGGTGATGGATCAACTAATCCAGAAAAAACATTTCCAGGCAATTGACCAAGAAGAAAACTACCAGGAGCAGTCAGTATGAATTTACCAAGAGGGAGTTATACTTGACCAACTTGATAACCTATGAATGTTGAAAGGATAGGTTTGGTAGACGAGGAGAGAACAGTGAATACTGTCTACATATATTTCACTATGTCTTTTGACACAGTCTATTTCACCTGACATTTAAGAGACAGTTTCTTTTAGGAATTCTTTACAGAACAATGGTGACATTATTACCAGGGGTCAGAGGCAGGAGGTACCAGCCACATCCTCCCATGACACCTGCACAAACAAGTTGTTGATAAGTTTTGGAGGTGGACAGTGAGATCATTTGAAAACCAGCTGAAGAGGTAAGACCAAAGCTTGGTAGTGAGAGGAACAAAATCTGCTTGGAAATTGGTAACTAGTGATATACACTAGGGGCCAATCCTGTCTGACCCTGTTCAGTATTCTTTTTAATTGTGTGGAGAATGGGGGAGAGGGTAGCCTCAGCAGTTTTGCAGATGCCACGGAACTGGCAAGGGTAACTGGTATGACAGAGGTTTGTGCTGTCATGAAGAGGGACCTCAACAACCTGGAGAAATAGGCTTACACCAACCTAACGAAGTTAAGAAAATGCTGAAACTAGCACCTGGAAAGGAATAAGGTCAGAGTGGGCCCATCCATCCAGGAAATTGGTTTGAAAAGAAGGTTATAGAGGCATCTAAGTTGAACATGAGCTACCACTGTGCACTTGCAACCAAGATGACCAACAGCTTCTTAGGATGGGAGAATGACTGTCAGCAGATAAAGACATGATCTTCCTTTTTATTCAGCACTGGTGGGGCCACATGACTATTATGTACCAGAACATTGTGTTCACTTTGGGGTTCCTCAGTATCAAAGAGATATGGACGTATTAGAAAGAGGTCAAAAAAGGCAGCAAAGATTATTTATGGGCTGGAGAAACTCTCCTAGTAGGAAGGACTTAGAAAAACAGGACTGTTCAGCTTGGAGTAGGAGAAAACTCAGGGTGATTTCTTCAATGTGGGCAAACATCTGAAGGGAGGGTGTAAGGAAATGAAGCCAGGATCTTCTTGATGAATGACAATGACAGAGAAAGAGGCAATGGGCTTAGACTGAAACAAGGGACTGTCCACATAAGCAAAGCTTTCTTTTTACTTTGGGCTGACTGAGCACCTGAATAGGTTGCTCAGGGAGGTTGCGGAGTCTCCATCCTTGAAACTATACAAGACCCCAAACGTTCAGTGCCCCGTGGTGCCCAGTGGTCCCAGTGATGGGACATGAAGTAATGTGCATGAACTGAAACACAGGAGCTTCCATCTGAACATCAGGAAACACTTTCTGAGAGTGACAGAACTGGCACAGGGTGCACAGGGTGGTTGTGGACTCTCCATCCTTTGAGGTATCCAAAAGCTGCCTGAACAAGGTCCTCGGCATCTTTCTTCATCTTGTTTGAGGAGGCAGGTTGGACAAGATAACCCTTCCAAACTTAACTGTTCTGTGATTCCGTGCTCTCCAACACTAGTATTGAAAGACACTAACTGCAGCTGGCAGCTAAAAAAACTTGAATTAAGAAGATATTCATCCGGTACTTGGATACTTTCCTAGTTACATGGGTAACTTGGAAAACATCTTCATGTATGGGACAAGGGGTTAAGATCTCAGTAGAGGTTTTAGGTAATTTTTTATGGAAGATAAATGAATAAATTTAGATCTTAATTGTTAAACAGTAGAATAGTATTTGACTTCTTCCTTCAAAGAAATCCATTTTTATGTCCAAAAAGAATGCCTACCTGCCAGCTTAAAATGTTCCTTAAATAATAATTATTTTTAAGTATTTTAGTGTTTTAATGATTAAAAATCATCTATTTTTAACAGCAGCAGTTTACATATAAGTCATTAACTCTTTACTAAACTAGGACATTTTTCTCTTCAAATCCACACAGCTCTAGAAAATGTCAGTTTCAAAATAAATCAAAAAAGACCCATTGAAGATCTTTAAAAATTAAACTTATTTTGATACAGGGAACAGAACTCTAGTTATGATAACCTAGAAAGCTATATCTAATGATAATTTCATTTTAACTAATGTTAAAATACAGTGCGGAACCAAAAACTACGGTGCACAATTTCAGTTATATCACTAGGTACAACAACATTTTGCAAATTGGTCTAAAGATCAGACATAGCTTTTTCTGATTTAGCTGCTCATTATAATATTACTACTACATTACCAACAACATTCAATACTACATGCAAATTCAAAAAGCAGAATGTATTATATTAAGAAAAAATAAACTCAAAAAGTTGGAGGACTTTTTGCCTGCCTTTTTCTCGTTATACAGATGTTTTATATATCAACTCAATTACGGAATTTAACGTGCCATAAACTACTAAAGATAACACATTTTTAGATTTTATGCTTCATTCCTATTCAGTCAAGTTAGTACTTCAATATGAGGTCCTATGTTGCATCTTATTTTATTATGAATTGGATTATGAGGTCTTCACTGTAGAGAAATCTTTGATTACCCAGATCATATTTAAATATTAACTCAGATGAAAGAGCCCCACACTAGCTGTATCTATTAAGCCCCTTCTTGTGTTCACATTAAAATTGTGACCCAATAGCCAGCTTGTTGAGAAGATGTTAGATTGGATCATGATATTCCTAGTATTTTGTTTTCATGACTGTTAGGCCAATAGTTTTCATAAAATGAGATACTTTTCCCTGAAACTACTTGGCTTCATTATTATATAGAACTGAGTTTGTTAGTGTTTACAGAACATATCTACACTCTACATTTTAGTGAGAAATGTATGAGTAGATTCCAGGCAGCCTAATCCAACATCTCGTTACCTCATCTATAATTACACAAATTCTGTGAATTGCTCTCCTTTTGTTTCATTTTTGTTTTCAAATTTTAATACTGTATAAGAAATAAAATTCCCACCATTCAAGAAACTAATTTTGTAAGTGTATGAAAGTAATAGCATTTTAATATGTGATTTTATACTCAGCAAAACATTCATCAATAAATGAGATTTTTTCTTATAAATACCTTGCTCACTGGAAATCCTTTTAAGTTCAGCTAGTCACTCTGCATAAATTAAAGGTATAGAATTGGTCTCTAAATACCCGTGCAGTAAACATAGAAGTGCCCCACTGCTCCTGTTGACATTGAACGATTTTGTTGAATTCTTTGTACATGTTCATGGAGATAGCAGGATAGATTCTTCCCTTAAATGATACCTGTACATCTAAAAAAATGTAATTATTTTATAACTGTAATAGAAATAGGATTTTTTTTTTTTTCAGAATTAGATCGAGGGAGATTTTTAGCGACTTTTCAATGTAGACAGAATTTCAAATTAGAACAAAATTGTATGTAAGCCTGGATAACATAAGGCACACCATGATTTTATTTCTACTTCTGAATTCAGACTACTGGAATTTTGGGAAATTTTGCTTTTCCTTCCCTCCTGCCGCCTACAAAGGATTTTATTGTTAGTCAATTTCTACCATTCCATTCATGTCGCAGTGACCGCTACTGACCACGGCCCAGGCTAGCTCCAGCGGTGTGCAGCAGGAGTGGGGAGCAGCCAGAAGCATGGAGCTTTAAAGCTGCTCCTCTGAAACCTCTGCTCTACCCTGGGGAGCGAAGGCTTCAGGCACTGTAGCAGTCAGAAGCCCTCGACAAAGGGAAAAATAAAAAGTAGCAGGGAGGCTTGCCACTGGATATAACCCAAATTCTATTGAAGGGGATCCGCGGTGAACAAACCACAACTTCAGGCTTACCACATCTTATAAAGGGGGGTTGAACAGGGGGAGTAGCCCGACTAGGGACCAATAGGAGGATTAGGAGGGAGGGGCGCTGGAGGGGAGGACCTACACCTGGTCCAATGGTCTTGGTGGGGGAAGGAAGAAGGGTCACATGCCCCAATGGGGCATCGGGGTTTAGGGGATTTCCAAAAGGGGAGGTACCTGAGGGGGCAGGGTCTTGGGGATTGACAGGGACCATATAAGGGTAATTAGAGAGGGCTTGGGTGATGGGCATAGAACAATCCAGAACTCCAGGAGGGGTTTGGGCAATTGGCAGGGAAGGTGCCAGAACAAAGGGAAGGGATAACCATATTGGGAGCACTGGGGGAGCAGCTTGAATCTGGGGCAATCCGACTGGGAGTGGAAATGGGGGAGATAGAGATGAACCATTGGGGTACAAAGAACATATAAAAATACAATAAAACATTGCACCATCACAAGTTCATACTTCGTTATAAGTAGAATTCAAGTGACTAATCTTTTATACATATGAAGCTGATTCAAACTCTATTAATTGATAGGGAGTCATATCAGATTTTACAGTTAACGTTGTACCTGATTTCCTATAATATCTCATTTTTATATAGCTTCCTCTGATTTAATGGAAACAAAACTCTTAAACCTCAACAGAATTGTAAATAGGTTAATTTTTGACTAATTGTTTGTACAGCTGGAAGTAATCTTTCAAAGTTTTGCTCAGATTTTAAATCTATTCAGCGTTCTTTAGATGCTTAGCATGCAGACAAGAAAAGACATAGATTCTAATTTGTGCATCAAGTTCCCTGAGAATGCACGCTACGTCAGGAAATTGTATAGATACAAAGCAAGACAAGAAAGCAAATAAGCTTTTCCAACCATAATTCTAATTCTTAGTACTGTCTTTCCTGGATTTATTTGGGCAAAGTCTGGTAGCAGGCATAAAAACTATTTTTAACTCCCTTCCCTACCTCCTCCCTCCTTCCTTCCAAACTGGATACTCATTATCAACTCTCTTCACTTTCTGTGGTTGTCTTTTGTGATCTTGCAAAGCAGGGATTGTAAGATTAGTTCTTGATGAACGAGGAAGAAGGGAGGAGGTTCTGCTGTGAAATAGGTTTGTTAATGTCAAGGTTTTATTGAGGTACTCTCATAAAGGAGAATACAATTTAATTAAGAATATGTAAAAGTCTTCCACCCAAGGGATTAGGAATATTTTGTGTTGTATGTTTTAACACAATCCCAAATCAACTAAAGGTACAGGAGGCATGGCCGCAAAAAATTACCACATTGTGGTAAAAATTACCAAGTTGTTTTTTGGCATCCTAATTGCCTGAAGTGCAGTAAGGATAGTGGGGCTAAGAGATATAGGGGTACTTTGAGTGTAAACCTGCTGAAGATGTGCATCTTCACAAAGTATTAAATGACTACTGGGTGAATATAAATAGAAAGCATATCTGTGTCTGTTTCTGTGGGAACAGTAGGAATGCTGAGTGCTGGGATTTGTTAATCACAGCACTCAGCGTTGTGATTTGTTAAGACATGTTACCGGTACTATTGTGTCTGCAGAATGGACTCTAAATGTAGCAGAAGAAGATTCTCTTTTCTGAGTAACTGCAAAGCATTTTGGGAGAAAAAAGAACCCTAAACCCCAAACACCAAGGAAATTATGGAAATACGTCTACACAATTTGAAAATTCTGTTGGACTTTTTGGGCATTGTATTGAACAATAGGCGCTCTTTTTTCTTGAGGTACAAAAGAGACATAAAGGGAATCTTTCAATATGTACAGCTTTGAATGTTTTCAGTGACTTTCTAGGGAGAATGAGCAGCTTGGGTTGTCTTGAGTTCAGGAGACATTTGATGTTCAGGTAAGAGAAAAAAAGAAACAAACAGTGATGATTTCTTCAGAAAAAATAATTTTCCATTGATGCACTGAAACAGTAGTTAGCTCTTCTGGAAATTCTTCTATGGGAGTATCCAACCAATGATACACCGTGTTTTTACTGAAAGTTTCTCACCTCAGTGTTCCCACTTCAACTATGAAAATATCAGTGGGTTTTAAACAAAGTAGATGCTATTCATACCTACTTGTGTGAGTACAACCATAAAAAATATGTCGGCTTAAATGCACAGAGTCATGCTGAGAGGAAACAGAGTCTTATTTACCACATAAAAATCAAAATATCCAGATCTTTGAAACAAATACATTTATTTTATTCCAAAACTGATCTGTCAAGTGATCAGTAAAAACTGATTAAGGTGTTTGAAACTATGTATCTTTTTAAAATAAACTTTCTAGTAAAAGTACTATTTCTCCATGAACTTTAGAAACTAAATAGTATCAGTTTGACATTATCAATGTTTTAGTAGGAATTATTGGGAAAAATACAGAATATAAAGACAGATTTTAGCAAGAGATGTGTGGTTTTAGATTATTAGGATACTTCACAAAAGCAAGTACATGAGTAAAATTTTATCTGCTGTTAGGTAAACATAAAAAAAAAAAAAAATTACTGGTAAAATTAACTGGGAGCTTTGTTGTGGGATTTTTTTCTTATGAAAGCTCTCCCAAAAGGTGTGTTTCTAAAACATGTGGATAGTAATAAAATGCTGAGGTGGTTCAAGAGAAGAGAAGACACTTCACTTTGTGAAAACATTTTACAAGTTGAGAAATTAGCAGCTAGTTCTGCCCGTAAAACTGTCTCTACCATTGCAAGAAAATGTCATTTGTCATTAATAGTTTCCGTTATTTGTTTACAGCTGTGACTGTTGATGGTGAAATACACTTTTTTTGCTTTGCCAATATTCATAAATCTATGAAGAAAGAACTTTTCCCTATTTCCTCTGAAATTCACAATGTTTTGCAGTATCATATATGTTTTAAGAACTTTTCCTTAAAGTGACTGTACCATTAGCAAATATTTAATATTCTAAATTGTCTTTTTAGAAAAATCTTGGGTTAAATAAGAATGATAGTAAAACCACTGAATTCTGAGATCCACTTCCTCAAGCCAGTTTCAGTGGTTTTTTGGCTAAATGAAGACTTAAATAAAGTATGAGTGAATGATTAAATGGAGCTCCTCAAGAATTTTTTTAGGACTCCTGAAATTTAATCTGCATGGACAGATCCTCATGCCCACATAGCTGTGTACTGGATCAAGGAGATTCTTAAATGACTAACAACAAAATAACTAACCTTTTCTTCAATGACTTTTTGATGAAATCACATTTTTCTCCTTGTTGTATTATCTCAAGACTTAGTGCACTTGTAGCTTTAGAACAGCTAGAAAATTTTCTGAAAACAGGCCTTCCCCACAGAATTTTCTATATACTCTGAGTCCATAAGCCTAAGAAAAATAGAGACTATTTTCACACAAAGGCTCAGAGTAGCTTTATGTCAGATACAGATAATTTGAAGTATAAATGAAAATATTATGGATGATAAAAGTACTTAGGAGAAACAGAACCACGTAATAAAACAATAATGCATGTTCATCTTCAGTGCTGATGTCTTGTCTACTCACACTTGAAATAGTTTCACACCATCAGTATTCAGTCTAGCGTTTGTACTTAATCCTTGTACTTAATAAAGTCATGAGTATCCTCTGATAGTACTGAAGTACATGGAGAATCTGTTCAATATTTAATGATCATACTTTCTTTCACATACATCACCATTTCAGGCTGTTTGTGACACAAGCTTGCTTACATTGCACTGTCAGTTTCAGCAGAATCCATAGAGGGAGTTTCATTGAGATACAGAATTATATTCTACAATGATGAATTTATACACATCTTAAGGTATTTTTTTTTCTTTTTTTAAGGTAATTATTTGCTTTGAGTAAAGAAAAGGGAAAGAAAAATACAACTGATGCAAATTTTCTTTATAAAGGTCCTGTAATAGTTTTAAAGATTATATGTTAATTTAAAACAATAGTATCAGACTCTGTAAATGACAAAAAGAAGACTTCATTCCACATGATATAAATTTATGCTTTCCTGTCTTTCTTCAAAAGAAAAGAAAAAATCTTTGGAACTTACGATGTGGTGAAACAATTTGCTCTGAAGTGATTGTTCAAAGTATTCTTGGGAAACATCACCTTTCAGTTAACAGAATCAAGGATGATATACTATTAGTGCTATCTCTGCAATGTAGCTTGGATACTGTGCTCATAATTAGGAAATAGCTCTAAAATTCCTAAGATATTAGAGCCTTTGCTGGAATAAGTGCTAGATATCAGATGCAGGACTTAAGTCTGTCTGCCAGCAACAATAAAATGGAAGCAGTGGTCGACTCCCTCAAGGTCAGGGAGGCCCTGCAGAGAGACCTTGACAAATTAGAGAGATGGTGAATCACCAACCAGCAGGTGCTGGATTCTACACCTGGGATGGGCAACCCTGGCTGTGTAGATAGACTGGGGAATGAGAGGCTGAAGAGCATCACTGAGGAAATGTCCTGGGGGTCTTGATTGACAGAAAGTGGAATATGAGTCAACAGTGCCCTGGAAGCCAGAAGGGCCAACCATGTCCTGAGGGGGCATCAGGCACAGCATCACCAGCTGGGCAAGGGAGAGCATTGTCCCACTCTGCTCTGCACTGGGGCTGCCTCACCTCGAGTGCTGGGGGCAGTTTTGGGTGCCACAATATAAAAAAGACATTAAGCTATTAGAGACGTTCCAGAAGAGGGGCATGAAGATGGTGAAGAGTCTGGAGGGGAACCCCTATGAGCAGCAGCTAAGGTCACTTGGTTTATTCAACCTGGAGACGATGATACTGAGGGGAGACCTCCCTGAAGTGTTCAACATCCTTATGAGGGGAAGTGGATGGATAGACATTGATCTCTTCACTCTTGTAACCAATGAGAGGTTCTGAGGGAATGGCTGAGTTGGGAGGTTTAGGTTAAACATTAGAAAAAGGTTCCTCACACAGAGGGTGTTTGGACACTGGCACAGAGACGTGGTCACAGCACCAGCCTGACAGAGTTCAAGAAGCATCTGGACAGTGCTCTCAGACACGTGGTGTGGTTCTTGGCGTGAACTGTGTAGAGCCAGGAGTTGGACTCAATGGTCCTGATGGGCCCCTTCCAACTCAGTATATTACATGATTCTGTGATTCTAAATAATCAGCTCTTGGGTTCAATTTCTATGTGATCCTCTTTTTAATATAAAATAATATCTAATTTCTGTGAGAAGTAGGCATTGGCTATATTCTTTTGTCTGTAGACAGACATAAGGTACATGTTAGCTCTGGTCTGGAATTTATTTCAATTTTCCTTATATTCTTTACAGCTCAAGCACAAAGTAGTAGCCTTACATTGTTATAGTGAACATACAAATTTATACATCTATGTTTTATTTCTCCCTTTTACTTTTTTTTTTGTTTATTTTAGTTTTCATGCTAATTTTTCATAGAGTGGCAAAGGACCATAACATGACAAGATTGTTTGGGGGTTTTTTATACAGACAATCACCACTGACATTAAAAATAACAACAGAAGTGAAGTAGTTATGGCATAACTTTGCAAGATGTAGATAATTGGAAAATTGTTCAGTGTATCTATAATGTAATTAGAAGAGAGTTCAGGGTACCTGTAAAGTTCCTATATGGGAAAAAGGAATGATTTTGTAACAGTGAAGTAGATAGAATTTGAAATAGTACAACTGATACAGAGAAGTGAAGATCACAATTAGAACATTTAGAGAAGGATTATGAAGTTTGGGGTAAGCAGTATGGTGTCCCTTGAAAAAGGTAAAGGAAATTGTTTCACTGGCAGTGCAGGAAGTGACTAAAATTGCTCAGTGTAACATAAGGATTGAATTACTTGTTCTCAAGAAAAACAAGAATGCCATAGAAAAGATGGATTAAGGCACCCATATTTTGCAACTATGGCTGTAGTACAATAGTGTGAAATCAGCAGTGCACCCCAGCAGCAAAGTACAAAAATATACAGGGCTTTATGAATAGGGGCATCAAGGGAAGGGATTATATTCTTCTGAGTCACATTCATTAGCCCATATCTGGATATTACATTCAGTTTTGATCCCTAAAATATATGAAGAGTGGAGTGGGTTCAGGGGATGCAACTAGGATCATGAGGCCTGGAGCCCTTTCCCTGTGAGAAGAGGCTATGGGACCAGGGCTGCTAGGAGAAAGGATGGCTTCAGGGATACTCAACAGTATTGCCAGCTGAAACAGAAGTGGAAGAAGAGATGCAGTTGGACTTTTCACAGTGGTGTGTGGCAGGAAGTTGAAAGGCAGTGAAACAAGCTTTAACATGAGAGGCTCAGGCTCAAAAGAAAGAGAAGCCTTTTCTCCAGGAGGACAGGGCAGCAATGAAACAAGTTGTCCAGAGTCATTACACCATTTCCGTTCTTGAAGGTTTTCAAGACTCAGCTGGACGAAAGCCTGAACAAATTTGTCTGAATTCAGGGTCAACCCTGCTATGAACAGGAGGCTGGGCTGCAGCCCTACCAAAGTCTCTTCCAAATGAACTTATTTCACCATTCTGAGACTGTTAACTGAGAAAATAAATGATCATGTGTTGAAAATAAATGATCTATTTGTGTTCTTCCATTATTTCCTTCCCAAAGCAAACAATTTTATATTAAGCATTCTTTTTCTGGGTTTTGTGTGCTAGATATTCTCTATATTGACAAAGTAATCTTTGTAGATTTGTTAAAAAAACTTGTGTATTCTGAGCACATCACACATATTAGTAAGAAAAGGCAAGCATTTTTCACTTCATCCTGATGAAAAGAAGGAAAGCAGTTAAAAGAATAACTTAAGAAGCTGGAACAAATGGATAAAAAGAATAAAGCAGGGGAAAAGGAATTAGTATTGCAGGAGACTTAGGAGTTGTTAACCACCAGACTCCAATTCTGTTAATGTTATCAACCCTTCAGCATTTAATGCTGTATCAGTTTTGCACTGCAGACTCAGCTCTAACAGAAAAGAACAGTAATGATAAAGGAAGAATTTAATTTTAATCTGCCCTGTAACGACCAAATCCACACCAGAGTTTCTGTGCCACAAGTGCAAGGTTGCCTTCTGTCTGGTGAGGATCTTTGTTGGCCCAGGTTTTATTTAAACTGTCCAGAGAAGTGGGAGCATTTTTCCCCTGACAAAAAAAAAAAAAAAAAAAAAAAAAAAAAAAAAGGCATAGAACATTGTAACATTGACATAATTTATTATGCTACATAGAGCTGAAATAACAAAAAAAGTTGTTTGCATTATATTACTGCCAACTATGCAACTGTTGTTTTGCACCTGTTCTGGGCATTGGACAGGGAGCTGTTTCCACAGTTGGAAAGATGAATTTTTCTGATCTATCCAAGCCGAACTCTTTTTTTTTTGATTTTTTTGAAGACATACTGGACAACTGCCAAAGATACATAAATCTGCTTGTGGCTCTAGGACTTCAATCCTAAAACTGAGTATGCCCATTCTAACTCCTGACATCATTACTCCAATTCTCCTATATCTCAGTCCTTTGGGGGAACCTTCGTAACAGCAAAGGCAAAATTTAGAATCTTGGTCTCAGCAAAACATACAGGGGTTTTGCTCTTTGAGAGAGAGATCACTGCTTTATCTCCATTTCTGCCTTTCACCAGTTTGATTTTTGACATCAATTTCCTGTTCCTGTGGTTCTCCATGTAGCTTTTGTGTTCTGGATTATATTGTGATTCCTATTTAAAATAAAAAGTACACTTATGGTTTATAATGATTATTTAAGTAACCTTGTAATATCTGTTATTTTACAGAAACAGATTTAACAGAGGTCTCTCTCACATCTAAGTAGTAACTGAAAATCAACTTCTTCATTTTTATTCATGTATCAAAACTAGGAAAAAAACCACAAGTTGATGGAGCGGGAGGTTTAGAGGAGATGGAGGATTTCTTTTCACTAATGAGGCTTGAGGAAAGAGTACAATAATAGACTTCCCATGTTCATTCTTGTGGCCAGAAATGTGTTCTTCCTTTTTTTTTTCCTTATGTTCCCTGCTCTGGAAGCATTGTGAAAGGCATACAACTCATTTTGAATATATTAAAAAAACCTTCCTAAACATTACCATTTAGCCATCAAGAGCTGGAAACTAGCAGCAGAATACAAAGGTGTGCATATGTGCATATGATATGATGGATTACGCAGTAAAAAAAAGCAGTTGGTAATGGCAGAATGTCATACCTAGAGAAATAAGCAGGTTAGTGTTGGAATAAGGAAACTGAAAAAACCTATGCACAAAGGCAGCAGCTAATACAGCATGGTACCTGAGGATAGAAAAATCCGGATAGTTTCAGGCCACCTTATTATGCCGTTGCATTATGTATTTCATTACTTCTCATTGCTGGTCATAAGCCTTGAAAATCAATAGTCACTGTTAAATAAATAATAGAATAACGTGTTAATTTCTTAAGACCCTGCTTCTGTCACTGCAGTTGGGTAGAAGCCTTGGAGAAGTAGAGAAATTACTTGAGTCAGCCAGAGAATTTCCACTGAGACAGGGATGCTCTGAATATATTCTTTGTTTCCTAAACAGTTTGATGGCTAAGAAATGCAATTGAAATGTAACACTGCTAATCTTCATTAAAGGAATATTAGAAAATTTCTGTCAGTCACACCTTTACAAGTACTGAACACGAAAACTGATTTGTTACACTGGTGCGAAAATTAATGAAAGTTAATGCAGTATTTATTTATTCATAGTCCCTCTACATTACAATTCATATAATTAATAGCATTGACAATGGTCAGAGCTGTCTATATGAAGTTTTATGGTTTTTACAGACATATATCTTAAAATTAAGACTATTTGCTTAAACAGATGAATTTTGCTACCTCAAATACCTGATACGTGTGTAACTGTCACGTGACTGAAAGTGTGACCAGCATATAGCAAACCTATAACTAGTAAAATCTGCTTGGGGAATCTGCCTGGATTTTTGACATATTTAGCATGTAATACTTTATTATCATGGAGTAGACGACTTAGAAGCATGCCTCTAATTTAATTTCATTTAGGATTACACAGATTGCCAAAGCAAACACAATTGTTTGCAAAAACCAGTTCTTACTTTGCTTCTCTGTAACATTGTAGGTCCTGACCTCATACAGAGATTTTCTTCAGAGGAAACTGCGGGGTCTGAGGCCTCAGTGTGCTGAATCCTTATAAATCCACTAACTTTACACCTGTAGAGTTTCCCATGAAATTACAGACATTAAAGCTCTAGCATTGAAACCCTTTGAAAAGTGTGTGAAACAAACATCCGAGCCCTTTCAAAAGGGTAGTGGTATATATTGTGTGTTGACCCTGGATGGATGACAGGTGCTCACTAAAGCTGCTCTGTCCCTTCTCAGTTGTACGTGGGAGAGAAAACACAGCAAAATGCTTATGGACTGAGACAAGGACAGAGAGAGATCACTCACGGATTATCATCCCAGTCAAAACAGAGTTGACCTTGGGGAAATTAATTTAGTTTACTTTCAATCAAATCAGAATACAGTAATGACAGCTAACTCCAAATCTTCCCTCTCTTCTTCCTGGCTCCAACTAAATTTCTAACTTCTCTTCCTCCTCCTCCTAAGTGGTGCAGACAGACAGGAAGTGGATGTTGTGGCCAGTTTATCACACCTTGTTTCTGCCACTCCTTCCTCGTCACACTCCTACCAATACCAATATGGGGTCCCTCCCACAGGCGACAGTCCTTCATGAACTTTCTGAATATCACTTCTGCAGTTCTTCATGAGCTGCTCCAGCATGGGTCCCTTCCCTTCTGGGAAGTCCTTCAGGAGCAGGCTGCACAGTGTGGGTCTCCCATGGGGTAACATGTCCTGCCAGCAAAATCACTCCAGTGTGGGCTCCTCTCTCCATGTGGTTACAGGTCCTGCCAAGAGCCTGCTCCAGTCAGGCTTCCTATGGGGTGCCTTTGGACACATCCACCTGCTCCAGCATGGGATCCTCCAGGGGCCCTGGGTGGGTATGTGCTTCCATAATCTCAGAGTACATATTTCTATAAAGCAGTGAACACATGCACTTGCAAGTGAAGGCAAAAAATACTCTCCCCGGGACTAAACTCACTAATGTAAAGTTTCATTTTTAAATTAAGCAAGTCGGAATGCTTGAACCAAGACATCAACATTTTTTAGCTTTTGAAAAATACAGTATGCAGACCTGGTGTTCTTCCTACATAACCCAAAACTTTTCCTTTTACCCTTTTGCTTCACTTCAGGTCCACTCCAGTGGTGGACTTGGCTTTCCTCATAGTGAGCTACAATAGTATGCTTAGGTCCTGTCACACTTGCAAATAAGCCCTGAAAAAATTATCAAACTAGATTAATTAGAACAAGCAGCTTTCTAATCGCTGCAATATATAATTTTAACTATTGAATTATGAAAATATGTTTTTTAAAATATTCATTATAAAATAATGAAATATACTCTAAATTAGTAATAACACACTTGTGGTCAGATCAGTATGCCAGATTATGGTTCAGAAAATCAATTTATTTCTATAGAATTTTTAGGCTGGAAGGAGTGTGAATCCTGCCTTGCAAACCTGGGAGTATAGTCTTCCACAAGGGGGTGACTAGAGCGTATATGTATGAATTCAAAGTAGATAGAGAATATTTCCAGCATGAAACATTTCAGGTTAATGACACTTGTGTAGTTAAAGTTCCCCATGGACTGACATTTATCCTTGATGTCTGGAGCTGGATTATATGCAGACTGTGAGAATTCCTGCCATAAAGTTGAATCAGGGAAAGAGACAGATTGGGATTTGTGCTTTTGACTGTACCATTAGACTCTCTGAATAAATCAAAACTTTAAAGCCTTTAATTCTTTCTTTTTTCCTTTTAATAATAAGTATGTTTTAAATGTAGTCCAGTGAATGGTAACTATAATGATCATGTAGAAATAAGGACATAGAAAAATCCATGCATTTTTTAATTTCAGATTTTTTGGAATGGAAATATACTTCCTATATGTGTAGTATTTGAATAAGGCTGCTAATAACTGATGGTATCCAAATTATATGCAAGCTAAGTTTGCAGTGACATTCAAAACTAGAATTCTGCTGTAAAATCTTTAAACATTTCTCATGTGACATTCAGCAATGTATGGGTAGTAAAACAACCATGGAAAAAAACTGTCCATGGATATTTAAAACAATTACCCACTTTCATGAATATTTGATCTGCTTATTACCTGCAAATTATTTAGATTTCTTGCCTATAATTTGAGCTTATTATACTTCTGAAGGTAAGGATCTGTGTGACAGGAATGGCAGTAGTTCTGAAAGAGAAAGAGAGAATTGCACAGTATATAAACTTTAACTGGATAGACAGTCCAGAATTGTAAACTTATGGTAATATTTTCTTTTTATAAGGAATCAAAATGATGATGTGACAAAAAAAGTTTAATTGTTCTAAATTTACAAGCATCTGATGAGCACACATATTTTCCAGGATTACTATCTTAAAAGTTATAAAACACCTCATTTATACTCTTAGAATTTTTCACAGAGGTAATTTACAGGGGAAGTGGAAATAGAGTATAGATATTGTAGACAAGAAAGGATTATCTTTATAAGATGATAAAGATATTATCTGCAGAGATAATAAAAGAAAATACTGAATGCCATGCTTTCTGTGAAGTTGCTTATAGGTGTCATCAGCAAAGAATTTACTTTATGGCAGAATGCAAAATTCATGTTTTTAATCAGAAAGAAGGATATTTATTTCACATTTATACTTCTTTTTTATGATGCCTTATTTTATAATACAGTTAATATAAGTTCATATGGATGAAAGGAAACACTAAAGCCAAAAGTCACATTAATAAAAATATTCTATAGTCTCCATTACAAATCTGTTGCTAAAATGTAGCAAGAATCAGTTTGCAGTTTGTGAAAAGACACAAAATACAAGGAAAAAAAGCTCTTGCTTGTGTGTTAGTACTGTAAGGCTATCAATAATATTTTTACCTTTGGGATGAGTTTATTTTCCTCTGGCCCTTAAAACATCAGTGTAATAATGGAGGACAATTTCCATAGCATTAAGACCATTTTGAAGCTTTAGCTTAATCATTAAGCAGTCTTCCTATTGCATATTTGAATTGTTAGAGTCCCTAGCTTGAAGATCTGCCCATTAGCCTAGTATATATAGTATATATATTTTTTTGCTTCTAAAAAAATATCAAAATGGAAATAAAACAAATTGGATGCTTTGAATATGATATACTTTCTAATTCAATACTGTCATGATGTAGCAGATACAGGACAATAAAAGCTCAACTCATCCAACCTGTTTAGTAAATATTATTTAACAGTACAAAACATGCTTATAGAAATTATTACAATTGTATTGGTAAGGAATTGACTTAATACAGATTTCTTGTACAACAGCACAGACTAGTGGCTTTTAGCAAGGCAGCAAGTTTACCTTTTAAGTAGTATTACATTAAATGGCTAAGATCAGAGGGTATAGAAAATCTGAGTGTTTCTGATTTTCTAATCCATGCATTGCTTCGGATAGGACTGGGTACTTTCAAAATAGATCGAGGAGAGAAATACAAAGTTCTTTTGTGAAGTGTCAAGTTTTTTATACTGTAACAGATTGAACCTGCCTTGCATGGTTTTTACATTTATTTACAAAGAACAACTTTGTCAAGACTGAGTAGTTTCTCAATTTCTTGCAAGTGTGTCACAGATTCACTGCATTGTTACATAAAATTACAGAAAGATGTTTTTCAAAAGCTTTTGATCTTTTTGGCATTTCTAGATAAAATGCTTACATAACATTTGTCTATGCATACCTTGAAACTGAGCGTATCTCTGACATTTAATCTTTTTGTAAGTCTTCTAGGCTTCAGAAAATATATACTTACAATTAAGGTTAGTAACTTAACCTGAATGTAAGAATTTTAATCATAATGATTACACAGAGGTCTCCTTATGTCATTTTTTAAGCATCTTCCTATGTCTGCTTTTCATGTGTTTCTCTCTAGTTAGCCCAAGTACAGTATCACACTGACATCAGTGTAGTTGCTTCAGGTAGCTGGTGTACCCCCAATCAGTATTGTCCTACATTTCCCATTAAGATGCACCCCACTACTTGAGAAATGCTTTTCTTTGCAATTATCCTAGAATAACTCCTAGAAAAACCTAGTGTGGCCCTCTAGAGACATGAGAATATGGTGTGAATACAATAAGTACATGGGAAGGTGCCAACCACAGAAGTATATCTGCAAATTTTATACTTTCCAAAACCTAGCTCATGCAGATGGAAAACATACTGCTCTTGCTCATCAGAATAAATTGACAAAATGAGTGGAAGTGTGTCTCTGTGAGTGCATTTAAAAAGTGATCTTCCAGAACATTTCATCTGTTGATCGCTCTAAAGCTGTCAGTATCAAGGTAATGAACACTGGACCTAAAGAAAAGTTGAGGGTAGAGCACCATAAATAATCCTTAGGTTGAAATTCCAGCGGGCTGAATTTAACAGCTGGTATTTGTAACTTAGTAACAGTGATGAGGTGTAAAAGATACGAAATGCAAACCCCCAGACTGGGAGAAAATAAGTGATTCACCATGCAGTTTAAATTATACTATAATGGTGTAAGTTTTCTTGGGACAGCAAATACTTCAGGCATGATAGCCTGATATCAATCTGTCATTTGACTATGTAATCATAGCTCCTCTTACCATACTCCTCCGCTGTGTATTTATATTATTCTAAGTGGTTCAGCTGGCTTGATTTCCTTATCCTAGCTAGTCTCATTTCCACTCCATCCTGTCATGTAATTTCTTCCCAGCTGCATTATTTCTAAGCAAATTAAAATAGGCTAATTAAATTACAATACCAATAGAGTTCTGGAAGTCTCAAGACATCAAAAGGAGACTAACCAGGAAATCTTCTCTCTCTTTTCTTTCTTTTTTTTTGGAATATGCATACCTATAAGTATTCTGGCTAAAACTGGCAAACCTGTGAGGCTGTGTACTCATTGTCAAATCACAGTTCCATCTCAATCATTCAACATCTAACTTGGCTCTCTTGAAATCCTCATCAGAAAGATATAAAATTAACATTCACAGGCATTTAGCTGGGAAGGAATACCAAGTGCTGTCTGAATTTGGGACTATACCTAGGTGAAACAGGACTGAGAATGAAGACAGAAAAGCTCTGCAAAAATGTCCAGAGCCCTGTAAGCTACATGGTACTGCTTATTCTAACATTCAGCATCAAAATGTCTTTGCAGTGTGTTTTGTGACCTATATAGCAGCCTCTGGCAGGTGGACAATACTAGTGTGTTCTGGTTTTGTTTTTATTTGTTTGTGTATTTTTCTTTTATGAAGCTGCCAACTCTTAGAGAAATCTGGTAGTACTCACTGTGAGGTTCCTGCTCCCTATCCATAACATTCGGATTTTAATTTTGTTTTCTTAGACTAATACTTTTACATATCATAATGAATAATACTGTAGCACTGAGATTTATAGTATAAAAAGAAACAAATGGTTATCTGCAAAGGCCTCTTTAATCTCCTTCTCCTTTTGCATCTTCTATTCTCCTCATTTTGGAAGGATTTATGCCCTCCAATTTATATTTATGAATATGGCTTAATTATACAGTCCTCCTTTCAGACATTGAATTGCAAGGAGATTTAGGTCCACATTTTTATAATTTTACACTCCTGATGCCATTAGAATAAGGATCAGTTAGATGTCTACACAGGTGTTAAGCACCTAAATAACATCAATGGTAATAGTTTTAATCTTTCATTACTTTACTCATAAATAATAATACTTTACTTCACTTTTATTTATTTTTGTCAGGGAAGGAATCTTTCCAGCAGATGGCAGCAACTCTCCACCTACCCCAATTCTGACTGAAAACGTGTAACCATCCTAAGAAATACTTTTTTTTTTTCCAGCTGATGGCTGAATTGGTTACACAGAGTATTCTTTTCCAGTTTTATTTTTCAAGATGACCAAGCACAACCAGTATCACTAAGTTGTCTGAAACCAGCCAAGCCAAGAGGCATCTGTTACATCACAATTAGTTTACCATATTGACAATTCAGATAAAGGAAGGTGGACCAAAGCTGTAAGCTAAATTTGCGCTTAGGTGACAGACAGGGTGCACTAAACTTGAACTAAACTTGCTTAAACAGCTGCAAGAATCTGTAAACAGTAAAAGCTATTCTGGCTTTTACTGAGCATCTGTAAGGATTTCCTTGCAGTGGACTTTTCATTCATAGTCATTCTTCTTGCTTGGCACATTTGTAGTGTAAGTGGTATTGGACAGAATATACACAGATTCCCTGAAGGAGAGTCTTGCTTAGGCATTCTTCTCTATTCACAGAAGATCACAAGGTCTTCCTATTCAAGGGATACTGACAAATAGGATATTTAAAAATAATCCAATTAACTCAAGTTAAGTGTATGCTGCAGCTTCCTATGAATAATTAACTGATTTTATTTTAAATCTGTCTTTAAAACAGAGTGTTACAATGACTTTTTTTTTCTGCTGAAAAAAGCCCTGTCAACTACTGAGACAGCAACTGCCTGTGGCACTACCCTACAGTTTATTCAGCTATGCATAGACTTGACTTGATCATGCAAAGAATCCCTCTTCTGTGGAGCTTCTTGTTTAACTATACCTTAATACATGAATAAGCCACTCTAGGATTCAGATGTAGCTGAGTATAATTAAATTATTGTTATATATAAGAAGCATGATCAAAAATACATATATAATCAAAGGATTATATATATAATTCTTCCACTGCCATCAACTTCCTTGTTATTTGACATTTAAAGGACTTGTAAGTAAAGCTAAAGCTGGCTGATTGTGCAGAAGTGTAAAAGACTCCAAACATATTCTGAGTTTTTTGACAAATATGAGAGATAAAAAATATTTTGATTACTTTAAAACAATTCAACTGTAATCCATATTTCAACATGGCAGTCAATACAACAAAGCATTTTATTTGCTACAGAGTTTTTGGTTTTGTTTAGTCTAAAAAAAGATGTTGCATTTTTTAACCAAAGTCTATGAAATTACTTCGGTTAGAAAACATGTATTTGTATAGAAGTACTAATAAAGAGCTTTCAATTACCGGCTGCCAATTTCTTAGCTATATATATATATATATATATATATATATATACCAGGGGAAGTCTTACACTAGTAACCATTTAATAAGCTTTTGTGACTTTGTAGCCTTTTCCTTTTAACCTCCATTTTCTATCATTTGCGGTCCAAGATCACCTGTATCGAAATGGGTTATATTTAAAAAGGGTTAGAGAGATAGGGTACAGTTGTGACATGATGTGAGAAGAGAGGAATAGGTAAGATAACACTTTGGCTTTTATTTGTAAACCTGTCTTGGGAACTTTGGCTTCACTCAGACAGTACTGGACCACATGATCACTTATAGGACTTAAAGAAGGGTTCTCAATTTTCAAACACTTAGCAAGAATTTTTACGGTGGGGAATTCTATTCATGTATTTAGATTTTTGAAAAATGCACTGTATAACTGTAGTACCTTTAATGGAGATATGAATTTTTTTCCTACAAAACATAACTTTCTGATATGTCGTATGTCAGATGTTTTATTTAGACAATAGAAAAAGACAGAAGAAAAACCCTCAAAAAACAGAATTAAAACCAACAACAATAAAAGGTAGAATCATTGCACAAAAGGGAAAAATTTACTGTAGTCCTGTTCCAGGATATCTTTTATAATTTATTCTTGGTGTTTGACCAGAAGAAATAACGACAAAATTTCCATGGGTTTTTTTTTTGTGGTTTCTCTCCACCCACCATTAATTTCTATCTGTTTGTGAATTTATTTTACGAGTACCTGTTTTGGTAAACAATTATTAAACAATAATTGTTTAATTATTATAAACAATTTGGTAAACAAGTATTTAGTTTTTGGGTGATATATCATTTGACCCATTAGTAGCAGATTTTCCTTATTATTTTAAAGGTATTGCTGAACAATTTCTATGTGATAATATGCCATTTTCATAAATGCCAATTGTTGTTGAGAACTATTTACATTCATTAGATATGTAAAGGAAACAATATGGCAGCAGAATTTTTAAACAAAAGCCACTGAAAACAAAAATACCTATAGAAACAAAATATTTTTAAATGGATGAAAAAATAAGGGCAGTAACAGAAGGAAATTTGTATATGTATCTTATTTACAAAATTCTTAATTATACCAAGAAGATTGGTGGGTTACATAAAAGAATAACTTTTAGCTGCATTTCAGATAAAGACCATTGTCCCTACCACAGTTTCTCCAAGGCACAAGTTAGCTCATATAAAATAGTTGCTTAGTGATATCTTCTATGCCTGGAGCTCTGAGAAAATTTTTGTCAACATATTTCACCTTAGAAAGTTTACTTAGAAAGTTTACTAACTAGAGAGTATATTAATCTAGATGCTTTGTAGAAAAATAAAAGTTAATATGGGAATTTATTTGATAGTGCTTTGATAACAGAACAATTAAGAGACAAGTTGATGTCAAGACCTCCAGACCATTATGCAATAACTTTCCAAATAGCAGAAAAACTCTAAACAAAAAACCTTAGGTAAATTTCTGACTGCAGAAGCAAGACCATGATCAAACTTTTAATATGTTGGAAAATTCAAATTTTTTTAAAGGGTTTAGCAAGTAAAATTTTTGTCAAGGAGGAAATACTTATGCCATATCTACAAAAGAGGAGCAACATTTTAAGTTCAATTTGTTCCATTTTGGAGTAGGACCTGGAGCCTGGGCAGGTGCCTATGACAAAATCACACAAGCCAGAGCCAGGTTATGGAATTAAGGCAAAGCACAGGGGCAAAAGGAGGCCCTGGGGGCAGCAGGGAGGTGGAGAGACATGGGCCAGCCCAGAGATTCCCAGTGACAGGGACCAGGAGGAAAGTTGAGCCTGATGACAACTCAGCTGCAGCTGTGGGCACAGCTCCAGGCCCTCAACCAGGCCCCACTGCAGCTGGCTTTAGGTGAATCACAGCAGAAGACACTGCCGCATCCATGGGGCAAGGCTTCATTGTATCAGACTGTGGCTTTGGCACTGCTGCGAGTCCTGAACCCTTGGCTCCCAGCTGGGTGGGGTGTAGGGAAGCCTTTGGCACAGCTGTGGAGCTTTCACCATGGCTTGGCCTTAGGACCCAACCTCCACACACAGCTAGGGGCTTAGGAACTTGGGGACACCCCAGGAGGACAATCTGGGGGCTGCAGATACACCAGGCTGGACAGTGTGCCTGTGGAGTGCATTCCCCTAGCAAGGGAAAGATCTGCAGAGGTGGTGGGGAAGCCAGACTGTTCAGTGATAGGAATGGGCATGACAGGTGTGGGCACTCAGAGGTGGGGAGGGCCCTGGCTGGACACCAGAGGAACTGGACAGAGGCAGGAGCCTGCAACCGGCCAGGCTGCCCGAGCCCTGGACATCCTTGGTTGGCCGCGGCAGCTGCTTTCATCTCAGCCCATGATAAGTCTGACAGGAACTTCTGACTAATGAAGAGCAAATGCCAGTATTTATATTATTTATTTATTTATTTATTACTGGCACTTACTTTCTTAGAGGAGATCTGCCCTACTAATTCTTTTATATAATTAGGAGCTCTTTTTATGGCTTGGGTTTGCTGTAGCACTGGAACAGAAATTGTCAAACTTTGTGAAATGCAAGGTAAAACAACACTGATGCTATTCTAATAGGTGAAAAAGGGTTAAACACATTTTCCCTTTATCTCTCTGCAGGGTCCTGTTTACTAGAGCTTAAATCTCTTCCAAATAGCAGCCTGAAACCCCTCTTTTTTGCTTCCTACTACATTCCCACTGGGGCAATGCATGGTTTCTTGATATTATTCTTCATTGTGCTACCTCTTAATAGCAATACTACTGAGAATGACTTTACAGTAGGAGAAACACTGATTTACTTGGCTGTGAAATTGCTCCTGGAAGACTGCCTGCTTGTGCCGTACCATCAAGAGGGTGACTGTGTTTCAGTCTGTTTGTGAAAATGAGATTAGGCAAGTGAGAGGTCTTAATAGGCCTCTCCTAGCTTCATCATCTGCTATTGTCTTTCTGGACTAAATACACAGGTGACATTGAATGGCCAGGATAAATCATGAATGAGGGATCAGGAGAATATTCAGAAAATATTTAAGGGCAAAGTATCTTTATTCTTATAAAACACATCAGATGCAAAATCCTTAATCAACTTATTTCATTATCCTTCACGTGCATTATCCTTCACCACTACGTCTAAAAGTGGGAAATCCTCTGGCTGTTTTAAACCAAAATTAATTTTTCCTGGTTTATCTAGTCTTTTTGCAAGGTTTTGTAGTTTTGTTCTCTAAGGAAACTAATTGAACAAAATTAGGTATCAGATTTTCTGGGTATTGAAAATCCTGATTTTGATATCATTGTTCACACTTTCATGCTTTGAGGGGTGTATATTTTCCTCCTCTTTTCACATTGCTACTTAGAGCCAAAGACATGTCTCTTGATGTTGTTGAATAAAAGCAAATGGTTAGATAAGGAATATTTTACTCTAAACTTTATTTGAGAAATACATATTTGTCACACTTCATAGATCTAAGGATGACAGTAAACAGGGTGTACTCACATCCTGAGAAGGACTATCAGATGTTGTTGATGGCAGTTATTGTATCAGCAATGAAAATATTGCTTTTAATAAGAAAAAATTTTTTCACAGTATATCTCTTTGTCAAAAAAATTCTAAATTAAAATCACCTTCAATTCTATGGGGGAAAATTAATCACTATGAAAGGAGAATTCAAGGTATATACCAAAAATTTTATGCAACTTACATCCTTTTAAACATTTTTAGTAAAATGATAGAAGCATGGAGTCTACTCTGACACTAATTCTAAATCAGACTAAGTACCTCTAGCCTGTAGAACATTCAACTGCTATCTCCCCTATCGTGCTTACATATTTTTTAGTGCTTCCATCTCTAAAGGTTTTCTACACACTTTTTATAATCTAGATCTGAAGTTATCTAATGTTACACACAATGTTGGTGCAAGTTTCCAGCATCTAAATGATGTTACTCAGAACTAGGCTATCCCAGCATGACAGCTGTTGGCATCGAGTCAACTGTATATATATAAGTCAGTTACTTAATTCCTTCTCTTCTCTCCACTTTTTCATTTGGGTGTAGGTGTTTCTTTCCTTTCTAGAGCACAGGAATGACTTCTTGTTCATGAGTCCATATAGGACTTTATTTTCCATTCTGTGCCGTATCCATGTATAAAACCTGTTTCCCTTAAAAAAAAATGGGCTTGACTACAACATCATTTGTCCTGACAAGCTTTTCAGTTGTTAAAGAGCTTTTCTGTCCCTGGGTGTGACCTTCAAATATCTGAGAGCAGTTTTTCTTTTGAAAAAGACAAGCTACAATCTAGTTATCATAAAAAGAAAAGTACGAAATCATATGCTTCTGCCCCTTTCCCTGTGCAGGTATAGCATCTATAAGACTGCCATCAAAAAGGTAAACTTGCAGAAAATGCAAATGATATTTTTTTCCTAAGTGTCAGTGCTGAACTCTTTAGACTCATGGGCTCTGTCAGGGAAATAACAGTGGACAGGGAAGAAAAGCATGACAGGAGGACATTCTATCTGTTCCATGCTAGCTGTTAGCTTTGCATACCTAAGGCATGGAATACAATGGATGTCTATTTTCATCATTTCAATACAAGAGTGATTATGAAGAAGACTAAAGGACAACCACAAGAGAATTAGCCTTAATGAGGTCAGATTGAAATTAGTTACCTTCATGCCCATAGATTCACATGCTTTCACAGTATTCTTCAACAAAGTTATTTACATGGCATGTCAGTGACGTAGCAGAAGACTGTCAACTCCATTTACCAGTGACAAACCTGAGAGAGGCCTGGCTATGGTCATACAGTCTAACAGCAACGTCTGTCTCCCAAGTCCACTGGCAGCCACTCAGCACAGACCATATATTTTCTCTCCAGAGCTTTTAGCATTGTGTGACACAGACTTAGAAACAAGGTTTGCGAACGTGACATCTGCTTTCTTATGTTTTATATTTAAAGACGGGGAATAAAGGTTCTGGAGACAAAAGAGATTTGTTAGGGAAAGGAGGGTTTGTGTAAAAAATTTAACAGTCATTTTATAATTTTTTTAATTTGAAGCAGGGACAAGCCTATTTATTCTGTGGGGCTGTATAGCAATATTATTCCCTTGATATTTTTATCAATGTAACCCATTATCCTCTTCTTTTTTTTCTATTTTAAATAAACAGTAGCCAGTGATAGAGATTTTTCTGTTTCTGCAAGTTTAGGAAACGAAATCGATGAGTTTCCAGAACTAACCTATGATATTCAGATATGCTGTTGATTTTTTTAAAAAAAACTTTTGAGGTTATAGCATCTATGATTTAAGATCAAAGCTATGCTGATATACTGATATCCTCAATACTGAGAGGAAAACTGAATGAGGCCTAGCTTTGAAACTATTAAATTGAGTAAGAATAGAAAAGAGCCATGGAATGGTATGTAGAAAAAACTGCAGGGGAAGAGGGAGATGAAAAGCATTCATGCCCCCAAATATAGGAAGAAGTTAGTCTTACTAAACTGCTTTCCCACTACTAACACTCTGCAATAGTTCTTCCTCTTTCTTTTAAATGTACACAGAATATGTTTATTACTCTTCAAGTAAATGACCATAAATTAATCTATATAAACTCATCTTAACAAATTAGAATATTAAGAATATGTTTTGGGCAATATTTTTATTTATTGTGGTTGGAATTGCTGCTTTCTTTAAGGAAAAGTTGAATAAAAATAGTACTATTAACAGAAACGGAAAGTACCGAATGTGAAAACAGTCTTTCAGTGAACTGGACAGGTTCATAGTTTTCAAGTGATGGAAGTCCGTGTAAGTGGACCAAGCAAATTCAATACAGGCAGCTAAAACACATACCATAGAGTAACAAAGGGAACTGATAAAAGAATGGAAGAATCTTATATTTGCATATGTGATTATAAAAAAGAACAATGCATGGTGCACCAGTTTTCAGGACATATTTTATGAGTTCATATTGCTTAATCAGCATTCCTATGATGTGATGATTAATTAAGCAAGTTAAGTTAAAAAAAAAAAATTATGCTTTTATAGACATCAAGGAAATGCTAACCAGTGTATAGTGTCAGCCAAAGAAATCTCAGCCATAAAGACAGCAATGTTGAAATGTAACAGAATATGTATTCAACGTAGTAATTTGAACCATGTCATTAAGCCTTCGGCACTGACAGCATTATTATTTGTGTATTTTTTTCACTCTGCTTCCAGTCTGACTATGAAAAATAAAGCAGATATTAAAATGCTTCCAAACCTATGTTCCCCTTGTATTTTATGCTACTTAACATTTGCTTATAACAAAATTTCTTTACCTGCCTGTTTTCAACGATTTTCTTCATGTTGCATATGCAGTGCATTAAAAAAAAAACCAAAAGCACTGAAGCTGTTACTGTATTATGACAAAAATAGAATCGTTACAGGGAAGAGAGTTTTTAGAGTGAAACATTCTTGATCAGTGTTGATCATTTATTGCTATTCACTTTTATTCTTTCCTAAAGAATTTAGGAGTATTGTGATTTCTGAATGTCATGATTGAGATATATAAAAAGGTGGAAGGTGGCTATCAATCCCAGACTGCCTAGGTGGGTGCATAAAACACAGACTCATGGGTGCTGTGAATAAAATATCACAGTATCACAGACTGGTCGAGGTTGGATCTGGACCAGCATCCCTGCTCGAGCTACTTAAAGCAGGTTGCCCAAGACCATGTCCAGATGGCTTTTCAGTATTTCCAAGATGAATATTCCACAGTCATTTCTGGGCAAACTGCTTCAGTATTCAGTTACAGTAAAAAAGCTGTTTTCTGATATTCTTATAGATCTTTCTGTGTTTCCTTTTTCCCATTGCTTTTTTATCCTGTCATTAGACAACAAAGAAAAGAGACTGACACCATCTTTGCATCTCCCCTTCAGTTGTTTATATGTGTTGATGAGTTTTCTCTTGAGCCTTCTTCTCTCCAGACTGAACAGTTATACCTCTCCCAGCCCTACCCCAAAGGAAAGATCACAGAATCATGGACTGATAGAATGGTTAGGGTTGGAAGGGACTTTAAAGATCTTCTAGATTGAACCCCCTTGCCCGAGGTTCCTTCCATTAGACCAGTTGTACAGAGCCCCATCCAGCCTGGCCTTGTACTCTTTCAGAGGTGTGGGGTCCACAACCTCTTTGGACAATATATTCCTTCCTAATATCTAACCTAAATGTACACTCCTTCAACTTAGGCCATTCCCCCTCGGCCTATTACTGCATGCCCGTATTAAAAGTCCATCTCCAGCCCTCTTGAAAGCCTCCTTCAGATACTGGAAGGTGCTACAAATTCTCCCCAAAGCCTTTTTTTCTCTGGACTGAGCAGCTCTAACTCTCTCAGCCCATCTTCATAGGAGAGATGCTCCAGCCCTGTGATCAACTCAGTTTCTCTCTCCAGGACTTGTTTCAACAGGTCCACATCTTTCTTTTGCTGGGGGACCCAGATTGTTGGTCCCTGGACTGGGATGCAGCAGTCCAGGTGGGGTCTCACAAGAGCAGAGCAGAGGGGGACAATTGCCTCCCTTAGACCTACTGGCCACATCACTTTTGATGGTGCCCAGGCTGAAGTTGGCTTTTTGAGCTGCGAGTGCACATTACTGGGTTGTGTTTTTCTTCTCATCAACCAATGCCCCTAAATCTTTCTCGCAATCCATTTTCCACCCAGCCAGTGCTTATGCGTGGATTTCCCCAGCCCAGGTGCAGGACCTTGCGTCTGGCCTTGTTGAACATCATGAGGTTTCCACAGGTTCACCTCTTAAGCTCGACTGCTAGTGAGAAAGATGTGTGGCTAAATGTGTGGCTTGAATGGATATCCATATGGTAGAGGTAGACACAGGTTTGTGGCATGTGAAGAGGTAGCTTTATTATTGACGAGGCTACAGTTCTGTTTTCATACACCTAAGGTAATTTACCAAATGACATACTGTCAGTGCAAGTACTTCTGGTGTATTTAAAGAGCTATTAGCATAAGTTCAGTTATGAAACAGTATTTTTGCACTAAAAATAGTACATGGAAAAAGGGTTGGTCTAGCGCAGTGACAAAGCAAGAAAGTGTTTATGACTAAGACATGTTTGGAACACAACTGTTTCATAAGCACTTCAATCAAGTACAGATAATTTCAATACAAATAATTGTGTATGACTGTGATTTATATTCTTTCACATCAGAGTTACTCTAGAAATTCCACTTTGTTTTGCTGCTTTTCAATGATTACTGTTTGCAGAAGTTATTTATCATCAGTGTATTAACTTTTTTATTTCTTGAACCCTTCAGAATTTATTGGTTTTGCTGTAGAAAAGCAAATAAAACATGTTTGATTTTCTATTTCAGGGAAATCTTGAAGAGTCTTACACTTTTAATCCTCCAGTCATTAGCTGTGCTATGAGGACATTCTGGTGAGGCGGTAAGTTGGTGTAGATCTATTACTTTGATCAGCTGAATTGTCATTTCAGATTTAACTTCTATAACAATATCCTTCAGTACCTATCTCACAAACTTGTCTTCCAGCCTCCCTTGGCAAATTTCCAAAACTGTAAATCTGTGATTGATTTCATATGTAGGAAGTATGAATCACAGAGGCATGAGATTTGTTCTGTATTTACAGATCAACTTTATAACATATGAACAGAGCAGTTGATGCCTACATGCTCAATTCCTATTCTCCAGAAATCCTAGGTTCCTACTCATCTGAAAATCTGGGTGATTATTGTAATTAGTTTAGTAAACCATGAGTCACTCAGGAACGTTAGATATTGTCAGCTTTCCAAATTTCAGTAATCTCTCTGTCAACTACTTGTCAGACTTATTCCAGAACATTCCGTCCCCACACCCATACGAGTATGACAAAACTCTACATGCTTTTATTTTTCTGCCTGCAAAGAAGGCTTATAGATTTAAGAGGTCACTGTGACCTGTCAATGTTCCCTGGATGAGCAACTTTTATGAGGCTCTAATAAATTACATCATAACTTCTGTTGATCTTAGCAAGACTCAAGTTAACTCCTATATAATACTCTCTAACCAGGCATTTTCATCTGGAATAGGATTATTTTTAATTTTTACATTTAAGTACTGAGTGGAGACAACAGAAATGACAGTTACTTATTCTTAGCTGTTAAAAAAGTTCCGAATAATGAAGGGCCCAATGACTGAGTCATGTTTCAGGCAATTGTGGCTCATGTCTCCCAGTCTTAATACATCATGCTTGTTCTTTCTTTTTTTCTTCCTTCATTATAAAGTCAAAGTTTGTGCTACTGTTGGAGCTTGAGTGCTGGAAAATACAAACCTTCATCTTTCAATGAAACACCATGTGGGTTTTGCTAAGCTAGATACCATGTACAAGAATAGTTTTACAACTCCAGTTATATATAATTATTATATTAAAAGATTCATGTTCCAGAATATAATGAGTGCAAGCAAACCTTCCAAAACTCTAGATCCTAAGAAGAATAAAGTTGTATGCTATTTCATATTCTACAGATATGGCCAAATGGTCATTATGTTTTGTACATCAATTGCAGAGTTAGGATCACCGATGTAGCATAGATTCTTAATTCTCTGCTCCCTTGTTGTTGATATATGGAAAACTTACAAAGTAAACAATAAAAATTATTTCTGATTTAAATATATGAATTCACCCAGCCCATAGCCTGTTACTTTTTAAACCAGGCAGATATTTTTTCTGGTCAGTCTTCTGAGTGACCTTTTCTTTGTGATACCATTGAAGTATAGTGTCACTAACTACATTTTCATCTAAATGAAGTGATAAGTCACATAAGAAGGATATATTTATTGGAGTGAATACCAATAACAAATTTCCATTTTAATACAAAGTTTCCTTTTCAAGGATTTTTTTTTCCTTGCCTTTGAAACTGTGCAAGAAATTAAAGTGTGATCTAAATCATGTCATCCTCTTATCTCGTTTTCTTAGCTAAAATATGAATTATTTTAATGGAAGTAATAAAATTATCTCCTTCTGCTGGTGTTTCCTATTGTGAAAATACAAGTAGTTTAAATGCAACATATTTTACCCAAATTAATAAACACATTCTCAGAACAAATTCACATTCTTAAAGTAAAATCTAATAAATGGAAATCTAATTTATTTCTTCAGTCTCTTGCAGCAGTGTGTTGGTTTTTTTTTAAATAAATGTGAACTATTTATTAATATTTATATTCCACAGTTAAATAATTCTTGATTGTCTGTGGGGTTTTTTTAAATAAATGTGAACTATTTATTAATATTTATATTTCACAGTTAAAGAATTCTTGATTGTCTGTGGCTAGATTCCCACTTCTTCAAGATTGCAAATCTGGAATAAATGTAATTTCCTAGGCTGAAATCCTGTCACTTTATCAAATGTAAGAAATTTCCTTGAATGAATTAATAGCAATGGAAAAACAATGGGAAATAAAAAATGGAAAAGAAAAAAGGCGCCAAATTTATAGCAAAGTTTCAGTAGTTTAATATTTGTGTTAGTTTAAGAATTCTGTACTTGTGGCATATATATACAATGCTATACAATTTTTTAACTTCCATTTTAACTTTTCATTTCAGATGTTATGGAAAAAAATAAATCCAAATTGTGAAAACTTTAACTATTACAGAAAGTAACTTGGCAAATCTTCATAATAATAGAAAAGCCTTCTGAAAATTGAATAGAGGCTGCTTCTTTTATATATTTTCTTTTAAACAGAAATTCAGTGTTTTGTTTTCCTCTTCTGGGTGAGCACAGTTTCAGCCCTGAAAATGTCAACATAAAATTATCCTTAAGGGGGAAATTTTGATAGTGCAGAAATACAAAGCATTTCCCTCAGAATTCATTATGTCTCAGATTCCATACTTAAAGTGGGATGAACAGAGATATGTCTGCTGCACTTTCATGATAATTAAGATACATGCAAGAGGACACAATATGTCTTCATTACTTAGAACCAATTTCTTGTGATTGATGAAAAAGATGAACAATCTAGATACAGGCATATAGGATGCAGTGTATTACTTTTTTTGATCATAGAGTTAGAGGAGGGAATTATTTATTAAGATTTTATTTTGAAATTCATATTATTAATAAGAATACATGAGTATTAAAATTCTTAACACTATCAGTTCAATGGCTTGGCGTGCTAGAATAAGAATATTCAAGCTTTAACCTCTAGGCTATATTATTGAAGCCAGTTTAGATTGGTTCGGTTTGAACATTCTTTTAGTTTGACAGTTATTTCACTAGGTGAAATGTGATAATGGAATGAGTTCAAATGGTGAGAATAAAGAACCACATTACAGAAATATTGCATGTTATGACAATATTTCACATCTCGCAATCACAACAGAAAGGTCAAAGATCAGATATCTATGCAGAGTCAACTGCATCTTAAGTCAATAAGCAGTTTTGAGTCTTGTGGCTCAAGACTGATGAGGAGCCCTGGGAAAAAAATGAACACTCCCATACCCAGGCAATACTGTAGCTGTGGTTAAAAAATTCTGGTTCATTTAGCTACTTACCATCAGCACAAAATTCACTTAACTACTTAACCAAGCTTAAAATTATGAAAAAATAACCTTTTTTTGATTAAAAAAATCTATATTGTTTGTTGCCGTTTCGGAGACAGACAAGCGACAAGGCTCACTGGGTTCATGCACAACAGCCCACTTCAATTGAGTCTTCTTCCCCTTATACAGAGATCTGAAGGTCCGCATGTTCGATCCCTGTGAGCTGAGCCAGTTGCCACCCAGCCAACCAGCCAATAGCTGCTGGTGCCCCCAGCGGCCTGGGCCTGCTCTCCAACAGTCCACACTGGTCAGATTGCATAACCCAATGGTCAGGGTACTTAAGTAATTTCAGTTATGTCTTCATTACTTCAGTTATAAAAGAGGGAGTTATAAAATGTGATTAATTATTATTGTGAGGCCTTCAGGCCAGCTGCTGACCACCACAATTGTTCATAAAAATATTCTTACTGGAACTGAGAATAAGATAAGTCAAGCAGTCATTTCTAATAAAGGAATAGTGATTAAAAAAGTAACCTAATGGAATTGCAAAAAATCTCAGTACAGAAACATTAGCAATGAAAATATTTTCGTCTACAAAATTACACATGCTTCAAGTAATTTAGTTCTTCTGGAGTTCTTTCATAGAACAGAAACTGAAATAAACAAAATCTTCATGGACTAGTCAGGCATCCATGGCATTGGATTTTTTTCTTCATACCATTCCATTGCAGATAAATTTCAGTAAAATGAAAGGGAAAACATTTTTAATCTGTATTTTTCTTTCCAAATAAATATTGATATCACTCCGAAATATGCAACATATAGCAAATAGTAGTGCAAGGAAATATATAATACAGGTCAGTGTTTCTCAGTAGCTGTGTGCTAACAATAGTAGATGAGTCACAAAAGGCAATCTGAAGTTACAAAACAGAGGCTATAATAATATAATCTGAATAAAAAGAAAAATGTTGCTTCTTTACAACTATAATTTTACTTTCCATGACCAGGTAATTCTGAACTCATGCAGCACAGGAACTGTTAGTAGTATTTGCTCTTTTATTATAAGTCAGTTTATTGAGAGACAGATCTTTTTAAAGAACTTTTCTAATGAAACCTGTTGTTATACATATATATCAATCTTCTTATAAATATCATATGTATATTATATAATCATGAGTTCAAAAATTAGTGAATATATTCACCAGTTTTCCTAGATGTTAGGATTACTTAAAGAAAAAGTACTGATTGTCCCACACAGGCCATTTTAAGATCCTGTACAGTTTTGAGAGACTTTATTGCCTGGTTAGGGTTCTGTATGCCTAAAGATTGTCATTATTCACAGAGAACATCTTTTTGTCTGAAACGTTTTGTGTGGAAGTGGCCAAAACTTTGTAGCAAAAGAGCTTATTTTCCCTCTGTGTATTTTTGGCAGAGAAAAGTATAGTTTAGAAACACACAAAAAAAATTCTTGTTAAAATCCTTTTGCTTAGTAAATTTGAATGCTTTTGTTGTTTTTGTTGATGTTCAGGTTTTAATTTTCAAATTTATATAATATCAGAATTCTTACTTGAAAAAATTGATTTTGTTGTCTGAAAGTAGGAGTGATTACATGCAACTAGGTATAAAATCAGCCTCTTTCTCAATCAAGTTGATTTTTATGCATTTTTTGTATTTAATTGATAATTGCAGAATCACAGAATGGGTGGAAAGGACTACAGTGGGTCATCTGATCCAACCTCCCTGCTCAAGCAGGATCATCCTAGAGCACCTTGCACAGGATTGTATCAGATGGTTCTTGAATATACCCAGTGAGGGAGTCTCCACAGCATCTCTGGGAAATCTCTTTCAGTGCATGGTCACCTGCGCAGTAAAGAAGTTCTTCCTCGTATTCAGGTGGAACTTTCTGTACATCAGTTTCTGCCCCTTGCCTATTGTCCTATTGCTTTGCACCACTGAGCAGAGCCTGGCTCCATCCTCTTATCACTTTCCCTTCAGATACTCACAGACATTGATGAAGTCCCCTCTCAGTTGTCTCTTTGAGACTGAACAGGCCCCACTCTCTAAATCTTTCCTCATAAGAGAGATGCTCCAGTCCCTTAATAATTTTTTTATCCCTTTACTGGAGCCAGTCCAGGAGCTCCATGTCTCCCCTGCACTGAGGAGGCCAGAACTGGACACAGCACTCCAGGTGAGGCTCCACCAGGGCTGAGTAAAGGGGTGGGATCACCTCCTGTCCATTGCCATCTGCTGGCAATGCTCTTCCTAATGAACCTCCTGGGCAACCCCTAGTTGGGGTTAGGGATAATGCATCCATTCCATGAATGTCATGTTACCTCAAATAGTTTTTCTTTAGAAGTAACATATAAAATTTCCTTTACTTCTATGGCAGGAAATAAGGCAAAACACCATTAAAAAAATAACTATGAAAAGGTTTGTCAGATAGGGTGAAAGAAATAGTGCATTTGAATGAAACTGCTGTTTTAGTCTCCAAAAATTCTTTATTTCAGACTAGAAGACAGTGAAACATTTCATGATTCCTCTCTTTGCAATATGATTTAATGACAAAGAGGTACTTTAGAAACAAGCAAACAAACAAAACCCAAGAATTCCATACTCAAAAATCAACGTTGAATTATTTTTTAAATATTAAGAGATGAGAACTGGGTTATCTGGAAATGAATTTCATTTTTTGATATAGTGGTTTTTTGTGTAAGTTCAGATGTCTGATTGCTTTGTCCTATTTTTATTAGAGATTTTCAGAATATCTCTTTTGAAAAAAACAGATATAAATGTTACTCTTATAATTCATTGTACAAAGAAGAGGTTGGTATTTCATAGAATCATAGAATGGTTTGGGTTGGAGGGCACCCTAAAGGCCCTCTAGTTCCAGCCCCATGCCACGGGCAGGGACACATTTCACTATACCAGGTTGTTCAGAGTTCCATTCAACCTGGCTGTGAACGCTTCCAGAAATGGGCATCCACGGCTTCTCTGGGGTCCCTGTTCAAGTGCCTTACCAGCCTCATAGTAAAGAATTTTTCCCTAATATCTGATCTAAACCTACTCTCTTGAAGTTTGAAGCCATTCCCCTTTGTCCTGTCACTACATGTTGTTGTAAATAGTTTCTCTCCCTCTTTCTTGTAGGTTCCCTTCAGGTACTGGAAGGCTTCAGTTAAGTCACCCCAAAGCCTTCTCTTTTCCAGGCTGAATTCCAATTCTCTCAGCCTTTCCTTGTAGAAGTGCTCCATTCCTCTAATCATCTTGGTGTCCTTTTCTGGACTCACTCCAACAGGCCTATATCCTTCCTATGCTGGGGACCACAGAGCTGGATGCAGCACTGCAGGTGTAGTCTCACAAGGCAGAGTACAGAGACAGAATCAAACAACCTCCCTTAACCTTCTGGCCACACCACTTTTGATACAGACCAGAATTGGGCTGCAAGGTCATTTCTCCTCCAACAGAACCTCCAAGTCCTCCTCATCAGGGCTGCCCTCAATCTGTTCACAACCCAGGCCTGTGTTGGTACTAGAGGTTGCCCAGACCCATGTGCAGCATATTGCAAGAAACATTTTTGAACTGGTAAGCAGAAGCCAAGATTTGCAGAATTTGAGACTGAACTTTTAAGTATTTTTTCTGACAATAGTATGAAGCTTTGGCTAACGAAATAACACACATATAGTAATTTTTTACCCACATCATCTCACATATACCTTGTGTTTTCTTTTTTTCACTAAATGATTAATATTTTTTGCAACTTTTTCTAAAGCAGAAATGTATTTCTAAAGAAGCAATGAGTATTAAAACTTTTTCATTGAGACATTCACTCTGTGCCACTGTAGGTGACTTTGTTCTACTCCCCTTCTTTTTTTGCCTGCTTAAATTTTTAACTAAGGTAATAACAATAATTATAAAATTTAAGTTAGCAGCTGTTAGCACACATATTTTTGTTGCTGACAAATTCAATTAAAGACACTGCTAGCTAAACCAATCAAGTAACAGGTAGCTCAGAAAAGGTCAACTCTAAATTATTGTTTCCCATAATAATTTCCCAAACCATTAAGTTTGTAAAATTAATTTGAAACTGAAGCTCATAAAAGTAAATTATGGAGAATGCCTTGCTAGTTTGTGGGTATTCTAGAGCATAAAGTTGTATGTCTCCCATGCGTAATGCACCTCCTAACATTGTCCAGGTTGCAGCACAAGTACAGACAGGTTTTAGCAGTATTTGCTTTAAAAAAGCCTATTTCCAGGAATGCTAACTCTCATCAGAAAGCTTTTTTCCCCTCCTCCATAATTACAAACCAAATGTTTTTCTTTTGTTTAAATGTTTTGGGACATTTAAGAAAGACAAGAGAGAAGGTTTGATACACAGTAACAAGCAAAGTTATTAAAATAACTACAGTATCTTTAGAACTTTAGTAATTCAACAGGGAATTATATTTCCAAAATTCAAGCATGAGTTTGAACTTCACCATGAAGTAAAATGCAAATGATAATTTAAAAAAACCAACCCAAAAAGAACTTAAGTCTAAGATAAGATGAATCGGTTATTTATACAGCTACATTAAGCTTTTAGTTACTGTAAAATCAAGACCCATTAAAAGTAATTCGACAAAACTGAGGTTTTCATGGTCCCTGATTTGTTTCTTCTAACAATTGCAACAGCTTGTGGAAGTTAAAAAGACCTTGAAAATCTACAGAGGTAGGAAATTCAACATGATCACAGTTGTTTTTAAACACAATATTTTATCAGCGAATGCTGGTTAAAGAGAGAATAAGGCTTTTCATGAGAACAGCAACTAATAAAACAATAAAAGTCAGTAAAAACTAGTAAAAAAGACCGATAAAACCAATACCCATATAGGGTTTATAAAGGAAATGACTAGTAAGCACCGGAGGTTAGTCTCATTGGCACTATAGTGGTTTCAATGATCATTCATCTGGAATTAAAATGTCTGTCTTTCTTTATTTATTTCACAGTATTGCATATGGAAAAATTAAATATGTGTCTGCTGAAGTATCTCATGGATAACTTGTGTGCACTTGATCTAAACCCCAAAACAAACAAAAATCCAAATAAAAAACCCAACCACAAACCCCCCCAAAATCATCAGGGTTATTCAGTCCATGAGTATCTCTTTCTTAGAAAGGAGAAAAGGAATCAAGAGCTGCTGCCAAAACAACTTTGCATCCCCTGCTTCTACAAAAAATGTGGAAACAGTTGATTTATAATTACTCCAGAACAGTAGTTTAGCTCATGTTAGCCAAAACAGCTTCATAGTTCACTGCAGATGCTTATTGACGTGAAGAAGTGTAAATCTATGGCCTTCTTCAAAGAAGGCAGGCATTCATATTGTTTTAATAGACTTAGATGATGCTTATTGTTTTGCTTACCCTTGTCTGTGGCTTCCTTTATAAAACTTTTGTTTTAGTAGAAGAAAATGCTTTTTCAGGTTTTCTTTTATATATGACAATTTTTTGATTAATTTCTATCTCAAAGGGAATAAAAGTTACTGGCACATTAAAGCCACCATATCCTTATATTGTACCACACTGAGAGATTACAGGACTTGAATTCGAATATATATTTTATTCTAGTATATAACTGGAATTTTATTTTTAATTTTTATACTTGATAGTTATGATTTTTCTCCTTTTTAGAATAGAAATTATGTCTTTGACAAATTGCAGCAATGTCAGATTCTTAAGTGCAAAAGTTCAGATTGTTTTTTTCTATTCTGTAGGCATTATTTTTTCTCAAATTATAGCTGCACATTGGGTTTACTTAGAAAAGTGATTGCTTGCAAGTCTTTTTCTTATAGGAAACTAGAAACGATTTGATTTGAGATGAAAAAAAGGAATATTTTTCCTTCTTGTCAGTCTTTACTAGTGGATAGATGTTCAAGGCTTCATATGAAATGTAAATGCCCAGCTGTCTGTTTCTAACTTGAATTAATTTTGGTGAGAGACCACAATTCACATGTAATGCTGTATAAAGTCCAGAACCTGCACGCTCATATTCAAAATATGTCACTGCCTCAGTCACACGCATAGTTTTTGCCTGTTATTATATAAGCTAAAAGAAGCTTGTGTTTTGAATACGACTCAATACTCAACATTTAAGTAAACTGTGGAAAGGGATAAAATGTTTGAATTTATTTGATATATACAAATTAGCCAATGGAAATATATCTTTTTGAAGAGTGCTTCTAGTTAGACCAGTGAAAGCTGTATAAAATAGATAAGCAACTTACTTTTCTCAAACTGATTCCATACAAACTGATAGGAAACCTTTCGATTTCAGTGGGAGTGGATGGTGACACCTGCCAAGAACATTTTGAGAAGTTATTTCATCCAATTCTCAATGTGAAAAATATTTGACTTATGCTTTACTACAAGGAATATAAGAAATAAAATTTTTATGATATATTTTGACTTTTCTCAGTATGAGAAGCTTAAAAACATTAATTTACAAGTGAAATTAACTAAAGTTATACATCATGCATTATTCATGTATATATCATGTATTATTCTTTTATGTGTTGGTGTTCATCAGTTTTAAATAAAAGCATAAATAACTTGAAAGCAAGAAAACAAACGCTCAGTTACCAATCTTTGTACTTCACATCCTTATACTGGCCAGCATAATAGAACCTTCCATTTACTTTAAGTTTACAGGTATAGAAAATATAGAAAATTAGAATGGTCGTGATTACAGCTGTTGCTCTGCTGGGTTCCTTGGCCTAAAAGATATTCTGGTGTGAGATTTGAGCACTTGGCCAATTTGTACATGATCTCCCAACATCCAGTAGAAGATCAGAAGCCTAGCCAGAGCTACAGCTATTAGTTCCAGCTAATCTGCATATATTGGGAAAAAGTGAGCAAAGACCAGCTGTGTATTTGTGGCTCAATCATCAGCTTCAAAGGAAATACAGCTAGCAGGGAAATGAAAAGGGCATCAAAACAGTGCCTTCAGTTGTATAAAATTGAAACAGCTAGTTTAATTGTTGCATGTGATAAGTTCAAGCAGATGTTGTACCTGATAAATGGACCTGAGTGTTTAAAAATTCTAAAATAACAAAGAGACTTCATTGATAGGATTATCTGAGCCCCAAATACTCATTACAAAAAGGATTACTACTGAAGTCCTTTCTACTACAAACCATGGAATATAAAGAAAGGGGAAATGCTTCTTAGGATAGCTTTTAGATCATTTTTGCTAATGATCCTGTTCATTAGAAGAATCCTTCATATGCTTTGGAAACTGAAAAAAGTCTCAACAGAATTGTGATGTCTTAGACTTAGTTCAAACAGGAATAATTATATTAGTTATATTCCTATGAGAAAATTCATAGACACAATGGGGACATAAATCTATGTAGCTGAACCAAGACGGTAAGGATAGGAATAAATTGAGTGTTTCAAAATCAGTGATTTATTTTTCTGGCCAGAATAACACCGAAAGGTTAAACCAATTTCATTAATTATATACCTTCCTTTTAAGTATCTATCCAATTTGGGTGATAAGGGTTATCATCCATTTTGCTTGATTTCTTTATTTTGGACATTTCTATGGATATAGCTAGATATATTTTCTACCTACTGGGAAAACATTTTGATACTTCTTTGAAAGTTCTTAGTTCTGTTGAAGAGTTTCATGCAGAAGCTAGTGAAATCAATTGTCTTGACTATCAGAGTTGGCACATTTGCACTGGTAGTGTAATATTTCAATAGGGAAAAAACTGAAGGAGATTACTCCCCTCCTCCTCCTCCCCTTCGCCACGATAGTTTGTTGTTTGTGAAGGAATGCAATGTTCACCATAATCTCGCCACTTTGTGGGCTTTTTGTCCTTAACTTCTCTACTATCTGCAGTATCAGAACTTCATCTTTTCAATCATCTTCAATCTCTGAGTGACTTCCTCAATAGTCATCAAAAAGATCGTCAAGAACCTGCAGTGATTTATTGGTATTTCTAATTTGCCTGCTTAATTCAATACTGTTAAATAACACAAAATGTCAGAAAAAAACCCTACTGAATGGCTATCCCTTGACACTACTTTGCGAGTATAAAATAGGATGCTGTTTAGGTCTTTTTTACTAATTTTTAGAGATTTTTTTACAATGTTGAAACCTCTCTCTTTTCTATTGCTTCTTGAGGCACATTTTACTGGCTCCACCATGGTGATACAGATCTGTCAGTCTCTGCCCGTACCAGGTTCATGCCCCAATCCACTCAACAGGCTGTTTGTGGAAAAATAATATGAAATTATATGCAGCTGTAGGGAAAAGACTATTTTTTGCAGATAATCCCACCATCACTCAACACAAATCCTCGTCCAATACTGTAGTTCTAGATCATTTATAAGGGAAGCAAATGATCTCTGGGGAAAAAAAGGCTGCATTGTATCCAGCCTATTTACTAGATTTAATATGCTTATTCCTGAGAAGGGGAAAAAATCATATTAATTAGTCAATTTTCATAAAATGTAGGAATCCTGAGTTATAATAAAGTTATGTAAATAAAATTACCTTGAGCCCATTTTGGAAGTGTTGTTCATACTTCAATTTTCTACTTAATGCAAACTACAATATTTGATATCATAAGCATCTTTGTGTGTTGTAAGATAAACCTCCCATTTCATGTAAAGTAATTCTAGATTGGCAAACTGAAAAAAGCTTGTTCACAGCAAATTTAACAAATTAAGTAGGTGACAAATAACATTTCTTTTACTCCAAATAACAAGGAAATTGGAAACAAGTTAAAATTAATCCACTCAAACAAGATTTTTTTGCAATTATAGGTCTCTTAATGAAGTTAGCTTCTTGTCTTTAGGATGTAAAACCAAAGCTAACAGCTTGAAATACCTACATTGAACAGTTTGTCTTTCAAAACAAAACCATATAAAATAAAACCTAGTATATATTGGTTTTCCTCTGTAGATTTTTATTGGTGGTTTTATCTAATATTTTTAATGGGCTGTTTTTCAAGGAATGTATCTTTCAATTTTTTTACTACTTTTTTCATGAGAATTCACATTAACCATAGAAAAACTACTGCTCTTCATCAGAAAATCTTCTTCTGTTATTTATTTGTGGCCACCCATGAGTATTACATAAAAAATAAAATGTTCTGAACTTTCATATATCTTTTGAAGTAGAGATTTTTGAACTGGAAATGCATTTATCATGTTTCTTACTGTGTACCTTCCTTTTGCACCTTTTTCTGTGACTTGCAGGATTCAGGATAACACCACCTGGGTCCCAGTGTCCTGGTTATTTTTTCCATTCTATTTCTTCTGTAGTCACATTTGTTATGTTCCAGGTTGCCTCTTTTAGTATAACTAGTTCGAACAAGAAAGAACAGCAAGGGTTAACAGTCACAGGGACAGGCAAGCTTTGACTATCTCTCCACCACATCCTGTATGTGAACCCCCATGAAGTAAGTAACTTCCCTAGACAAAAAAAACTAAGTCAGCTCTTGAGTGTCTCCACCCCTACAGCAACAAGTGACCTGCTATTGTCATTTGCTTTTCCTTTTAATGCTCCTGCATGAGATGAGTCAAGGTCACTCGTCCTGGATGATTTGTTTGAAGGCAAAATTTTATGGATGTATAAAAAGTGATCTGTATTGAGAATCAAAAAGGATCAAAAAGAAATTTGGAAATACTTGAGGTGTTTACCATTTCCTCATATCAGATGAAAAATACTATATGCAATCAAATTAAAAAGGGAAAGTTTAAAAAGATATCAGTAAGTTAAGCTAACTTCCTATCCATGGTTCTTTGCTTTGTAAGTGCACAACATAAAAGACAATCATACTGTTTATGGAAGTCACTAATCTACTTCCATCCTGGTGCTAGAGCACATATCCTTCTGAAGACTAGAGTGAAAAATTAACATTTTTTGGGGGGGGAGCTGATCTGAGATGAAAAATAATGAGAAATACGTACAAAGTTACTATGTGAACTATCATGAGAAGATTTTTATATCTTTCATACTAGGTATCGGATAATATTTAGTGAAAGGTGAATCAAGAGAAGAGCATATTTTCGTTATGATTTTAGGAAAAGAGATTGAATCAACTTGTAAGTTAACGGGGAAGAAAATCTCTTTAACAGGAAGATCTTGAATTGTAAAATGTCATGAAGAATAGGTACCAAGATATAGGGGAAGTGGAAGACAAAAATAGACAGTATTGTAACATTAGTGCTAAAGTAAAGTGGAATTATATTTGTTGAGTTTTTCATATATTTAAAGTGACGATGACCTTCCTAGTATCCATTTTCCTTTTGCTACTTATTCAGAGAAATAAAAAAAGTATAATATAGTCTTATAATTGAACATAAATGAGAAATGTCATATTTACAGGACATTTCTACCAACATCCCCATACATAAATTAAATAGGTAACAGACAGACAGAAAAAAAAAAACCCTAAACACAGTGCAACATACTGTATTGTAAGATCGGTATCAAATGAAAATTATCTAGAACAGCACCTATTTTCAATCCAGTTAACAGTTTCTGCTTCAGGACACGAAGCTCTTGGCCCTTAAATTGATTGCAGTAGTTCATAGAATCATAGGATGGATTGGAAGGGACTTTAAAAATCATCTAGTTACAACCCACCCTTGACCAAGGCATGGATGCCACCCACTAGATTAGGTTGCCCAAGGCCCAATCCAACCTGGCTGAACAGTTCCAGGGATGGGTTGGGTAATCTTGACTTGACCAGAGATGGGGTCTACGAGTTATCTAGGTTCAATTGTCACATTTTCCCACAGATTTGGCAGCTGTCACAAAATTATATTTGGCTAAACTCCCAGACATCAAAATATGGGGTGGTCCAAAGAGATTGAAATCCCTCCATAAGTCAGCATGAGTTTTATCACTTTTAATATAGCACATTTCAGATCTGTCCTGCATAAAAGCAAGCAACTAATTTTACTGAAATCAATCCAGTTAAGCTTTCTCCTAGTATTAGTACGGTCTATTATTGACAGCTTCTGGGCTGTGTGGAGTATTTCGCTCTAAGAAACTCTGTTTCACAGACACTGCTGTTTGCTTGTGTTTTCTCATTGATAATTATGTCTTTGGAGTTTTCTGAGAACTTATCACAAGTGTGTCCTGAGAAGAACAGAGACTGATTATTTTAGAGGATTCATCTCTTTAGTGCTACAGTTGTAATTTGCAACTTCTCCTAAAGAGAAACACACAATCTTTTGAGACTTTGTGTGCTCTTAAAATTTTCTTTAGGTAAACAAATATCTCAGTCAATATACAGATTAGAATAGTGTTTCCAATAGAAACATGACAATATGAAAAGATGTCTGAAGTAATGGTATATACCCTTCTTTCTTCTAGTGATAATATTATCCCTTTTTGGAGATATCATCAAGTAAACTGAAAATTTGTAAAGATTATGTGCTGGGAGAGCCCCAGTTTGTACCTTGAGAAAAACAGTTTATCCTATTAGAACTCTTTACCAAGGGTCCCCTTGACTAACACAGCTTATGTCTTTTGCATAAGAACTATGCCCCTGTTGTGACTTGAACAGTGTCGGAAACAAGCACACCATACAATCAAAGTTACATTTGGGTTTTTTTAACACTGTTGTTTTTGTGTGAGTTTGTGTGAACAGGCTGCCTTTTTCAGCTCTTACAGGTAGTTACAGGGTATGTAAAATACATGTATTGTAACAGAATGACCAGTGCTCTTTATAAGTGATTTGCTTTCATAATTTCTTACAGACCTCGTATTTTCACTTGATGGAATCAGGTTCAGACTAATAAAATGACCAACTGTAAAACTTAGCTGATTATTTTATATCTTTTGAAATTTCTCTCTGATTTTCTCTCTCTCTCTCAAAAGTTATAAATACCCACTATGGTAGATTGTCCATCTTTATGGGTATGTCCATTCTGTATAAATCCATTGATATGAACAAGTTTACTGTGATGTAAAACTGAAAAATTAGGATGGAGAATGAGGGTATGAGTTACCATTATCTATAAGGTCTATTAAGAAAAAGTAGCCTATTTTTCACTAGCAGGGTGGTGGCTTTGCTTTTTGTGCACCTTACCTGATGTATAAAATGAATTTAATAATATATTGTTTTTTTGAAATTCATAGTTCCTATAAGAAGGTTATATAATTTTGTTTGATAAAAAAAAATATAGTGCAAATGCCACAAAATAATTCTGAGAAGAGGTATCTGGCCCTGCTTAGTTTTATTTATATATATATATATATATATATATATATATATATAACATATTTATATATGTTCTCTGCAGGGAAGACATGCAAGTAAAATCTAAATATGTTTAACTCAGGAAAAAATACAGGTATACATATATTTTTATTTCATAGAAATGTAACTATATTTTATAGCTATATTATAATTGGAGATCCCTCTTTTTATTAGAAACCCAAATTCAAATCGTTGTTTTGCTCAATTGGTTTAATCCTTTGAGTTTTCAGGTATTATATGAGAACATGCATACTATACAAGAAAATGTATACTATTGTCCTGAATGATCCCCATCATTCACCGAGTGTGAATTGGCTCTGGCAGTAGGGGATGTTAGAGCCAATTGTTTATCGAGAATTAAAAGTGACAGCAGGAGGATAGCTGGTGTCAGTAAGTCAACTCTGCCAAGTCAGTTTTCCTCAGCGTACTATGAAATTATCCAGTTCCTTTGAATTACATATTGATGCAGTGTCTTTGACTATCATAAATGAGCAGAAGGAATTTATTAAATTTCTGTCAGCTAATCTGCATTTTCAAAAGTGGATTATAATGCTATTATATGTGTAAATACCATCCTACTTCTTTGCCATATCTTCTTTTTGCACATCTCTCCAACATTTGCTATAATTTCTGCATATATGAAGGAAAACATGTAGTGATACACTTCCTTTAGCAGGTGAGTAGGACAGAGGGTGTGGGATGGAAAGCAAACATTATCAAAGCAGTAGGGTAAGCAGTGATGGTTCTGCAGTCCTATGAATCCAGGAATTTTCACCTCAAAATGTGTACTGATACCCATATACAGCTGAAGTACAGAGATGCAGTTTCTTCATATTAATGTTCAGAGCTTTTGATTGGCTAAATTCAATTGAAGTAATGAAGTCTGTTAGTTCTCAAGCTGAAATACCAGCAGGCTTCTGTTGATCCCATAAGAGAATATAGGAGACCATTTTTTCACTTCTGTAAATCCCTGGATCTTGATGCTGTGGACCTTGATGCTGTATACCAGATAAATCTCTTAAGATCTAGTGGCAAAACCATCTGCAGTATTTATTCTTATTTATGTATACAAGCAATTTGTTTTGATAAAACCTTTGATAAAAATGCTTCTCAAACCAATACCTGCCTGAAATTCCAAAGCTAGGGGTTTTCACAGTCCTCCCCTTCCAGGGAATATAGATTCAAAAGTCTGGTGTTTCTAATACTAATACAATTATTATTACGAGTATATTTTCCTTCTGATCTAATGTTTTAGATTATAAAGCAGAGTAGCATAAATAATACCTAACTGATTATTTTGTGAGGCTTTTTTCCTGATCAGTCTGCAGTTAGGTCAAGAGCTAGGCATATTCTATGTAAGTAAAAGGTCATCAGTGACCTATGTCACTATTCCAACAGCTGGGCAAGTTGTTCTTGCATAGGGTGGTACTTCCCTAAGACTGCGCTTTTTATTTGCGTGTGTAGGGGTGTCTCGGTTTGAGACAAATTAGGAGGAAACATCTTGAGATGAACAAGTCCTCTAATGGAAGGCAGGTTTTGGCAGCCCCTCCCCCACAGGTTTGAAAGGAATTTCTTGGAGGAAAGTGAAAAAAAGCTGTCTATTTAACAAGCAGGGAGCACACAGGCACAAGGGGGGGAAAAAAAAGACTAAAGCTAGATAATAAACCTTCTCATTGTGGAGAAAGATGGTGGATTTTTTGAGAGTCCTGCTCAGCTTCTCCTGAGGTCCTCCAGAGCCAGGGTGCAGTGCCCCAGGGCCTCCCTTCTGGACCACGGCTTGGGGCTCCTGGCAATGTTCTGGTGTTTCAGACCACAGCAAAGCTGAACAGTTCCAGAAGAAGATGAAGAAGAAATTCCGGATGATTTCAGTATGCCAGTATCGGAAAATTTCTTGTCTCAGCTAACAGGCTGAGAAGGTGCAGGAAGATGCTCCCTCCCTCTGCAGCAGTGAGAACATGCAGGGGAGTGTGTATAAGTCCTGAATACAAGCCATGCTGAAGAATTTGCCTGGCTTCTCTCCCTCCCTCTCCTGGACCCAGCTTAAAGCCGCAGGACCCATTACTGGGAAGTAAGCAGGTGATAGGGGAATACAGTATTATCATAAAATCAACCCAAGACAAGGGAGTTTATGGCTCTCTCTATATATATACATTTCTTCCTTGTGCATGAACAGAATTTCTTATCTCTTTTTTGTTTCTTGTATTTTTATACACAAAAAGACTTTTACCTCAGGAAATAGAACATCTGCTTCCTAGCAGTTGTTAAAAGGTATTCTCATACTATACATCAGTAATTGTGAATAAGTAGTATAAATCAATTTTTGTCCTAGAGAATGTGCTAGTCAATGGTAAGATGAAACATTTTAAAGTCTTTCATTGACCATTTTGATGATACAATTCTTTAGAATATTGATATAAAACCCATGATGCCAGGTGCTTGAATTCTGCATAACGTGCATGAAGCGTAATGTTGACTAGGTTCGAGAAACCATTATGTTAATATAATCAGAAACAGAGAGGGGAAAGAGAATATTTCAATGTCCACTTACAGTGTTAAAGTAGTATACAGTTAGGTGCTGTCTCTATACAATGCAGTGCACCACACAGATTCTTGGTCAAGTTTAGATCTAGCTCTGTGTCAATGAACTTTGTTGTTGGGGTTTTTTTTTACTTATCTCAATAGAAATTATTAGTTTTGGCGCCCAGATATACAGACGTTTAGAAAATGGTGGGTGTTATTAGCCCAGTGATCTCCACACTGTGTTGCAAAGCTTCAAAAATAAGGTACGTGCTGTTTGTACAAGCAAGTAGCCATATTAAAAAAGCAAAATAAATGATAATAATAAAGCAACCAAAAAAGAAACAACCCAAAATACCTTATTTGTAACATTTCATTCTTTTTAGTTTCATGCAGAAAAGCAAGGTAGCTGAACCTGAATATACTTAGGTTCCATTTCATGCAAGCTAAAAACTAGTTGCTCCTCTGCTAACTGATATTCATATAAAGATCACTCTAGGGTCTCATACCAATTATGTTAGTAAGATTACTACCATGCCAGATTTCAAAACAATATATCACTGTGAACTATGTAGAACCATTGTGTAGTTTTAAAAAACAACAGTGTCAGTGACATATAATCGAAGTTGTGTTCAGCAATGAAACTATGTTCTTTAGTCCATACAATATAATGAATTTAAAGAAAAAATCAGTTGTATAAATTTTGTAACAAAGTACACAATACAACAGTACCATTTCCTTTTTTTACACATATAACTACAGTAAGAATAGCAAAGCTTTCAGTAGTGTCTGAAAATCATCCTTTCTGAAAAGTAGTTCTCCCAGATCTAATGAATCTGTGATTGGTGAACTTTGTATGAATTCTACCATCACAAGTAAAATGTATTTACTATTATCTTATTTTCTGTAACCATTAATGGGGGCCTAAATGACTGTTTATAACAAGAAAAAAAGAAACAAAAATAAAACTGCCAATACCCTTCTCCAATCAACGAAACTGCAAAAATAGATACTTTAAGCTGTTTAAAGCTGGTCTGAAATTTAGTGTTTACCACTTTCTACAATTCCAATTAGAGCCCAAAAAAGTCATATAAAAAGTCTTCTCAAAGCACCATGAAGAAATCTAGAGCCTGTTATGTGCTTGTAAATTTGCTTGCCAGAAAATGTGTTTTATAGAAGTCTAGTAGGGGACAAACCACTGTTAACTGAAGTTTGGGGTTAAGAGATAAACTGATTGTGTAGAACAGTTCCTTTTTGAGGGTGGATGATCTTTTACCCTGGAGAACAGTGGAGTTTAGACAAATTAATCACTAGTGCAGATGAAACCTGATCTTGCAGTGGATTGACCTTATCTGGATGCCAGATGCCCACCAACGCTGCTCTATTATTCCCCTCCTCTGATGGACTGGGGAAGAGAAAATAAAATTAAAGGCTCATGGGTCAAGATAAGGACAAGGAGAGATGACACACACCAACAACTATAATGGTAAAAACTAAATCAACTTAGTTTACTTTACTGCAAATCAAATCAGAGTAGGATAATGAGAAATAAATCAAAAACCTAAAAATGTCTTACCCCCCCCCTTCCCATGCTCAGCTTTGGTCTCGACCTCTTCCCCTCTCCAGTGGCACAAAGGGATGGGAATGGATATTGAGGTTAGTTGATCACACATATCTGTTGCTACTTCCTCCTCACACTCTTCCTGTGCTCTAATGTGGTGTCCCACCCAAAGGCTGCAGTTCTTCAAGAACTGCTCCAGGATGGACTCCCATGGGGTCACAAGTCTTGCCAGAAAACCTGTCCCAGTGTCGGTTTCTTTCTGCATGTGGCAAGAGGTCCTTCCAGGAGCCTGCTCCAGTACGGGCTTCACACACGGTCACAGGCTCCGCATGTGGTCACAGCCTTTTCTCAGACACACCCATCTCCTACCCCGAGGACCTTCACTGGCTGCAGAGACAGCCTGACTCACCATGACCCTCACCAGGGGCTTCAGGAGAATCTGCTCCGGCACCTGTAGCACCTCCTCCCCCTCCTTCTGACACCCACCACCAGTCTTGGTGTCTGAAGAGCTGTTTCTCTTTCATGACCTCATGCGCCTCTACCTTGGCCACAATTTCTTCCACACAATAACTTTTTCCCCCTTAAATATGTTATCCCAGGGATATTACCAACATTGTTGATGGGGTATGTCTTGATCAGTAGTGGCCATCGAGTGGCACTTGCTTTATTGGACCATGGGAGAAGATTCTAGAAGCTACTCATGGAAGCCATCCCTGTAGCTTCCTTCCCACACTCCCCAAAATCTTGCTATGCAAACCCAATAATAAAAGGAGTAACCACGAAAACAATTGTAAAATGTATTTTTGAAAATTATTTTCATAAATAAGTTCTGCTAATGTCACCACATTCTGGTAAAAGCCTTACAATCATTGTCTAAACAGCAAAGAGTTGTAAATTGTTTGTGTGGTAAAAGGGAATATATTTAGGTTCCATCAATGTGATATAATAGTGTATGAGGGAATGTATCTCACCAAAAATTGCTCAGTTATTTTGGTCCACTATATAACATGAATGAGAATATGTAAATTACAGCCTTGAATTTCATAAGTGACTACCAGATACCTGTTTTGTTTTGGCAGCACTGAAAGACAGGAGAGGTAAAAAAAGAGGTGGGGGGAAACCCCAAACCATACAGTCCTGCTTACACTTTTCAAGTGTAAAGTAAATTCCTTTAAATCATCACCATCTGCAATTAATGAAGGACATTTGGGGCCCTAAGTTTAGATTTGAACTCTATTAATTGCAAAAGGTTAGGTCTGAAATCTACCCTTAATAAAATCATGCCTTTAAAAATCTGTGTGCTCATATGTAAGTGCTCATTATAAATGTTTTGACCTTTATTTTAAAACTTCTATATTTTTCTAATTATAATACCAACTGTTATTTATTTTTTTCCTTTGTGTTAGAAAACCTTTTATGGAATTCAATTTTTAGATTCAAATTTGTTTTTTATCACTGGTCTGTCTGAAAAGAGAAGCCTTCAAAAACCAAACATCCAGAAAACACAATGTCAAAATATCATGATAGTCTTTTCCCACTAGTTTTCTAGTCTTGATTTTTCTGACATGGGAATTTAGGTGTATAACTGAATGTTGTATTTCTTATTTGCTATTGAAATTGACTTTATGAATCTTTAAAGGTTTTACCATCATTAATGTCTTCAAAGCTTTCAGAAGTTGCATTATAATAAACATGGTTAATGATCCTTATTGTAAACAGCTGTCTTCTTAGGTATGAACATATTTTTCATAAAGACTAAGATCTGAAGGAATGTTTTTGAAAAATCGGTAGAAACTCAATTGTCTCCCTATGCCCCTTGTCAAATCTGGTATTTTCCCTCATAAAAATGTAGAAATATTATGCAATAAAATAATATATAAGATTGCTTAGTTTGGTTATTTTTAAATGTCTGATTTCATAAAAATTAAATTACTTTGGAAAATACCATGGTCTAAGAAAATATCTGTAAATGTTGAGATCACACTGGAGTGAATGAACTCATCTAAGATGTGGTGTCAATTTGTGAACAAATAATTTAAATTATAAAGATAAGATATAAAAAATAACATATAACTAAACACTTCCATGTAATTGCTGGAACGTAATCTTAGGGGAATATTTGAACAGAAATGTGACTTATTTTTCAACAAGATCTAAACTTTAACTTGACAAGAGCAACTCCTGAATACCCAACAATTATAGAAATGACAGTGCTACAGTATCTTTCCTATCATCTTCATTGGCATGCAATTATTTTGCACTTAAGTCTCATAAATTTTTTTTTCATGACAGGTAGAGGCAAAGATTCACCAAAATTGCTATTCTTTTCCTACCTTTTCTAACCTGTCAGTCACTTTGTTTTTCTATCTTATATGTACATATGTTATTCTTGGTTTCCTATGTAGCCAGAGCAAATCACAAATTATTTTTTAGACAAAAAGCTGACAGGGAAAAAAAATTTCCCTATTCATTGGATATGCTAAGCAAAAAGAATTAAAATATCGTTGTGGACTGCTAAAGGAGAAATCAGATAAAATCTTCAAGTACAGAGAAACACATTTCTGCAATTACTTTTCTGTAAGAGTAGGAAAAATTCCTTTTCAAAAAGAAGTTAATTTGTACATTACACAGTTGTTCATGTACCTTTTGAGAGTTAAAAAATAGTGGTTTTGGTCATGTTGGGGAGATCGTTCTGGGTTTATGAGGAATTGGTGAGGAACAGGACCCTTCCTTTTAGTCAACAATCAGTGTCAAGACTTTCATTAGTGCAGAAACAAGAAAGATGCCTAATATTCAGATACCAGCTGCCTGTGTTTTCACATTTTGAAGTCATTTGGGAAATCAACATATCTTTTAATTGATTTCTGTGCATAAAAAATTATTGTATGACTTAATGGGTGCAGTAGTATCCCTATAGAACCCCAGATTAATATTTATATATTTTCTGCAAAGCAAAACAATTCATTCACATACAAGAAGTTAACCACTTCAATAGGACAATATTCTTTAGAAATATTACATACAAAATTGAATCTTATGGGTCAAAAATCAGAAAAAAATCCATGCTAAACACCCTTTCCCCTGAAAATCTGAGGGTTTTTTTCATGCTTTCCCTAGGTGTAAACAGTGTACTTACACAATAGACCTCTCTCAAAATGATTAGTACTAAAATTACTAGATTTCAAGTGCTTTACTATCTTTACTAGGTAGTTTTCATTTAAAAAAATTAAAGAATCATTAATCTTGTGTATGATTTCCTTTATAATATATATCTACAATTTAAGATTTTTAAATTTCTTAGATTCTATTAAGATACTTCTTAGTTAACTGGCAAGAACACTTTTCAAACTTTGGGTATAGCTACTTACAAAATAATATATATTTTGTGGGGTTTTGTTCAGATTTTTGTTTTAGCATTTTTAAAATGCCTAATAAAAATGGGTTCATTTTATTACTGCAGGTGTTATTTACATTTGAGAAACAATTAGTGCAGATGCTTGAATTGCTATAGAATAAAAATAGTTATTCAAGTGAATAATTATTTGTCACTGTCATTCAATTTTATTGACATAGAAAATGTGTTACATAAGAAGAAATGTGTTTGACGTAACTTTAAAGACGGTTTACAGAATCTTCAGGCTATCTTATTCTATCACTATTGTTCATATGCAGTGAATTCACTGTTCTATGTAGATAGTATGCTAAGTCCAAGGACAGTATCTGTAAACTACACAGTGGTCTTTGGAATGTTCAGGTATTTAAGCATATGTGGTATACTCAAGTTTGTTCAGAAAACCTTTAAAAAACACTATTGAACCAGCATCAGCATCTTCCCAGAAAATGTGTCACTCAGTCTTCCATAACTATGGACACAATCCTATGATACTATAACAGTTAAAATTTGCAGCTGAAAATTTATTTATTAAAGATCAGGATACCTTTAGGAGTCTTTACGAAGAATATCTATGCTAGAGATGATCTACACTTCACATTATTCCCTTCTATTAATACCAGTAGCAAGATCCACATTCAACCCTACCCCAAAAGTCCTGTATATTTCTTTCTAATTTTCTTTTCCTATTCTTTTAGTTAAGGAACACATAATATAAGCCTACAATACTGAAGCCAACTTACCAAAAAGTCACATGTTGGAATGTAGACAGATGAATTCCAACAGCATAGTGGCTGGGCTTGATGAATGAGGAATGTATCTCATCTGATTTCTGTCTTAATATTTCTGTCATGCTTTGGGAATATAAGTTAATATTCTGAATTCTTAACTACTTTGTAGAAGTGACCCACTGTAAAACTTATCTATAAGATTAGTAGATGTTTTTAGAGAAATATATTTTAAAGCTAACATTGAAGTTATTGGCATGCAAAAATTTTTTGTGAGAACAGAGAATGTGGTTGTAAGTTCCAGGTGACAACATTATGACCTGAGTATCAAATACAGTTCAAAATCTTCAGTAGAAAATGAATGCAAAACAATTAATAGATCAAAATTTTCCCATCTATCAGTGAATGTCACCCATCTCATCGCTTGCTGAGTGCAACATGTGAAAGTTTGAAAACTGGTGTGATTTTTTTTTTGGGGGGGGGTGTTTGCTTTTGGTAAATGTCTGCAGGCTATCTCCTCTGTTTTTAACTTAGATGTTCTCAACACCAAATGCTGCTTTCTCGTAAGTTCCATGGATATTTTACAATATCTCTGTTTGTGGTTTCTTCTGATAGTATTTGTGGATTGAAATTTGAGAAAGAAAAAGGGCCTGGAAATTTGTCACTGACTTTTTCTAGGGGTATGAAAAATAAGAATCCTGATACTCCTGGAAAATCTCATACTAGCAATTAAAGACTACATTTCAAAAATACTAAAGAGAAGTACTAAAAGCATCAAACTCTCATTTTGAATGCAAAATTTTTATGCAAGATTTTTTTATATTTTTTAATGGGAGGAGGATGTTATCTAATTAAAAACTCTGCTGTAGTGTTCTGCCCAAGTATCATCAGTACAGCAGTATTTACATACAACAGTAAGAAAATATTCTGTCTGGATCTCAAACATCTATTCCTATCTCTTGTGAAAGGAAGATTGCTTTCTTTTGTAAACTACAAATGGCAAAAAAGTACTACAGTTTCTTTAAAACACATATTTTCGTAACAATAAATTATTTAAGTCTAAAAAAACCCAAAACATTTTATGTATTTGCATCAAAACAGTACCAGCAGTATTCTTCATACAGCCATGAAATCCATCTGCTTTAATTTCTCATTCCTAAAAATGTTTTTTCACATTTTTTCTTCATCTTGTTTTTACATTTAGGAGGCAATATATTTTCTCATTACTTAATATAAATAAAAGAAAAAACTTGATATAAAGAAAATCACATGGGAGTTTTCTGAAAAGTTGGTTGGAACAAATACAGCGCAGAACAAAGTATCACAGAATCACAGAATCAATTAGGTGGAAAAAGACTTCTGAGATCATTTAGTCTAACCTATGACCCAACATCATCTTGTCGGCTAGACAATGGCACTGAGTGACACATCCAGTCTTTTCTTAAACACCTCCTGTTTCACAATGCACAATGATTTCACCACCTTCCTGGGCAGCCCACTCCAAGATATAATCACCCTTTTTGTGAAGAATTTTTTTCCTAATGTCTAACCTAAACCTTCCCTGGCATAACTTTAAGACTATGTCGCCTTGTGCTATTGCTGGTTTCCTGGGAGAAGAGGCTGACCCTCACCTGGCTAAAACTTCCTTTCAGGCAGTTGTAGAGAGTGATAAAGTGTTCCCTGAGCCTCCTTTTCTCCAGGCTAAACCATCCCAGCTCCCTCAGCCACCTCACAGGACTTGCTCTCCAGACCCCTTATCAACCCTTTTGCCATTATCTCCAGCACCTCGATGTCATTCCTGAATTGAAGGGCCCAGAAATGGACACAGTACTTGAGATGCAGCCTCACCAGTGCTGGTTACAGGGGGACAATCCCTGCTCTGGTCCTGCTGGACACACTGTTGTTGGTGCAGGCCAGGATGCCACTGGCCTTCTTGGCCACCTGAGCACATGCTGGATCATGTTCAGCTGCTGTCAATCAGCATCACCAGGCCCTTTTCCTATGGATAGCTTTCCAGCCACTCTGCCCCCAGACTGTAGAGCTGACTGGGGTTGTTATGTCCAAAATATAGGAATCAGCACCAGGTCTCATTGAATCCCATCCCACTGATCTTAGCCCAATTCTCTAGCCTTTCCAGGTCCCACGGCAAAACCTTCCTATCCTGCAGCAGATTGACACTCCAACCCAACCTAGTGCTGTCTACAAATTTGCTGATGGTATCCCCTCAATATAAATCATCGATAAGATATTAAACAGAACTGGGCCCAACACAGATCCCTGTGGGACACGACTAGTGATCAGCCATCAACTGGACGCAGCACCATTTACCACTCTCTGGGCCTGGCCATCCAGACAGTTCTTTACCCAGGGAAGGGCACATCTGTCCAAGCTGTGGGCTGCTGGTTTTTCCAGGAGAGTGCTGTGGGAAATTGTGTCAAAAGCTTTGTTGAAGTGTTACAGTGCGGATACTGTAACACGATGTATCAAACAAGGAGGCCCGTGAAAAAGAAATGTATACGGACCGATTCTTGATAGCTGTTTCAGAGATGTTTATTTCTCCAGCTGCATGGCCGGAGCTCTGCCAAGGAACTGCTGCAGTCACCGGACCAAGGGTCCTTCTGCCCGCGCAGGGAACACAAACCAACCAATGGGGAACGAGGCTGACCAGGAGCAGGGAAACCCCGTGCCTCCCCCCAGGGCCCCTCTCCCAGGGCTACACGGCGGAGGGGGAGGGACCCCCACATTTTTGAAGTCCTGGTAGACAACATCCACAGCCTTCCCTGCATCATCTGGTCATAAAAGGAGACTAAGTTGTTCAGGCAGGACTTGCTAGTACTAAACCCCTGACTGGGTCTCACCCCTTGGTTTTACTGTGAGTGACACGTGATTACGCTGAAGAAACCCCGGTCAGGCCAACAGGCCTGCAGTCCCCAGATTCTCTTCCCAGCCCCTCTTGTGGATGGGCATCACATTGGCAATCTCTTGTCATCTGGGACCTCCCTAGTTAGCCAGGATGATAAATGAAGGAGGGCAGCTTAGCAAGGTCTTCTACTAGCTCCATCACTGTAGGAGAGATCCCATTCAGTCCCACAGACTTGTGAGCACGTAAGTGGCTCAGCAGGTCACTAATGTCTTTCTCCTGGATTTCAGGAGGTCTATTCTGCTCTGTCCCTGCCCACTCAGGAGGCCAGTTGTCCTGAGGGTAACTAGTTTTACTATTGAAGACTGAGGTAAAGAATTGTAAAGTACCTCTGCTTTTTCCTCTGGTGACTACATTCCTCTTCATGTCCAATAAAGCATAGAGGTTTACCTTGCCCCTCCTTTTGCTATTAACCATTTACAGCATTTTGCTATTAACCATTTATAGCTATTTATAAAAACATTTTTTATTATCCTTTACAGAAGTGGCCAGATTAAGTTCTAACTGAACTTTTGCCTCTCTAATTTTTTTTCTGCATGACCTTATGACATTCTTAAACACTTCCTGAGTTGCCTGCCTCTTTTTCCAAAAGTGATGGAATTACCTGAGCTCCTACAAAAGCTCTGGTTTCAGGCAGGCTTGTCTTTTTACCTGCTGACTCATCTTTCAGCACATAGGGATGACCTGTTACTGCTTCAAGATTTCTTAAAATACGTCCAGCCTTCCCGGGCCTCTGTTTTTAAGGGCTGCTTCTCAAGGAAATTTCTGACCAGTATCCTGAATGGGGCAAAGTCTGCCCTCTGGAAGTTCAGGGGTTTTGTTGATGCCCCTCCTTATTTCAGTCAGTATTGAAAACTTTACAATGTCATGGTTGCTGTACCCAGGGTAGCCTCCTACCACCACATCCCCCACCAGCCTTTCTCTGTTTGTAAACTGCAGGTCTAGCGGGGCCTCACTCCTGATAGGCTCTTACCAGCTGTGTCAGGAAGTTATTTTCCACACATTCCAGGAACTTCCTAGACTGCCTCCTCTCTGCTGTGTTGTGTTTCCAGCAGATGTCAATCAGGGTAAAGTCTCCCACAAGAACAAGGGTTGATGGTGATGAAGCACCAGCCAACTGCTTACAGAATAGTCCATCCAGCTCTTCACCCTGGTTGGGCAGTCTATAACAGACTGCCACCAGGATATCTGCCTTGTTAGCCTTCCCCCTGTCTCTTACCCATAGTCTCTGAACCTTATCATCACTAGCCTTGAGCTCTATACAGTCAGAACCCTCTCTAATGTACAGAGCCACCCCACCTCTTTTTCTTCCCCTGCCACTTCTGAAGATGTAGCCATCTACTGCAGCACCGCAGTCATGAGAGTCATCCCACCACGTTTCCATGATGGTGACTACATCATGGCTTTCCTGCAGTACAGTGGCCTCCAGCTCCTCCTATTCATTACCCATACTCCATGCATTAGAGTAGATGCTTTTCAGCTGGGCTATCAATTTTGCCCCTAACTCTGGCTTGACATCCACAGGTTCATCTGTAGCAAGCCTCATCGTGTTCCGTTCCCCTTTCAAGTTTAATTTAAAGCCCGCTCAATCAGCCCTGCCAATTCATAGGCTAGGATCCTTATGCACTTTCTAGACATCTGTCTCCAGCAGACCTGGTGCTATATAAACTGTCCCATAATCAAAAAACTTTCTTTAAGCCACTTAGTGATCATATGGGTTTTTCTATTCCTTTCAGCATTCATCCCTGCTATTAAGGAATCAAGGAGAATATAATTTATGGTCCTCTACCTTGAACCAGGCAACTAAGAGCCTTGAAGCCTTTTTTGATTACCTGGTGCCCTCCTTATCAACCTTATTGCTACCAACCTGGACAACCAGCAGTGGGTAGTAATCTGTAACCATTGAACTCAGTAGTTCAGAGTAACACTGAAATCAATACAAAATGATGCAATGTGTTCTTCTTTGTGTTAAATCACTGGGGAAAGAGCAAAATTTAGAGACAAAACCAGAATCAAATAAGATGAATATCTAAGTACTGTGATAGCAGCTTTATTTCACTGAAACACAAAATCCTGGATTGTAAAGAGATGACTGATTTAGGCAAGTGAAATATGCAATTTCTGTCTTCTCACTGTTTGTGAGTATAATACAATTTACTGCAAATATATCCTCCTGTGCTGACTGCCTTCTCCAGGCTAGGTATGTTAAAATCTGGATCTTCAATAGAGAGTCCCATCATTAAAACTGTAACAGTTAATTTTTATCTGGTAAGAGCAATTAATCAAATCCCTGATCTTTTTTCCCCCTGGGAATCAAGAAAAAAATTAGGGTTTAGTTTAAATCTCAAAAAACCATTCACATTTTTTTCTTCTGTGAATTTGCAAAGTATTTTCAATTAAATTGATATTTAAAAAAAGTATCTCCTCTTCTTAATACTATGTAGTGTTACTTCCCAGTGGCAAAGGAATTTCTATCCTTCACCTTAGAGTTTGCTGCATTTCTTTCCCAGATGAAGTACTAAAAGTTATTATTTGTAAAACAATTGTAGATAATATGTTCTGTAGAAACATAAGATCTTCTCACAAAGGTAATCTGTGTGCCTGCCCTTAGAGGATTTTTTTTTTTTTTTCCTGCTTGAGTGGCCAGGGAACACATATGTGTATTTACTAATAACTGTAAGTGTTCTTTTACAGAAAAAGAATATAAACACCAAGGTATGATGAGGCAATTTTGAAAAAGCAAATAACTGCTTTTGAAAATTGTTTTCCCACTGAGGTTTTTTCTATATTCTAATTGCTTATTGTTCAAATGAAGTTCAATATTCCTAGAAAACTGGTAAAACTTTTTAGGATATGTGTACAAATAGTTCTATATTTTTGACTGGTAGAATCAGAAATCATATTTATTAACTCTTGGAATTGTGTTCTTTGTGGCCCTATTAATGTAGTATGAAAAATGTAGGCTCTTATCACTAACATAATTGAATTTCTTTTATCAACTGCTCTCAGAAAAGCAGGTTGACCTGCATCTTTGCAGGGTCAGTGGTTTTTGAACTTAGTGATTCAACAAAGATTATAGAGCAGGAATATGTAATAGCGGTGTTCACCTAAGATTTACTCTCTGACATCGTCAGTTGGAAAAAAAATAGATTAAACATATTTGCATTAATAAGATTTTGCAGGTAGGTCAATGTCAAATAACTTCATAATCTGTCCCCACTTCTATTATTCATTCTTCAGTCTGTATCTTTGCACTGTTTTAAGCACATAAATTGAAATTCCATTATTTGTTCTCCATAGAGCAAGCTATATAAATTCTCTGTAGCTACCAAAATAACTAGTCAGGCCTTATTTGTAAAATTATGGCTAATGTTATTAAGTAGAGTAGATATGTTATAAGCAGAGAGAGTTCCAAAATTCCAAGAATGGCTGGTAAAATCAGGTGACTGTTGTTAGTCAGCTGTTGATTTCTCTTGTAAGAAGTAAAATGTTGACATTTCTATAATGAAAATGCCATTAGTGCATATCTGTCAGTTAATGTTACTCCTGAGCTGCATTGTTGGATTTCATTATGTATTACAGTAAATAACATTTACTGTGAAAAAGTGTAAAATTAATATCAGTGGAGCAATTTTCTTCTACTTAGAAATCAGTGTATAAGAAAAAGATTCTACAGGGAAGATAAAATGTATTTCGTGTGCTGGTATACAACTAAATAATCTGTGCATGAAGAAGGAAATGGACTCAAAACATAGAGATTTACTAAATTGTTTATAGCAGTGGTATGATTAAAGAAATGTAGTGCTTGATAGGGGAAGTTAGATCTGTTTAGATTAAAATGTCAGGACTAGTTTAAGACAGCAAACTAAAAATCTTACTTTTTTTTCCCTGCATATTCTGAATTTATTTGAACTTGGAAGGTCCACATCACCTGCTTTTTTCCATGAAAACTTTGGCCATAATTGGTATTTCATACATTAAAATACATTACATATGGATCCTTTTTGTATAGATCATCCACAAAAGTCATAATTAGAACACACACATAAATTAACACTTTAATAGGGAAGGGAAGGGAAGGGAAGGGAAGGGAAAGGGAAGGGAAGGGAAGGGAAGGGAAGGGAAGGGAAGGGAAGGGAAGGGAAGGGAAGGGAAGGGAGGGAAGGGAAGGGAAGGGAAGGGAAGGGAAGGGAAGGGAAGGGAAGGGAAGGGAAGGGAATTCCAATTCCAATAGTACTTATACTACCTTTTTGATGCTAATAGGATGATCTTCATAGTACAGTATATTATGGGGGAAAATAAAAGAATACCAAAAAAGTTGAATCCAGATAGGCCTATTTATGTTAACACATAGCTTTCTTCCTTTTACCTTTTTCAAATCAATTGTAAGAGTCGGTAGATCTTAACAGTAATACTTAAGTAAAGTATAGAAATTATGTTGTACAGAAAGTAAAAGCTTTTTAGACAATAGTGCCCTTATGATTTTAAAAAGGAAATTTTGCTTACATTCATTTTACTGCAATAACTCTAATTTTTTTTCTGAAAAAGAAGGCATTATCAAAAATCCTCAGGAGGAAGACATCCTCACTCAGTATATTACATTCAAAACAGCAATGAGAGATTAGTCTGCATTTTCCATTAGATAAAACTTTCATAAAAATTCATGGCAGTTGCACCAAGACGAGGGCTGCTGAATTTACCCATCCTCACCATATCTCAAGAGTACAGTAAGAGTATTATTTAGAACACATTCAGTAGATTTTTTTCGATGAGTCCTATAAAGATTTCCCTGGCTTAGTTCCCCAAAACCCTAACATCGTATCCAATGCCAAGAATTTGCTGGCCCTGCTCCCAGTTATCAGTTTCAAACATTTGGATAACCTCCCTGACAAACATGAAGCTTAGACATTGTGCTTTCCCACATGTTCTCATCTGGAATGCAGCCCACACAGATGATGGCAGACTGAGCAACCAAGCATGTTTGTAGGAAACCCTGAAATGTAGCAGAGCGTGTTAGGATATGTATAATATCCAGGGATTCTCTGACAGGGAAGCATGCATAGAAGCATTTTTTGCTTTGTTTAATACATACTCTGCCTCATCCTTGCTTATTTATTTTTTTCAGCATGGTACCAAGTGCTTCCATTGAATTTTTTTTTAACAGACTTTTCCTTGAAAATTTCAGATTTTGATCTTCCATCTTGTCCAAGGAATTTTCCAATCTCAGCCTACTTAAATAATGTGGTTTATTTAAGCAACTATCTAATTATCAAGAAGGATTACAGTACTTAAAGTTATTCTACATCAGGCATTTTTGCTACATGGAAAGAGGGTTGTCGACTCTAAGACAGGAAACTATCATGCTGAAGAGTCAGGTCCTTTCACCAGAAAAGATGGCTTTGACATTCCTATAGACCTTTAATCTGCATTAAAATGTGTCCTATTGCCAGTGCTGATAGGATAGATGCATTCCAAGTATGTTTATCTCAGCATTTAAGGAAAAAAAGGAATATCAAGCTACTTCATTTCATTTTTTTCATAAATAAAAGATTTGTTCTAACTTTCTGGCCTCTAAGGACTACATCTTAAGGTATTTTTGCACCATTTTCAAAATTATTAAATTGTTTAAATGTAAATTTTTAAAGATCTTAATTTGAAATCTCTCATTTAAGCCTTACCCCATATCTGATTTTGGGTTTGCAAACAATTATTCAGAATTCAGTTTCTCATCACAGTCAGAGAAAAAGTGTCCTGCTTGGGCATCATTCAGGGTAGTGAAATGACACTGAATACCATCATACACAGCTCTTCTTAATGAGAAGGTACAGTGAGGTTTTAGTTTCTAAATGAGTGCTTCCTGTTTGTTATTTCAACGAAATCTCCTTCACCCACAACATAACTGCAGTATTCTCCAGTCTATTCAAGACTAATTTGGGAGTTTAGGCACGTGATAATTTTCATAATCTCTTCCAAGAATGAACAAAGTTAGGCTACCAACCTTCCAGGAATTATGTCCAAAGTCTCCACTTCATTGGCTGTTGGGCCTTATTTTCTTCCCCCCATTTTTTTCTCAGTGAAAGAACCTTGTATGGCAACCAAGGATCACTTAAACTGTAATTTCTTGTTGAAATAGACTCTAATTTTTTATTTACTATACTTTCTTGTTAGTCACTCCTATGTTCATGGCCCTGTCCATTCTGAGGCCTTCACCTACAATGTTACTGGTACACAGGCATTACAGTTGAAAGCTCTGTACTTTGTAAACACTCCTTTGTATCCAAGATTTTTTAATTTCAAAATGTTTTGGTTACTGAAAATGTTTAAGTTTTGCTGCAGTGTTCTGTCGTACTTTTCTGTATCCTTTAGAAAGGTAGTTTAGTGTTTTCCCAACTTAAGAAAATGAGAAAAAATACTTCTATATTTTTTGAGTTGAAATCCTAATCAACTAAGAGTTTTATTGACTATTTAGTTCACTTGCAGACTTCAGAAGGGAAACAATAGGTTAAAAACATATTTCCATATGAAACTGATTAATTTTTAACTCAGCCAAAACTGATTTGAATCAGTAAAGTACATAATAATTCTAACCAAGAAAATGCTTTTAATATAAATAGCAATAAGTATCCATGGATTACCATAGCTCTCAATGAAGATGAGATATTCCAATACAAGTAATAAATAGCCATGGTCTCAGTAGATAGGAATTTTCTTTAATTTTTTTATCCTTGTTCTAGATAGAACATGCTGATACCTAATTCATTCCAACAAAAAGGCAAAACTAGTGGGCTCTGAACTTTTGTTTGCTGCAGAATATGATGAGTATGCCTGAGAAGAACACAATGAATTATCAGAAAACTCTATAAATGCAGGGAAATTCCACACTACTTTCTTAGTTTAATATAATGAGCCCCCAAACAAACAACAAGTGCAATTTGGATCAAAATTTGTCCTTTACAGATCTAGAGAGCCACAGAGCTAAGGCTATTTGTCATGACAGTGCTTTCTGGGAAAGCTCAACAGAATTCCTGAGATTAAAAAATAGGCTGTGGAAAATACAGGTGATATATGAGTATCCTAAACTGGTCTATGATTGCATGACTGGGTGGAATAAAGCTTCTCTGCCTGAAGTGAAATTTTTCAGTAAGATACCTTTAATTCATAGTAATGTAAATTAGCAGCAAAGATAAATTATTTCCCTACAGAGACTGACTGGCATACTATGCTGTAATTATTAAATATTATGCTAATTCTCTGCATTTTCTCATTTCCTTCTTTTGAACCTTATAGCTTATTTTGGTTGCCTATTTGGGCGAAAAATATCCTTTTATTAACCAAGAAGGTTATCTGCTTTTTCCAGCATTAAGTTTTTGTTATAGACCACAAGCATATGGAATGGTAGCACTTCCAAAATGTCTAGGAAAAAATTTTGGCTGCTCCTCCTAAGAAAGACATCATTTTTGAGGCTGAAAGGTGCAAAATCAGTTTGTGCTGCCAGTGTTTAACTTTTTTTGACCCTATTGATTGTATTGTTTGGAGAATGTGTTGTACTGACAACCCTTAATACTGAATTTCCTGTTCATGCATCAGCTTTGTATATCACCAGCAGAGATAAATTTTTCTTGCAGTGTTACCCATGTATCAGTCACTTCAGACTCTTCAGACATTTTATCTTTGACTGCCCTTTAATAATTTAGCTAAAAATGTTGCTGGTGGAAAAATGCTAATCACGTAATAAGTGTGATTCTGTACTTGGACCCTGCAGTCATTTATGGTTTTCTAGATTTTTGACAAAACAATTACTCAGCTACTAACTTCTTTCTAGTCTATTGTAGCCTTATATCTCTCTATGCTCAGTCTTTTCCACCCTGTAACCTATAGCAACACTGGGTAATCTTTTAATTCTGTTTCTTTACATCATGATACTGTTTCACAGAGCACTGCAATGGCAGTACACTAGAGCACATAAACTATTTTCTATAATGGTGTAGTGGGGCCACAGATGTCACATAAAGCTCTCTTTTTTTTTTTCTTTTTTAGTTCAGATTTATAAAAGGCATGAAATTTTTTAAAAAGTATATTCAAATAAGTTTTGTGACAAAAAAATCAGGAGATGCTAAGTAACCACTTCATGGATTTTAAGACATCCTGCCTCATATCATAGGAGCACCTAATACAGATCTCTATACAGAATCTCAGTGTGAAATACAACATAAGGAACACAATAAAAATGAAACCTACTGTTCAAAGTCACCCCCAAATTATTATTTTGAAGACTTCACCAAGAATCTTAAAATAAACTTAAAAAAATACTTTAAAATTCTATCTCAATTTTTACTTTTGGCATAAAAATTTTCAAATAAGACAATAAAAGTTAAAAAAGAGAAAAACATTCCTGAAATCATTAGTTAGGATAATAGTTGTTACAAGAGATAGATTTCAAATACATGAAAAATAATAAAAAACCCCTAAATGCAGATTTCAAATATGCTTTTCCAATAAACATATATATCTAGTTGTGTGTAGTTCTATTTAGATTTGTAACTTAAATTAACTGTTGTAGATGAAAACCATGGACATCTCTTTCTGCACTGGGAAATTGAACATGTCAATGAGTTTTTGCAGAATTAGGATATGGCTGAATGAATAAACATGGAAAAACTTTGCAGTATTTTTCAAGATGACAGAAGGAGTTATTGTTTTAAAATATCAGGAATAAGTTTTAATAATCCAATGGCACAAATTGCATTCCTTAGTTTTTGTACATACTCTTCAAGTTCAATAGTCACAATTCCATAAATAAACTCACTCTTTAAATCTCGAAATGTAGCTAGCTAAAATAACATTCAGTTGAAATTTTACCTAAGCAGAGTGAAATCAAAAAAGATTTACTGGAAATGATTGACAGATTAAATTTTTTTCTTGACCTTTCTGTAAGGATCCTGACTACAGCCCCCTTCCTAAAACTTCACTGGGCTGAGTTAGGGTGTTCAGTGGAATCAGTTAAGGTGCTAAGTGGAATGAATTCGGGTGTTTAGTCAAAGCTTGCCTCCATCACTTATAAGCCAGAAGTTTCAGATGCCCTTCTTCTCTGGGGAAGTCTTTTCCACCAAAGTCTGTTTCTGCTACCCTTTTCTGAGCTGTGTAGCAGATCAATACTGTGCCTGTGCCCAGGGTCATATCGCCTCAATCATGACCCAACATGAATCCTTGGACATCAATTTAAATCCTGTTCTCAGCCCTACCTTACCCCAGTAGAATATTTCTGTGTCTGATCCTGACCCTGATTTACTGCATCTGTGCTCTGGATCAACGCCATAGGATGGCATTACCCTACATGCTTTCATTCACCCTTTGCTCCTGGCTCCCTCCCTATGGGGAGCAGCCAGAACCCTTCTGACATTGTTTTTCAAATCTAGGCTAAATATTCACCAAAACTGTTTTTATACAAAAGACACAACGAATTTATTTTCATACGAGGAATTTAATAGTTCTATTAGCAAGGTGGTGCAATTGCAATTTCTTTGAACTCGCAAGAACCCCTTCATTGATTTCTCCAAGCTGGTGAAAACAGGAATAATTTTCAATCCTTCTTGGCCTAATTTGAACAGACAATAGTAGCTTTTAACATCAAATAATTGAAGTTCAGTAGCTCTTTTGTTAGAAGTAGTAGTAGAGAAAAAAACAGCTAACATGTTTTGTCTGTGTGTGACAGCATTATGTCCCAAATATTGACTAATTATCTTCATTTTTTCATTCTGTTGTTGAATTACTTCTTAAATATGAGCTACTGTTTCTGTGTATTTTGCTATATGTTACTGTATTTTTTTTTTTTTTGGAAACTGCTATAATGATCCTGTTACTACCTAAGGTTCTATAATTAGGTTCTGGTTTGTTTCCAATTTTTATCACACTTTAATTTTTTTTCTTTTTAGAAGGGAGTGTCTATCAAGAGCTGTTTGCTTTTTTTAGTGACTTGTTTTCGTGATAATTTTAGAATGCAGTCCCAAATAAGTCTCAAGAAAGAATCTCTCATTAAATGGAACTTAATCATATCAACCAAAAATAATGAATTGCATTGTAAAAGATCCTTTCCCTCATCTTTTTTAGATGTAAGTATTCTGGAACAAAGTAGGCATAGGCATGTGACTGAGACGGTAATATATTTGAGATGGAGATAACTTGAGACTGAAAAGAAGTAAATCAACTGTAGATGAGCACCATGCTAGTAAACCTGGTCAAAGAACAACTAAGACAAATTTAAGCATGTGAGAGACCTGAAGTAGTTTTCTCATATGCTTGTGAGTGCTTCGTAGCAATACTAGAACACAGACAGGACTGCACGCTGCTTGGACCAACCAGTTACTGCTGAAAACTTGATCCGTTCTTGATCAGAAATACAGTTTTTTGACAACGGTCACTTGGGCATCAGACACTTGGTAACGCAAATTAAAACAAGTGCAGGTTTGGGCAGGTACATCAAAGTCCTGAGGCTCTGCACTGCAAGATCAGTACAGAGCCTGTGGCCTTACACCAAACCTGGTAGAAATCATGTATACTGAACTACAGTTTCAACTTGAAACTAGGTGTCATTATGAAATCTCAAGGGAAAAAAAGTTTATTGCACGTGTACTTGCAAATGTTTTTTCTTAAAAAAACTGTGTATTGAAAATAATATTAGTAGTATTAATGATAATAATAACAACAAGAACAATAATAAGCTGCTAAAGGATATTGATTATGTTCTTTGCACTATTTTCTTGTGACAACTGAAATAAAGGGGCTCTTGCGTGTTTTCCCATATGACCTGGCTGATATATGCAGACAATTTCTTACCTTGTGAACAAATAAAATATTAAATTTGACAGAAATCAAAAATACATGTATTTTATCAAGACAGAAATGCAAAAGTAAAACCATTGTTAGGTGACAGATGATTAAGGGCTAAAAGTATATGTGTATAGATAGCCTCATTACTGAGGTGAATGAAGTTGAAATAACCGATAAAAGTACAGAAGAATCTGTTGGTTGAAGAGTGGTAGTTTAGGTTTGTCTTGTCTTGATCTGGTTTGGTTTAGTCTTTTCCCTCCCAAGCTCCTTGCCCTCCTTTAGATTAACTATTTTGGATGCCAGGATTCTGAAAGATGTGAGAGAGGTTCTGAAAATGTTACTAATATGATTATGTTTAAAAAGGCCTGGCTGGCCCTCCTTTCATTTCAGTGGTACAACTAACTAACTATGAAGGCAGGTTTTAGGATCTGATAACAGTTTTTTAGGAGCGAGAAGAAGGAAACTGCATGGGAATCTGATTTATGATGAAAATTTGAGCAAATCCTATATTTGTTAAGTATACAGTCCTTTGAGACTAAGACCCTGAGGAATATTTATTTTTTAGTTTTATGTAGTGAAGCAGATTTGAGTTGTACTTAACAAACAGAATTGCATTTGAATTGCTTTGGGAAAAAAAATAGGTTTGATCTCTTTATTACTTGTAATTTAATGTGTTCAGACTTGAAACAGTTCAAGAAGATAATGTTCAACACAGAAGGCTGAGTTTTGCATTGTGTAAGACCTAGAATTTATAGATTGTGAAAAAGCCTAGGGCAAATGTGCTTTTCAAGATCTGATATGGTACAACATAGTCCCAGCTTCTTTGTTGAGTATCTGAATTTAGTCATAACACTGTGTTTACTCGTTGGTTTTTGACTCTGTAAGCAGAAGGAATATGCAATATGTAAGGATGATCTTCAAGTATATTAAAAATTAATACTAAGATTTTCACCAATATTATATATTAAGTAAAAAGATTTAATTATCTGATACCTGGATTACTAAGAACATATTATGATAGGTGAGAAATGACTGAATTCATTGATCAAAATTCAGCTTTTTTATTAATTAAAGTACCACCGGCAAAATAAGGGATGAGAAATATTGCACCTCTTTAAACTGTTTCAGTTTTAATTTCTCCATTTAGTGGAGATATTTTACTTTTCACATTATTTTTTCTGTATGTTCGAATGCAAATATCTCTAATAGCATAGTCATGATAACATTGATAATTAGATTTTGCATTTAAAATACTGCTAAAGAATTACATTAGATACAAACCTAGATTTAGTACAGAATCTTAAGAGCTGAGTGCCTGCAAGCATATAAAATCAAATACTATATTATCTGTTGACTAAATTTTATTATGTCTGACAAGAGGTTTTATCTCCTTTTTGTTCCCTCATCCGTTACTAAAAAAATAAAATTAAATTAAAATATTTCATTTTGGGTTTTTTTCAGTTAATTTCTTGGCTTAGTAAACCTATATTAAGAATGTCAGTCTCACACTAACAACAAACCGGATTATCTGGACTCTATATCTTGCAATAATCTCCCACCTTCTAAATCAAACCAGTAAAACATCTCAAGACTTTTTGCTGTATGTTCTGAAACAAGGAACAGTAGGATCTGCTGTTTGTGGCTATTCATCTAAGTTTACTGACTATTCAATCTACATCACAGCAAGTTCTTCCCTTGCTATATAAATGGCTTCAATTACTTTTGATCGGTTTATTACCAACTGAAGCCATAAAGAAGCTTTTGAAAACCAAGAAGATTTTGAAAACAGTTTATTACACCTACCATATTAGGAGAACCATAAGACTGAGAACTAGCTCTTCCTTTAGGATTGAAGAAAGCAAGGCAATGAATGGAAGTTATGCCATCAAAAGCTATTCCTGCATAGAGAGGATTCAGCCAGCAGGCATAAGGAAAAGTTGAAATTGGAGTGAACCTCTGGATTACACCTAGTCCACAACCCCTGTTCTTGCAGGGTCACCTAGACCAGGTTTCCAAGGCACATGTCCAGAATGGCTTTTGAATACCTCCAAGGACAGAGATCCAACAATCTTTCTGTGCTACCTTTTTCAGTGGTTAGTTACTCCCAACAAGGAGACAGGGGTTTTTTTGTGTTCAGAAAGACTCTCCTATGTTGCACCTCTGAAAAGAGCCTGATTCCATCATCTTTGCACTCTCCCTTCAGATTTGTATATACTTTGATGGGATCTGCATTGAGAATTTTCTCTATCATCCAGATGATTAATAAAAGTGTTAAATGTGTTAAATGTGATCTGGCTTGTGTTCCTATGACCTAGCTTTCCACTACATATTTCAAGGTGTTATGTGGCATAGGGGATCTCTTGAGGCCAGGGGTGGTGGGGATTCCATGGGGTAGCACCAGAGCAAGGCATCACCCAGTTCTGTGGGGGTAAGGGCAGGCTGAGTTCAGGCTGTCATATCAGACTGCAAGTGGGTGTCAGGATTGGGCCTGGTGAGTGTAGCCAGGGTCAAACACAGACCCATGATGATGGGATGACTAAAAAAACTTCATCGATATTTTGTCACTGACAAGGAAAAAAGTGTCACTAAAGTAAATCTGCTCTTCATGTAATACTGTGAGAGAACTTTTTGGTTTAGGAGGAAATTATCTTTTTTAGTCCTTTCCAGCATAACTTTCATCCTCAAGGTAAAGTATAAAGGACTGCATAGAAAGCAAGTCTAGTTGTCAGTTCCCTGATGATAGAATACATAAAATATATTTGAACAGATATTACTCCAGATCACAGTTTCAATGTAGCTTCTGCATTGGTCACACATTCATTGTTCCTTAGTTCTTAGTTCCATAGTTCCTTAGTTAGAAACAGAGAGCAGCTCTTCTGATTCCTGATATAAACTACTGTAGCTTTTGACAGTCTTTGTACGTTTTTCCAACAGCTAATTTATATTCCCAGATTCATTCACAAAAACAGAGAAAGTAGGATATCTAATATAAAAGAATGCTAGAAATAAGCCAGAGACCCTTATGCCTAAGGTTATTGAATAAATTAGACTCTTTGCAATCATAACTTTTGTTAAAGTAGATTTGTTTCGGAAGAAAGGGTAAGAAAGATGGTCTTAAATTTATAAATTGCAGATCTTTTATTTGGATTTCTGTATCTTTTTCTGGAGCTGTGAAAAAAATAATCAGTGATGTGTGAAGCTTAAAAATGAGATCCATCTATGCAATTTTTGAAAATGGATTTATGCCACTCTTTAAAATTGTTTTAATAGCATAACCATTCTTTATCCTGGGACTACAGATGCATGGTGAAGGATTTCTGAAATCAAATCAGAACATATCAATAATCATAGCTGTTCTTGATAATGTCTTTCTTTTCTACTGAACAATCCTTTATCAAGCAAAAGGGAAGTTAGAGCACACCTGATACATTTGGCTTGATTGCACTAGTACATTTCAGACACATACTTCATAAATTAAAGACAATGGTAAGCAGATTGTATTGAATTGGTTTGGATGAATAGTGAGTGGATGATGAACAATATGTTCAGGAGAACAGGAAAGTTCTTAATGATTTTAAGTACTTGCACAGTGAACTTGGGCTCTTTCCCTGACATTCACTAAGGGTGCTTGTTAGGATCACCTTGGCCTATATTTTCAGAAGCACAGGAGTTGAATTTTACATGAAACTTTAAGCACAATCCATAGGAAATCCCAGAAAACCCAAACACATTATTTTTTTGAAGCCAAATAAACCAAAATGAATAAATTAAGTTTAGGACTTCTAAAGCCTAAAACATTTTTTCTTCAAATCCCAAAACTTAGTAAGTATCATTTTTGTCAGTGTTGATTAATAGAAAGTCTTAGATCAATCCAACAATGTAGAGTTTTAGGATCTACTGGATTTGCCTTGACCCAGGCTGATTTTATCTTGCTTTAACAAATGTCTAGAGGCCAAGAAATGATTCCCAAAAGTTTTGGAGCTGCAGCTCTGTGAGTTTCATCAGGTCAAGGTCTGATGCTTTATATCATCATCATTATCACTTCAATTTCCGAAAACTTGACAGTTTGATGAGCTATATCTTCATTTAGATCATAAAATATAAGAAAAAGTTGTGTATCTGAAGCATCTATCTTAAACTTATGCAACCAAATTTGAGATAACATCATCTGTTAGAACATTTGAATATGTGCATCAGCTGACTTCCTCTTAGGACTAAACAGAATCACTGTTAAGTAAAAAAGATGTCACAAGGAGTCATCAGTGATATTTTCTGAGATGAACTTTTTAGTCATCTTACTTGCCTTACAATTATTATATTGTTCTCTGTCAATGTCTGGCAGTCTTCTTAAAAAAACCTTTAATTAATAGTGTTGCCATAGTAATAGATATCATTTTATATACCTGCATACATGTTATTATGCCTTACTTTAAATTCCTTCCTGCTTGGATTTTACATATGCCTCAAAAGAACTACATATTCATATACCACATACTACATATATCCTTTGCTTCTCACACATGAAGTCATAGAAGAAAAAGAGTCTGTTGTATTTGGTAGCAGAATAAAATAGAAAACATGATTCTCTTTAGAACAAGCAGCATTGCATAGGAAATTTCAAGAGGCAATGCATCATTCAATCTTTAAACCAAAGACATAACTTTTGTCTTTTTTACCTTTAAAAAAGAAAAAAAATCAGCTTTAAAAATTTAATTGCAATTTGAAGTTTAGTAGTATCTTTCTCTCCCTCATTAAGCTGTGTTTGGTAGGGTTTACAGCATAACAGCTTCTACTAAGATCTAGGAAACCCTACTAAATACATTACTTTTCTGGTAATCAGACTCTGTGAACTGGATTCCCTGGAGTTCCTTGTTTTTATTGTCTCCATTCCAAACCTGACAACATGCAATCCAATCATAGTTGTCCCTGCTTTAAGTGGAGGACTGGACTAGAAAAATCACTCCCATGTTCCCTTCCTGTCTAAATTATTCATGATTCTATGGCTTTGTGACAGAAAAAACATTTGCAGTAAGTTTTGTCTGAGAATTCATCTCCAGCCATCCTTGCCTCATATCATGATACTACATACCAGCACATCAGAAGACAATTCGTTTAACCAATTCTTCCAAGTGCACTGCTGTATCTTCTTATTTACCTCTGGAAGTAACTTACATGTTGTGGTGGTTTTTTTTGGTGGTGCTTTTTTTGTTTAATTGTTTGTTTCTAAATTCAACATGATCTTAAAAATCACATTAGCAAACAAGTATCATCTTAGTAGGGCATTGGCAGTATGCTGAAACTGTACGTGAAGTTATATTTCTCTTTTTTTTCTTTTCTTTCCTTTTCCCTCTCATTTGGAAGTATTTGTGGTCTCTGCAGCTATCTTATCTATTGTCTCTTTCACAGACTTCATTGCTTATAAGCTCCAAATCTGGCTCTAGGGTTACGGTTTAAGATTGGTAGAGAAATTTCTGGATTCACTCCTTCTTACTCTGCGAAGTAATTATAAAAGTTTGGTCACCATTATGGTTGTAAAAATTAGGGTCTGTAGTATCAAAATGAAGTAAAATCGTATTTTATTTTAATAGCTAGCAGTTTCCAGTATTTTTTGTCATTTTCATGCCATATGCATTAATTTCTACATGTCTCCGTATTAAAAAATAGGACAATTTATTTAAGAAATACCCAACTACCGCATACATGAATGATGATTATTCACTCAGCCATGAATTTTAAGGATAGATCTCTTTTCCAGGAATGGAAGACAGAACTTTCATTCTGAAAATAGAATCAAGCGACCCTTAAAATTCAAGACCTCTGAAGATTAAGTTGTCTAGCTTAATCAGAGAGATGACTGAGGGATGAATTCTACATGAATATATATGTATATGCACACTACTGTAATTGAAAGGAGAGGACAGCTGTTTAGCTTTGAAGAAAAAATGACAACATAAAACCAGTTATTGAGACCCAACTTTTAGACATGTATAGTGTTAGAATTAGAAATAAATATTCTAGTTGAGATATTTAAATATTGTCAGAGTAATGCAACTTGCAATCCTTTGACAACACAACTATTTCAAAGGTGTACTTCACTCCAGAAAATTTTATCACCTCTGTGCATTGTTTTAATGAATATAGGACTGCTTTGGTTCATTTGGACTGTGATATACTTAAATCTCTGATTTCCTATTTTCCTCTTCCACTTCCTCCTCCTCCTCCTGCTCATCATCATCATCGTCTTTCAAGACTACTGGGGAAAACAAAATTTAATGCATTGACATTTTAATGTTCTTTGTACTTGCTCTATACATTAAACCAGTAACAAAATCAAATTTCATGCTTCAGAGCTTTAGCAAGTCATCAGCAAAGTGAGGGAGTACATTGTCTTGGTGAGTAATTGGTTAGATATATTTTTTCAGTTCTTCCTCTGAAGAATCAGAGGCTATAGCTGCAACTATAGACCGGAAGAAAGACAGATAAAAAGACACAAAATATTTCTATCTGCTGACATAATCAAGGTCATGCTGATCACCAGATTTTTATTCAAGTAGAAAATTTTCCCAGATCAGTCTGATGGGAAGTTTGGAAGGTTTTTACCAACTTTTAAATTTTCTTTACAGCAAAATGGGTAGATGGAGGTCTTGAAATGGCATAATGTGAAAATTATTTTTCAGCTTCTAAATTTTATGGTCACAATAAATCACTTCTTGACAAGAAGTGACAAAACTTAGCTCAGTTTTGTTTGAATTATCTGGGTATATTTCAGATAATAAAATCCTTTCAATATTTAAAACCTGGAGCAGAAGGACACATATGGCCTCCCTTGATGTCGTGACCTGTTCAGGGAGAAATGAATACAAGAATTACCCCTATGTACTCTCAGAAAGGGAAGTTACTCTTGCAGCACTCACATCAAAAGGCTGACAGTTGTGGTGGTTGACCTTGGGTTGTTGCCACATCCCCACTCACTCTCTTCCCCTCCTTATCAGAACAGGAAGAGAATATAAGATTGAAAGTTCTTGTCATCTGTTAATGTCTCTACACTCTTCATGGGAACAGAACTACACCACACTAGAAAACTACCTGGTTAAAATTAGATAAAGATAACAAACCAGCAAAGTACAGATTAATGATTATGCATTTAAGATAAAAATAAACAATCAGTACCTTTTTAGCAAACACTATAACTGTGAAGTTGAATAAAATAATTACTTTATAGTTCTAGTTAAATAAGAACATGATGAACCTCAAGGAAATCTAAGTAGTTCACTTTACCTAACATCCTGCATTTATAACATGCTCCAGCATGGGTCATTTCCATGGTGTACAGTCCTTCAGGAACAGACTGCTCCAGTTCTTATAATTCCAGAATGCTTTTGAAGATGCCTTTGCTTATATGTTTTCATAGGAAAGCCATTACTTTTCTGGCATAAATCAGAATGTGAGAATCTCAGTCACTGTAAGTTCTGAAGTCAGGATCAATGTATTTATTAACACTTTGCAGTCTGTGAAGATACGTTAGAGATTTGCTGTCTCTGGATTTGCCCTGTATTTTTGTGAAGTTTCTTTTTATCTCAAGCATGTCATCCCGTGTAGTATGAGGAATTGCAATCTTACCTAATAGCTACTGCAGTTGATAAAAATCTTTTTGTTAGGTCAAGAAAGCTTGGAAAAGAAATTTTGAGAGGTCAGTAAAATATGTAAAAAAGTATGATGCAGAACTTAACACCTTTGGGGGCAGCAGGAGTCAAATAAACTCATTCTCTCTTGAAGGCATGATAGGGTAAAACAGGTTCCTTATTATTCTTTCCACAAGGAGAATAGAAGTATACGGGTATACAAATTTTTGCTGATAAATATAGTTTTATAAAGATACAGAGATTAATAATATAAAGAGGAAATATAAAATTCTGTCATGGATTGCAGTGTTCTGTAATGCAAGTATCATAAACTGATTCTATGAATAAAAATTCTGAAATGCATGACATGTGACATGTAAAGATAATAAGCTTATGTTTCTATTCTTTTTTGTGTGTGTGTGTTAGTGTTGTCAGTTAAAAAGTTATGTTGTACACTTAGAAATAAAACCACGGTGCTCAGGTACTGAGAGAAATGAAGTATATTTTAACATTGTTAGAACTTTACTTATTCTGTGCCATGTTTTTAGTGTAGTTACATTATTGATAAAAACTTGTAAATTTAATCTACACAAACCTTGAAGAACTAAAAAGGTTTCATTTCAGAACATGCTTTTATTTTTGTTCTCTCTTTTTTTGCTTGTTTTAGTTTGTTTCTAAATTGTATGATTATATCTGGATGAAATCATTCAATGAAAAATGTTTTGACATCTTTAACTAAAGAGAGAAATTAAGCTCTCAAATGCATAAATATTCCATCACTGGAAAAGCAAAAATTACTTTTAAAGGGTATCACTCTCAGGGATGGAAATTTTTTGTAAGATATGTGTTCACAAGTTTGCTTCATTAATTTGATGGTATTTGTTCTATTAATTTGATAATATTTCCATATGTATAATAAAAGATAATAGAAACATGAACTGTCTCCATACAAACATATCTGCAAATCCCAAATGCAAGTAGAAGATGTGGAATAAATGAAATTTCAGAGTTAGAAAGGTTTATGTAACTGTAAATGTGGATGAGTTGTTAAAATGGATGGACTGTATATTGTAGGGTCATATCCCATATGTGTGAATGAAGGGACATAGAAAAAGGATTTAATTTTTTAAGGGGAAATTATCAACACCTCATGTAGCCACCCTTTTTGTCCACCGAAATAAGCAAAGGCTTACTGAACTCTGTGTAATTTATAGAAGCTAAAAAAATATCATGTCATTTTTATGAATAATTTGCCTTTCAATCTAACTTACACTACTAAGGATAACTTATGTACCATTTTCCCTTTTTCGGAAATCATGAGTATCACATAAACATTGGGAATGTTCACTGCTGTATTTTTTCTGTGATGTCTGAGGCAGGACTTCATACTATGTCTTGACTTTAAAAAGGAATTTTTAAACAAATTGTAATATCAACATCCCATGTGGCATCTAGCATACCTGAAATCTTCTATGCTATATTCTTTGAAACAAGGGGTTTTGTGCCAGAATCTTGTCATTTTTTCCTATCAAGTGATCCAATAAGAAATATTGCTTCTCCTCATAAGCTTTCCTTTAATGTCTAGCTTGTGTCTTTGTGGAGCAGTGTCATAGGTCTGAATTGAACACATTGGAATTAATTGCGGCCAGAAGCATATATGTAAATGTCAATGCCAAAGCTTAACCTTTTTCTAACACTGTCAACTATATGGGCATCCGGCTTTCTCAGTCCATTTTCTGAGAAAATGTAAATGTTTTAGGCCTGCTAGCAGGGAATTTCAGCATACATAATAGAAGAGAGAGACAATAATGCACAGTGCTCCGTTAGTGGCTAACAGAAGCAGCAGACAGCCCAAAGCGTCACGCTTATCTTTTGCTTTCATTCAGGAGCCAAAGTGATGTTTCCTTCTGTTCCCAACTGATAACAAGTGCAAAATACAGGCAAAAATAACTTTGCACCAACTGCATCCCTATTAGAAAAGAGAAAAACCAACTGCTGGGCTGATTGGCAAAAAGATGTTGAAAATGCTCATAGGTTTGCTGAGACTGAAATGTGTACGTTTGGAACTAAGGGAAGGGGAAACTGAGTTCTGGGAAAGAAAAGGAGAAGAGAAGCCAAGAAAAGACATAGGACAAGATGAAGTACATTGAAAGAAATCAATTTTAATTTAAAATATAACAAGGAAAAGATATTCTGAGAGAAGTGGCATTTGCTTCACTGTAATTGAAAATGTGTACCCAGTTTGATTCCCTACAGCAGCTCCAGTGTGGGAGAAAAATCTCATGATGCTGCTGCACTAGTTTGTTTTCCAATTTCAAGTTAGGAGTAACAAGAGAGAGGAGATTTTTACCTCTTAGCCTCAGCTGATGATTCAGTGATTAGTTAATTAACATAGGTCTCCTGTGCTTCTCTGCCTTGGAGGATTCCAGACTAGAGCTGTTTGGAAATTCACCATTAGAATAATTTCTGTTAAGAAATTATTAATTAGTTGCAGGATGCAACCTGTGATGACATATACAACAAAGAGGATTTATTGTTGAAGCACTTTGGAGAGATTTAATTCTCCTTTTCACGTTCCACTTATTTATCCTTGCAGTCTAAAAGTATCAAGAAGACATAGTTATATTTGCCTGTACTTTTCTTTTGGAAAGATTGTTGGGTTTCTGACAAAATCTTCAAATATGTCTGGAATTCTGCCTGTGAATAAATGTTTCAAAATTCAAAAATATTACAAGAGTTGGAAAAAAAAGCCCTAGTTCAATCCTGTACTAGACAGTTATTTTAAATTAAATTTATCTGAACAGAGGACTTACCTATAAACAACTTCCACTAAAGCTTGTGCTGGAGGAACAACTACAAAAGGGCATCTGAGAGAATGTGTTTACTAATTGTGTAATCCTGCAGTTGCTGAGTGTTTCAGGAATAATGTAGTCTTTTTATTTTTTTTGAATTATATATATATGTCTAAGATTAGGAATTTGTTTCTTTATATTAGAATTAGAACATAGTAAAAGGAGATTTCAGCTGTTAGGAGATCGCATATTAATTTTATACGATCATTTCAATTGTTTTGAACTAATGAATTATTTGAACAATTAGAGGAAAGGAAAAGTGTTACTGAAGTTTTTAAAGTTTTGAACATAGTTATTTTTCTGAAAAAATAAAGATGTGCAATTTTCCTTCAATAAAGTAACATTAATTCATAAAATAATGTCAGCATGTGACATAGTCTAGTTCTCCTAGCTGTTTACACTGTAAATGAAAGGCCATAAATTTTTCAGGTGCACAGTGCCTCTCCAACCAATATTTATATACACTTTGAATAACCAACTGTATACTATTAATCCATCTTCTTGCAGGGTGTTTTTATAACCTATCATTTCTTCACAAGGTGTATATCCTGTACAGCAAGGAATATTGATGGATAAAGATCTGAAATTTTATAAGCCACTTGTGATTTTCTGAACATTGTTGTTCTGTCCATATTGCTACCACTGCAGACAAACTCACTATTAAGTTGTTTTAAGTCAGTGAGCTTCTGAAAAATTATGCCTGCTGTAGAAACCCATTCACTGGGTTGTAATACAGCTGAGACCTGTAATATGTTTGATTTTCTTTTGGTTGGAAGGACAGATATATCATATGGTCACAAGACATAACAAAATTACTGAATATTTACATGTTCTAGATGACAGTTTTTCCCACTTCGTTTTTCCACATATCTTCACACATATCTCTGTCCCTTCAGATATCTGCCCTTTGCCATGCTACCACTGCTTGTCCTTCTTCTGCCTGCAAATAGCTTTCATGAAGACTGATACTACAATTTTTTTCCCAGGAACTTAAGTTAGACTGATTGGGCTAGGATTTTTAGAATCTTCTGTTTCCCATCTTCTTGTAGATTGATATATATTATTATATTATATCATATTATGTCATATTATATCATATTATATCATATTATATCATATTATATTATATTATATTATATTATATTATATTATATTATATTATGTTATATTATTATATTAGTTTCCCCCATCTTCATTTCCTTTCAAAGGTGAACAGTGCAATTTAAAATTGAGAGACTTTTTCATTAATCTTTTGCTTTATAAATAATTTTATCATAAATTTGAAGACTATGGTCCATAATAAGGTGAAAAAAATTGGAAAAAAAAATAAATGGTACTTCAAAACCAAAATAAAAATGAAATTTTGGTATTTAGATACCTACATTAAATTACTTTGCTCTGAAACACTTATATTTGCTACTGTTAGGTTTTCTAACTTTAATTTCTTCAGCATCAACATTTAGAAATGCAGACGTTACATGAATAAACACATATATGAATAAATATACACTAAATAAATTATTATTTAGAGTACTTATTTATACGTGTATTGAATCACACAAGGAGAATTTCAAAGAGAGAAATATTTTTTGCTTCCACCCTTTGTGTAAGTGCTTAGATGACCCCTTAATGTGACAGGCTAAGATAATGTAATAAATGTCTTATTGCACTTGGAAGATAGGGAAGAAAAATAGTAATTGACACAGTATTTCATTCCAGGTGGGAGTAAAAAGCAACTGGTTTCCTCACCCTTTACAATCCAGTTAAGAATTTGACTGACAGAATGTTGGCACCAGCTGTGGCAGAACTGATCAGCCTCAACTCCAAGTAAGTGATGTCTTACACATTTGGAGATTAATTTCAGACCAAATTTACAAAGCCTGCTGATTTCTAGTGACAAACACAAATTGAAAATACACTTTCTATGTATATCTATGCTCTTACTGTAGAGCACTTTGATTTCCCTTGTTGTAGAATTCTTAAACACATCTTTAGATCAGTATGTAACTTCATCTGTTCATAATGTTATTTTGCAAATTTGATGCCATCTCATTCTGATTCCTCTTCCTTTCTAGACAGTCAAAAGCACTATCTGAAAGTAATGAAAAATAAAACATAAATATAAACATGAACATGGCGAAAATATTCAAAGATCAAGAAAATGTAGATAAATAGTAATCTGTTGATGTAGAACACAAACTGGTGAAAAAACCCCTAAGTGATAATATTTGGGTGCTAAATAAATTAACCTTACTTCCTACTGCATGTCTCATGGGAGACAACTGTGGGTGAAAGACAGAGTTAGAGGCTTTGGTTGTCCAAAAATTATCTCTGAGGGAGGTGCACATATTATGTTTCACATGGAAAGAGCTAAGCTGACAGCAGTGCTACAGTCACACATACAGGAATTATGCACACACATTAAAGTACATCTGTCATCCTTCTAGTCCTATATTTTTAATATTCATGGACACCAGTATCTCAGTTCTACTTGGAATTTTATTTTTCCTTGGTTTTCTTTCTTGATAGATATTGAGAAATTCCACTTTTCTATAGCTAGTAGGAAATTGTGGAGAAGATAAAGGCAGGATGGTTTTCAGTTTGTGGGATCTGCTTTTTACTCACAATATAATTTCTCAGTGAAAATCTATTTTCCTTTTTGAACAACTGCTAAGAAACCTGGATGATACTAGCCTGGGAAAAGAAGAAAAGTCTGAAAAAGAAAAAGGGAAGAAGAAAGAAAGGGGTGGTGAGGGCAGAGTATCAATAAAAGATGTTCATTCATCAGAGAGAAAGAAAAGACATGTTACTGTAAAATTGTTGAATGTCTGAAAATATGCTGGTGTCACTGCAAAACAAACAATTATCTCACACTGTTAAAATACTAGAAAGTTTGAAAATTGCTCAAAATCTATACATTTAGAGATATTTTTATAGACATAGTTTAACAGAGAAGCTAAATTCTTTTCAGTGGCTGTGTTTGTCTTGGATCATCAATTAGAAATACTGAAAAATTTGAAGGGATGTTTGTCTTCTTGGTCCAGTGCTAGACAAACCAAGCTAGGTTACTGCTCATATACAGTATTTCCTACATTGAATAAAAGAAATAGGACTCTTTACAGGTTCAAATTCATTTATTCAAATGTCTTGAATAAAGTGTGTTATTATTTGTTAGTAACTACTGAAAAAGATGAATCCTAGAAAGATCTTACCCTAAAAAACCCTGAGACTTTGAGAAGGAGAGTTCTTTATCATTATCTAATTAATGACAAGATGAAGCAACTAATAAGCAAGAGCCCATAAAATTTAGACATATTTTTACCAAAAGCCACTCTTGAATAGGATACATACTTAAAGAGGGGAAAGATCTCAAGCTAGAATATAATTATCTTGTGACCATTGCCTAGGTACCCTGGAGACTGGTAGACATACATATATGTATATGAAATATACATAACTTTTCTAGTTTCCAACTTATTCATTTCTGTTAATATTTTTCAGTTGCTTGTGAATGGAGCAGGTTGGGGTTTTTTTTAAAGTGTTAAAAGTGAAATCTTAGGAACCAATATTTTCTTCTGTTTTCTGCCACAAATCAGTCATTATTGGTATAAAGAGTAAGACTATTTTTAAAGTTGTTTACCCAATATTTCAATATTATGAGGTCAGACAAAGAAATCAAAAGCTTATCCAGTTCTCAAGCAGCAAAAAATTTTTACTTCTTAGATACATACATAATAAGCAGAAGCAATGTGGAGGTATGTTACCTATTTCTTCAATCACATGCAAGGTGAAATTAGCACCAGTGCTTCTGCAACAATACACTAAGTTTTATTGAATATTTCATCCATTCTATTTACTACATTATGCTAAAATTCTGTGTTTCACAAACAAAATATTTCTCAGGGGTGAAAAAAAATTATGGAATTATTGGCACTAATAAACATAGTAATGAATAAATGGAAATCTCAACACTCTGATGGGGAATTTGAATGGTATACACATCCCTTTAAGGTCATAGTTATTTACAGCAGCTTTATTTTACTTATTTCTGATTTTAAACTGAAATTATTAATTTAGAAATACCACAATAATCATACATAGCAGATAAGTAGCATCTTATATTTTAACATCTGTTACGTGAACTGTAGAACAGAGGTGGCTGTAGATCATAGACATTATTTAACAAACTTGGGAAAATCCAGGTCTGTGAAAATCATACCTATCCAATGTGATAGCCTTGATGAGAAACTGCAGACAGGCAAAGATGCCTGTACTTGATTACCGTGACTTTAGGAAGTCCTCTGATGCAACTTTCATAGTACCTTTGTTACCAGGTTGGTGATAAGCAACCTACAGATAAGCAACCTACAGTGTGAAAATGGCCTGGACTGCTGTTCTTACTATTGTGATCTATAGCCCAGCTAGAGACCAGAAAGCTGTGCTGTCTGTCTAGGAGAAATACCAAGACTAATAATGTTTAATGTTCTTCATTAATAGCCTGAAAATGGTGCAGATTTCACTCTCATCATGCTTGTAGAAGATCCAAAATGTTCATGAAGTGACCAGTATAGTAGAAGTTAGGGCTTTTGCAGAGACAAATTATCTGACAGGAGCCCCATGAAAATGGATGTGAAGTGCTGCATCTGGGAAGCAAGAGCAAAGGCTGATCCTGACCAGCTGGGGAGCTGCTCTGCAGTAACAGCTCTGGGAGCTTTGGGGCCACTAGGCTGTCCCCAAGGCATCAGTAGACCCAGAAAAAGCAGTTTCATACCCTGGACTGCATTAGCAAGGGTGCAGCTAGAAGATATGGAAAAGCAATTTTGCATTGCTATTCATACTGTAAGATCACATCTGTCAGGCTTTGGGTGCCACAGTATGAGACAGGCATCGATGTAATGGAGTTAGATCTGACCACTGTGGTCTGGGGGTGCAAGAAAGCCTGTGAGATGTTGAGATAGCTCTCTACTGTAACATATGGACCCCTTTTTATTTTGGATGTCAAGATAACCTTCTTGAGGCAAAGTATGAAAAGTGAAATTATCAGAAATTTAGGCTTGAATGAGGACATAATGCATATTGTAGCAGATTGCAGCTAAGTGCAACCCAGATTCATTTTACATTGGTATATATTCAGTATGTACCATTCAAATCGTTCCCAAGTATTAACTGGCCTGTAGTGAAAAAAATTCAGAATTAAGAGAGTGCAATGACTAAATTGTTAAAAAATTTTATATCTTCTGGAACACAAAAAAAATCAGATGAACAATGAGTGTGTTAAGTTACATATTTCACAAGTATTTCCAGTGAGCAAAGTACAAAAGCTAAAGCAAATGATCTTTTGATTAAAAATAAAATCTGTGTATGTTAATCAATTTGGTTTAACACTTACAATATGAGTGACAAAAAAATAAAACCTAGAAAAATGAAGGATATAAATCTTAAGACTATTGCTGTTCATGTTACAGCAATTTAAAATACCCCAACACCAAAACACTTCTGTCTCGGTCTCTTTCTACGCCATCTTTGTCCCAGTGATAGAATAAAAGGCAAGGGAAAGAAACACTGTTATACTCATTCTACATTTGGGAACAAGGTCACAGCAAAGTGAGCATTTGACATTAGGAGTATGCTATTAGGCCAGAAATGGAACCTGTTTATCTTGACCCTTGTTCCAGGGTTCCAGACCTCATCTCTAAGAAAGGTTAACACTTTGCATCTGTTAACCTGGATAACATCGGGATTAGATTTTCACAAGCTTTTAGTACCCTCACTGGACGAGGTCTTCTATTCTTTCCACAGAGAGCACTTATCTGATTATCAACTGATAGTCCCTGATTTTAATACATGCTGAAGGTCAAGGTTAACATTTTAGCAGCTTTCCTGAAGTTCTGTGTAATGACAAAATTTGACAAGGTTTAATTGGTTATGATTTGTCTCTTAATCTTGTAATCTCTTATAATTGTTCCATTTATGTGTGTAAAGATAACAGAATTTAGAAACATACTGAACTGACAATTCCCTTAGACACAAGAAAAGAGAAACTATGCATGTACTGAGGACATTTCTCTGAATTGATTCAAGTTATAAATAAAGGCAAGAAAAAAGCTTAACTTCTGTCTCCCTATTTTTTAGTGCTTTGAATAGGCAGGTAGTGAGTATGGGCAACAGTTCTTGTTACCAGTTTTGGAGTTGTTTACATGGTATCATCTCCAGTGTAAGAAGTTCTGTTAACTGTTTGTTCATCCATAATGAGTTTAAAAGTTATATATAGATAAAAGAGGAAACTGATTCCCTTTAAGCATGTTGAAAATTCTGTCTGCAGTTCTTAAACTAAGGCCTGTTAATATATTAAAATTAAGTCTTGACAGCATTTTACATAAGTTTAAAAGATCTTCTAAATAGTAGAGTGCTTATGTAAATAACATATTCTTAAAAGTCTTTGAAATCAGAAAATTTACAAAGATAGAATTTTAAGCACTTCTGCATATTTATAAGTGCAGAATTTGTTGATGGTTATTGTACTCGATGTGCAACACACATACAAACTACTCAATAAAGGAAGCAATCCAAGAGCAGACCAAATAAAGATGGCATGTGAATATAATGAGTATCAGTGCATGTAGAATCCTGACATCTTCTATTTTCATAATTCCTGTCGAGTGAAACTACTCTTCTTTTTATGCAAATGTGAAATTCAGGTGAGGAAAAAGCAATAAATTTCTCCTTAATTTCTCCTTTTCTTAAATATATGGGAGTCCCAGGAACTACTTTTCCAGATCCTATGTTAGGGTCTTGAAAATGAAGCTGTCCTTTGTGCAGGGCTGTCAGTAATAGAGAAAACAAGTGGTCCATTTTCATTTTCACACACAAATATTTGTATTTAAAAAGGGCAAAAATTTTTGGACACAATTTATAGAAATGGGAATACCAGTGTTTTTCTGTCATATTGTACAAACTGGTATCATGAGAAAGCTGCCATACATCTGTATTACATACATCTTATCATATGAATTTTTTACATATATTTTAAGTCAGGTAATATACCTGACTGAGTTCTGGGATGGGGTGTGCGTGTGTATGTGTGATATGAATTTGGGCAGATACTATTTGTTCATGCTTAGTTGATCTCAGAAGAGCTTTGTGCAGACATTCAAGCTGACAGTTTTCGTGCAAGGTTATTTACCTTCAGTTGAACATTAAAGTTGCAGCTAAAACTGTTCAGTCATATCCTAGGTGAAGCTTGAATAAAATATCTTGTTATGTCCATTATTTTTTAAAAAGTATACAGCTTTTACTTAAGATAAACTATTGCTTCTGTCATTAGAATGCAGAACGATGATTGACAAGGCCGTGGTTTGCTGTTGCTTCAATTTCTAGCAAAGATTGCTGCATTTTGCAAGGTGATTTGCTTCTGGAAATATCTGTGTACATATTCTATATAAAAACTCCTTACAAGTTTTTATCTTTATGAAGGATACCCCAATATCACACGGCTCCCACATGTAACTATGTAGTCTTTTTGCCTGTATGCTAAGGTGACAAAATCTTATTAAGATTGAAAAGGTAGAATTTTTTATATGTAAAAAATAATTTATTGTTAGTATAATTGTAATATTGAAAGTCTAAATAAAATACTATTGCTGGTCCAGGCCTTATTATGATGCAGAAGGAAAGAAAGCAAGTTTGCTGCTGACACCAAACTGAGAGGTACTGTGGCCTCTTGAGCAACAAGATCCCTTGCAGAGGGATCTGAATAGGTTGGAGCAGTTCTGGGTCCTACAATTTAAAGGGATTTAAAAATCTTTGAATATATTCAGAGGAGGTGAACAAAGCTCATTAGAAAGCTGAAAAACATGTCCTGTGAAGAATGGATAAGGACTTTAGGCTTGTCCAGTTTGGAGGAAAAGAAGCTGAGAGGTGACCTCATTGCTCTCTGCAGATTCCTGAGGAGAAGTGGAGATGGAGGTGCTGACTCTTTTCTCTGGGATCCAGTGATAAGACAAGTGGGGATGATTCAAAACTGTGCCAGGGGAATTTCAGACTGGACATTAGGAAGCAAATTTTTACCTAGAGGGTGGTCAAAGCCTGATCAGTTTTCCTAGAGTGGGGGTTGGTGTTCCAAGCCTGTCAGTGTTTAAGAGGCATTTGGACAATGCCTTTTAGTAACATGCTTCAGCTTTGGATCAACCTTGAAGTGGCTGAGAAGCTGGAGTAGATGTTTGTAGATCCCTTCCAAATGAAGTATTCTATTCTGTTCTAGTCTGTTCTAAAGAACAAAAAAACCATATATTATTTGAGGATATGTCTCCATAATCATCATAGAATTATAGAACACCAGATTAGAAGGGGACCTCAAAGATCATCTGGTCCAAACTTTCTTGTCAAAAGCATGGTCTAGACAAGATTGAATAGCATCCTGTCCATCTGAATTTTAAGTGTCCAACATTGTGGAATCTATCATTTCCCTGGAGAGATTATTCAGTGTAAGGAGCTTTGGGGTGTGGGTTCGGACGGGACGGTGACGAGAGATCTCTATAGGCAGATCTTGGAACATATGGTTTATTGCAAAGGGCGTGGGTATAGGGGCACTGTTTAGAGCTGCAGCTGGCAGCGCTGAGCAGGCCCAAGAGAGCAAGAGAGTAAGCGGGCAAGAAAGGAGAGAGAGAGGGAGAGAGAGAGTGTAAGAGTGTGCGAAGAGTAAGAGAGGAATGGAATAGTGAAGTCCTGGTTACAATACAATAAATCACCTTCTGTACTGAATATTCTAATTGTCACTAACCAATCTAATACAAGATACAAATCCTATAGCATTTACCTACAGCCTATAAGAGTTCTTCTATTACCATAGAGTGTTACATCTTAACTTCTAAAAACTACTCTTTGGACCCCTTCTGCTAAGCTAGTAGGGTCTGCTCTGACCCTTGGACCTGCCTGCAAGCAGAGGGTATTGTTCAATCAAGAGGGGATTACCTTCAGTCGGCCATACCATTGTTTTCCAGTTGTTCAGTAACTAAGACTTGGTATTTCAAAAGTGGCTTTCATTTCGATGTCGCCTGTAGTTTTCATATTCCCAAAATCTTTTGTCAGGCAATCATATTTATAAGGCTTTCCTGTTTCATCTTCCCCAACAATTCAGAAGTCTGATTGTTGTGAAAAAACTTTCCTCTTGCATATAAATCAGATTATCCCCTGAAGAAACTTGTACCCATTATTCTACATCTTTTCCATATGACTCCTTCTAAAAAGGGAATCTCCAACTTCTTTGTAGTCACTCTTTAAAGCTTCCTGGGTGGATGTTCTCAGGGCCCATCAATTTCAAGGGACCTGCTCAAGAGATCCAGTTCCTGGGAATAAAGTGGCAAGATGGACGACGTCAGATTCCCACTGAGGTCATCAATAAGATCACAGCAATGTCTCCACCAACCAATGAGAAGGAATTGCAAGCTTTCCTAGGTGCCATAGGCTTTGGAGGATGCATATTCCTGAGTACAGCCAGATTGTGAATCCTCTCTATGTGGTTACCCGCAAAAAGAACAATTTCCATTGGGGCCCCGAACAGCAACAAGCCTTTGCCAAGATCAAGCAGGAGATCGCTCATGCCGTAGCCCTTGGCCCAGTCAGGACAGGACCAGAAGTGAAGAACGTGCTCTACTCTGCAGCCGGGAGCCATGGTCTGTCCTAGAGCCTCTGGCAGAAGGTGCCTGGTGAGACTTGCGGTCAGCCACTGGGATTCTGGAGGCAAAGCTACAGAGGGTCTGAAGCCAACTACATTCCAACAGAGAAGGAAATCTTGGCAGCCTATGAAGGAATCCAAGCTGCCTCAGAGGTAATCTGCACTGAAGGACAACTCCTCCTGGCACCCCGACTACCGGTGCTGGGGTGGATGTTCAAAGCAAAGGTTCCCTCTACCCATCATGCCACCAATGCCACATGGAGCAAATGGATTGCTCTCATCACATAGTGCGCCTGTATCAGAAAACTGAATCACCCTGGGATTTTGGAAATAATCACAAATTGGCCTGAAGGTGAAAACTTTGGTCTCAGTGATGAAGAGGAACCAGAGCAAGTGACGCAAGAAGCTCCACCATACAACCAACTGCCATCAGAAGACACATGCTATGCTCTTTTCACTGATGGTTCTTGTCGCATCATAGGGATGAAACAGAAGTGGAAAGCAGCTGTATGAAGTCCTACACAATGGGTTGCAGAAGCTACTGAAGGAGAAGGTGGATTGAGCCAACTTGCCAAACTTAAAGCCGTTCAGCTGGCACTGGACATTGCCTGAAAGAGAGAAGTGGCCAAAGCTCTACCTCTACACCGATTCATGGATGGTAGCCAATGCTCCGTAGGGATGGCTGGAAAAGTGGGAAAAGGCTAATTGGCAGCACAGGGGAAAACCAATCTGGGCTGCTGAAGAGTGGAAAGACATCGCTGCCCGAGTAAGAAAGATAGTTACTAGAAAGTCCACCATGTAGATGCCCATGTCCCCAAGAGTAGGGCTAATGAGGAACACCGAAACAATGAGCAGGTAGATCAGACTGGAAAGATAGAAGTGTCACAGGTAGACTTCGATTGGAAACATAAAGGAGAGTTGTTCCTAGCTCAATGGGCCCATGATGCCTCAGGCCATCAGGGCAGAGATGCCACCTATAAGTGGGCACAAGACTGAGGGGTGGATCTACCCATGGACAGTATCTCCCAGGTGATCCATGACTGTGAGACATGCGCTGTGATCAAGCAGGCCAAGCGGGTGAAGCCCCTATGGTACGGTGGGCGATGGTCCAAATGGGGAGGCCTGGCAGATTGATTACATCACACTGCCTCAAACCCACCAAGGCAAGCGCTATGTGCTCACAATGGTAGAAGCCACCACTGGATGGCTGGAGACCTACCCTGTGCCTCATGTTACAGCCCATAAAACCATCTTGGGTCTGGAAAAGCAAGTCCTTTGGAGGCATGGTACCCCTGAGAGAACTGAATCTGACAATGGGACTAATTTCCAGAATAGTCTTGTCAACACCTGGGCCAGAGAACATGGCATTGAGTGGGTGTGTACCGCATCTTACCATTCACCAGCTGCAGGCAAGGTGGAATGGTGCAATGGATTGTTGAAAACCACCTTGAAGGCACTGGGTGAGGGAACTTTTAAAAATTGGGAGCAGCATCTAGCAAAGGCCACCTGGTTAGCTAACACCCGAGGTTCCACCAATAGAGCTGGTCCAGCCCAATCTGAATCCCTGCATACAGTAGATGAAGTCCCAGTAGTGCATGTCAGAGGTCCATTAGGAAAGACTGTGTGGATTAATTCTGCCTCGAGTACAGACAAACCCATCTGTGGGGTTGTTTTTGCTCAGGGGCCTGGTTGCACAAGGTGGGTAATGCAGAAAGACGGAACAACACGTTGTGTACTGCAGGGAGATCTGATGTTGGGTGAAAACCACATGTAATGTGAAATGCCTGTATACCACTGCTTGCTGAGTGTCACTGTCACTGTTTGTACATAGCTGTGTATATATATATATATGTATTAATGTGTGTGTGTAGAGTTAGAATATATTAGTTTGAGCATTGATATGGGATAAGGGGTGGAATGTCTTGGGGTGACTTTATGATGTGTATCCCCTATTGCTGCTCTATGCCCAGGAATTAACTTTGTGACTTTCTGTGCCTTTAAACTGAGCCTGGGAGGAGGGAGAGGGAAAAAACTGAGCAAACATTTCAAAGCAGTTGTTCAAGGACACAGATACACACTCCTCTGCTGCTGCAGTAGCAAGAGTGGAGGAAGCACCCTGCTTGCTTTCTGGTCAGCTTTTGGCTCCTTTTCTCTGGAGGGAGACGGAGAGTTAAACTTTGTTTTCCTGGAATTTCAGTTTTTCCTTTCTTCTCTTCTGGGCTGTTTCAACATCAGAATAGATCAGGGGAATTTTTCCACCAAAGCCCTGGAGGTGGGCCCATGACCCAGCTCCAAAGAGGAGGAGAGAGATTACACCTATGGAAGGACTCTGAAATTTCCCCAGGTTTCTCTCCACAGCAAGAGGTTTTATTATTTAGCATTATTATCCTTTTCCTACATGTTTGTTAAACAAATAGTTTTTATCTCCTTCACTTTCCTCCAAGGAAAATTTCTTTTTTTCCTGAACCTGGTGGGGGAGAGGTGGTTGTAGCCTGCCTTCTATCAGAGGATGTTTTTCCTCCAAATTTGTCCAAAGTGGCACAAGGGGTGAAGTTGATGTAAAATTTACTCACCAACTCTTCCTTCAGTTGTGGGAACCTAGAATGCAGAGAATATTTCTCTGCCTGATTTGAAAGGTTTTATCCCCCTGGACAGTACTGGTTTTGACCTTTGTCCATGGGAAAATCTGCCTAGACTCTGGGAAGAATTTGAATCTACAATGGTGTGAATTAGGTGATAGAATACTATGTGAGATTATCACAGGGTGAAAAATTTAGTTTTTAGGTCTATTTGCATAGTAAATAGATAGAAGTAGAAAACCTCAAAATGGAGGATAAGTTGTAGTTAAAAGCTTCTTTCTCCTTCTTCACTAATTCCATATTTTGCAGCAATAGTGGCTCAGGATGATTGGATACACAGTTCCTGTCTACGTGATTTAGGAACTTGTTGGACATTGGTAAAAAAGTGAAAATATCTTGCGTTTTAAGTTTTCATTGGGTAATTTACCTTTAAAAAGGCTGTGAAATCTTGATAAGGTGTCTTCTTGCTGCATTCTCTGCTCTGTGCTGTGTCTAGGCCATGCCAGTGGCTTGTACTCCTTAGATAAGAATTAATGAACACCTATCTGGAGACTGAGAAGCATGGAGTCCCATTCGCCTCCTTTTTTCTCCTGGCAAAAATCTGAACGTCTCCCCCATCAGGGAAGACAACAATTAATGACACGGACAGCGTTATTCAGTGACAGTGGGTTTGTGTTTATTTCAATCTGGACTTTTGCTCCCAGGGTCTAGCAGTAGCTGGTGCAGACAGAGGTGAATGAAGCATTGAGAACTTCTGCCTTTTCAGCATTTTTGGTGGATGATTTACCTCTCCTGTTTAACATGAGGCCAATATTTCCCTTCTGTTTCTGCTTGTCATTGAACACTTTCTTGTAGTTTTTGACATATCTGGTCAATACCAGTTTGAGCTGAGCTTTTGCTTTTGTAATGGCATCTCTGCACACCCTGGAAAAGCTCTTGTGTTTCTCAATGGGTCTTCATCTGTTTTGAAATTTTTGGTATGCTTCTCTTTTGGTTCTGATCAGACCAAAAAGCTTGTAGTTAAGCCAAAGGGGATCTCTTGCTCTGCCTACTTTAAAGTAGTAGTCCCCTTACCTTTAAAGGGGATTAACTGGTTTTTGCTTCCAGGAGTGCATTCTTGAAAACCTTTCAGCACTCAACAGCTCCTTTTTCCTCCAGGGAAGCTTCCACAGAATACCCCAACTGTGTTCTGGGCATGCTGAAGTTTGCTTTTCTAAAATCTTTGTCTTAGTACAAAATTTATGTGCTCCACTCGATCCCAAGCTCCAAAATATTGTGATCACTGCAGCTAAGATTTTGACTAACCAAGATAATTGCATAGCAGGTTTTCTTGGTTTGTGAGTAACAAGTCCAGCTGGGCCTCATTCCTGGTTGACACATCTAACATTTGTATGAGGAAGCAGTCCTCTTCACATTCCTGGAACTTGCTGGATTTTATATGAGCTGCTGTATTCTTCTTCCCACAAATGTCTGGGTTCTTAAAGTGCCCCATAAGAATCAAGTTATGTTGACCCAAAGCTTATAAGTTCTTCATAACTGTAGAGTCTCCAGTACAATCTGAACCACTTTTCTTGTTATTTACTCCCTTTGCTTCTCTACACTCCATTATGCACCCTATTTCCAAAGCCTCTGCTTTCATGTCAGGAAGCCCTCTTGACCAAATCATTATGAAAACCCCACAGATGTTACATACAGACTTTACACAGATGTTATTAAACTGTATTTAAAATTATGGTTTTATACTAAAAAAACCAGCACCAAACAAAAAACCACCTCCCACATACACATACAAGGAGAAAAAAATGCCAAAGCAAGCAAACAACCAAAAACCATCAAAAAACCTCAACAAACCAAAACCTCTGACTAAAATAAATCAGAGATAGGAAAGTCAGGAGAAAATATTATATCTGAACAAATTTAAGCACAACTTCAGGCAGCTCAAGGCTGTTTCAGATAAAGCAAGACTGATGAACTTAATTTATGAAAGTTTGCAAAATGAGCATAATACCTGTGGTCTGCTACTGGCAGTACTGAAGTTTTCATTTACGACAGTGAGTACTGTTCAGTCTGTAAGTACTTGTCCTAGTACTAAAGACTGATACATCATTATTATGAGAAAGAAATTTTCTTCTCTATGCTGCCAGTGTTTTCTATCTGATTTCTATCATAAAATGTTGGCTATTCATTAAATAAGCATTACCTCTGACATTAATTGCTTACATGTGAGACTTAAAAATGTCAGAACTGATACAAATAGCAAAATTCATTCATTTAAAGTATTTTTAAAAGTTTTACTTTGCCAACATATCCACATTTACTATGAAAGGCAGTGACTCCTTCCCTTATCTCTGAAGATCTCTGTTTTTCATTAGGTTTTATATTTTGCATATTCTCTTCTGTAACTTTTCTGTAATGTGCTTTACTCAAATTCAGAAGTAAATTTTTAACCATAAAGATTTGCTAATTTATTTCCTCTGAATGTAGGAGAAGTCACAAAAATGGTGTTGTTTTCACTTAAATATGTTGGAATAAAATACATACCACTTGTAGCAAAATGGTTTGTATTTTATGGAACAGAAAATAAGAGGAAACATTCTTGACTCTATATCTCATCTTTCTACATCTCCTTTTGACTCAAACCCTAAAATAAAAAGGTAACAAAATCTAAAATTGACATCCTCTTAAAGCTATTAAGTTTGTTATTTCTTTCCTTTCTGGTATTGATTTTTATTTTCATGTATGGATGAATATATTATCCATAGTAGTATAGCTGCTGGCTGAATTATTTCTAAAGAAAAGTTTTGTTCCTTCACTCAGGAATGTTTGCAGTAACTCACAGGAAAGAAATTCTGAATGAATTGTCTACATTGCAAATCAAACAAGCAAGCAGATATTTTACAAAAACGACCCCCCCGAAGATTTTATCTGTAGTCAGTAAGAATCTCACAAACCATTGTAGTTTGATGCTGTGTGTCCTTTTTTAAAAGCAGTTTAAATCTGACTTTCTGTTCTCTGTAAACCATTAGCATTCAAATAGTATCAGCCAGATTGGCAAGCAGCCTACATGCACACAAACACATCACTGCTTACTACAGCAAAAATCATGTTTAAACCTTTACAGCTTCAAAGCATATTAGCAGTAAATATAACACCTGATCCCTCCACCTCAACACATTTAGTGAGGTTGTGGAAAGCTCAGCAATGTTCCAAGAGAGCAGCTCATGCACTTGGGTTTTTTTCATTTGTCTTCGGAGGTCCCTTCTGAAATCTGTGTGAAACTTGTTCCAGACCTGGTGGGTTTCAGGTTTACCCATGAAACTCAGTCCTTGTAGGATAAATCACTTCTGTGCTGACCTATTGTATCATCACTGAAAGATCTCATGCAAACTGAACTTTTAGTTTGCAGTGGACCACAGTACAGTTCTTAGACAGATATACAGGCATTAACTTAAAATGTGAATTGTGGGTGGTCATATTCAGCAAAGAGAAGACTGAGGAGTGGTGATTACATACTAGATTCATAGGTTACATTCCATTCACACATTTTTGCTTCACTGTTCCAACCACCTCTTCAGACTGAAATTACAGTTTTTTTCTCTCTTGACTCCAGCTATTCTCCTCTGCTCCTCAGGCCTGTGAAGGACACATGGCCTGAAACCACCATGCATGTGAATTCAGCTTAGATTCTATATGCTTTTACAACTGTAAAAGTAGCTTCCTCTCTGCACTTGCAGTATGTAACTATATTAGTATCTTTTTCATCTGTCATGCAGGCGAATTTCTGTGCCTTTCAGTTTCAGTTGTCATGTGAATGGATCCAGTGTAGAGTTACATTAAACAAAAAATGAAATTAATTTTAACCAAACTTTAGCCATTTGATTTCTGAATGTCTGTAGAGGAATTAAGTGCACTTTGAATGTAACTTTTTTGTAGTATTTTTAATTATTTTTAAGTGTGTTTATACAGAAAGGCTCTATCAGAACAATTGTAGGAGGCCAGCATATATGTATTACTTTGACTGCATAAAGCATAGTTCTAACTAATAAGACTTTCTACCTTTTATGTATGATTATTGTTTTGTTTAAATAAAGGTAAGAAAAAACCCCAAACATTCTTCTAAATGAGTAAAAAAAAATAGGTGAGGAACTAGCAGCAGCAGGTAATCCCTAAAACTGAAGACAGGATAAATTTGAGCCCATACGAAAGAAAACAGAAAAATGAAAAAAAATTGCCATGTAGAAGTAATGAGGAAGACTGGCAAACAGGAAGATAGGCCTTTTAGCAAAGAGATAGACAGTTTACAATTTAAATTTTCAGTTTTCTAGAAAATAAGTGTTCTAAAATAATTCTAAGCTCCTAGAACTACATGGCAAACTACCTTTTATTCTCCTCCTTTTTGTATTCCATAGGCAAAATTTGCTCACTACTGAGTAGCGCTGTGCCACATTTTGCCCACATTACTCATAGTGAATGCATCCCTCCTGTGAGAGAGTTTTCACTGAAGACAATGTGACTTGTTGCAGAATAAAGAACTTGTCATGTCAGAAAGGACATGCAAAGTATTTTCGTTAATATTTGGAAGAGTATTATAATTCTTTAAGGCTCCCTGCCCATGGAAGATGGGGCAAGTAGCTGACTCATTAAACAGTAAAAAGGGGTAATTTGTTTTAAGAACTAAGTCCTGCCTGTTGCAGGGTTTTAAGGGCTTTAACTGTAAACAGTCTCTTGTTTCACATTACTCAAAGTAATGGTAATGAAAAAACCTTCCCTTTTATTTGCTCTATCCTTTTACTCCTGGTAAATTTGCTAAAAATAGAAATATGTTTCAGAAGACATTGAAGTTAATCCCAGTAGAATCACTTGTAGTGCAAAGATTTTAAGAGCTCTGTTTCATTTTATATTATTTACTTATTTTTCTTTTGCTCTAAATAATTAAGATGTGTGAAAATTATAGTCACATAAGCAATAGTTCACAAACTACTGGATAATTCATTGATTACTGCTGCTTTGAAATATGACTACAATTTCTGCTGACACGTACAAGTAAGACGATTTACGGACAACACTTTCCCAATTAACATTATAATGTATAACTTTATTTAAAAATCATATTACTATGTAAAACATATTAAATAGGCAATAGAATTCCTATCGCTAAAGCCCAGATATTTATGTTATAGAAATTCACAGTTATTTAAATATTTATAAAATGAGAGTTGAGAGAAGCATTTTGAAAAGCAGTTAATAATGAACAGACATCAAGGGAGCCATCATTATAACAGCAAAATGCAGTGCAATTCCAATAACTTCCCTGGTGCAGAAGCAGGCCATCAAATTTAATTAAAAGCAGTCAAAAATAAACTGAAAAATTGAACTGCAAAAGCCTATCCTTTGCCAGCAGCTGAAGGCAAAGAGAAAGAGAAGGGAGAACCTTGAAAGTAGTAATGAATTGATAAGCCTTTCTGCCTGCAACTTGTAATTTGTTCTGTCAGATTTTAGTATCAGTTAAACTAGATTAATAGAACAACCACTGACTCTCTATCTTAAATCTTATGCCCAGTCCTTTTCTTATGGTTTTGATGGTAAATGAAAGTCTGAGAGGGTCAACATTTAAATTAATTTCCTTGTTTGCTGATTTCTTTTAAATAATTCTGTCATGTACATTAGTTGGGCACAGGCAAAATAAAAACAATTTAGAGAGAAAAATAAACATTTCTATTGAATGGGTTTTCTGGTTCTTCCAGAGAGGTTTCATATCTTTTTATCCAACAAAGATAGATATCACCTGGAAAGTTCATCTGCCACTAGAGGTTCCCATAGTGAAACGAAAGATAAGGAGAATAATTTGTAATGTAATAGGACTAGCAAATTTATTGCTGCTTTATATGCTCAGATTAATGTGGATATATGCAAACTGTACCACAAGGACAGAACCAATTTACTTTAGCTCATTTTATTTTTTATAATAATAATGTTTTAATGAAGCTAAATCTTCCCTGCTGTGACCTTATTATGTTTTTCAACATCAGTGGGAAATAGATTATGTTGAATTGTAACAGAGCTCATGAAACAGCAGGAATTTGGAGGCAGAAGATCAGTTATATTTTAGTGGTCAATACAGAGTCAGGAGAGGCAAAAGCCAAGTAGATTCTGGGAAATAAACCAGTTAAAAAAAAAAAATTAAGTGATTTTCATGCCAATCAACAATACACACTACAATTTTTATAGTGGTTATTAAAGACACAGTAGTTTCCTAAGACGGAAATTTCCACTGTAGTAGATATTTTAGGAGGATTGACATTATCTTATGAAACAAAGTGAAGTAAATAGGAAGTTTGATGTTGAAAGACCGCATAAAATTAATATCAATATGACTGATTATTAATTCACTCTCTGAGAATAAATTAACTCTTATGAAATTAAAAGAAGTGGCCTAAGAAATGTAAAATTTATTGCATGCCATTCAATTTTCATCCGTTATCAGAATCTGAAAGGTAAATAATAATTCATTTGAAATAGGAATTAAACTTTTCCCTCATTCTAATTTCTCTCTTTCATCAACAGTCAAAACTTATGCTCTTGAGTTCAGGAGTAAGCAAACTTTTAAGAAAGATTTGCTCATAATCTGCTAGATATTGAAAAAAGATGCTCTTAAGATCATTCACACTTGCTGAAATTCCTAGTTATTTTTGATGATGTTATATTCAATTTTAGAGAATCTTTACACTAAAATACTGTTAAAAAAATTCTCTACAAGACATGGAAAGACAATCCACTACCTTCACTTATATAAAAAAACTTATTTTATGCATTGTGTAGGGAGATTTTCTTGGACATCATGCAAAGCAATAAGATTAATATTCATGTACAAGACTTCCTTGTACCTCTGGTATGCAGAAGGCCTGCATATTGTTAATGCCTATTAATTATTATTCTTTAAACTTATTCTGCATGATTCACAGTCAGACAGAAAATACACACAGGCACATGGTAGATTCTAAACAAGTGAGTAGAAAAAATTACTTCATTTTCAAACCTTGAAGGGATTCTTTGCAATGAGGCTAGGGTACCCCAGTACACTGTCAGACAGATATGGACACATTTGTGATTGCTCTGGTGCAGTCAGATGATAAAATAGTCAGAAGTCTTGGAAATAAATACAGAAAACATGATAACTTAGTCAGACTCAATAGCATTTATCAGCTGAGGTACCCAGCATAACATTAGAACTGAATCTGAAGCAAATATACTCCAAGGTTGGTCTGTATTATTTGCTTTCCCTCTAGCTCCACCTGGAAAACAAGTCACAGAGGATATGAATATCCCCATAGGTCAGCCACCTAAATCAGGAACCTTGAATTCTAAAGAAAGCAGTAAAACAGGTCCAATATGTCAGTCATCAGTGTTTTCACATTTTTCCTTAAAGAGGAGGTCATCTTGACTTGCGCTTATGGGGATAGGTGGAGAAATTCTCTTATGACTCAGTGAAGCAGCTGCAACTGTGCCTGTTCTACTTCTAGAAGGTTCTCAAGAATTGGTTTGAGGGAAGTGACTGGTGTATATATTTTTCAGATGGCTGTGAGGTCCCTGTTCCTATCACAAGTCATTTATTTCCACAAACATAGAGCCAGGCTGTCACACTGAGACGTAGTCACATTCAACCTGGAAAACAAAAGAGAGACACTCAAAATCCCTCGCCTCTTTACAGAGTGGAATCCTATATATAAACTTGGTATCCTTTGGCCTAGAGTGATCATGCAAACGCCTTTTCACCTGGTTCAAGATAAGATATTAGAGGACAAAAAGGGATTACATATACCATTTTGCTGCAAACCAAAACTTTTTTTCCCAAAGTGTGTTGCCAGTTCTAAAAAATGAGTTTAACCTCACAGAAATCTTAAAACACTTTTGAAATGAAATCTGCATAAAACAGAAGAATACAGAGCTTACATTTGAACAACAATTTAGTATGGAAAATATTAATAGTCAATGCCTAAGCAAAAATTTTACATGTTAAATGATTTTCAGTCTTGTGTACATACCTCGGGTTTTTTTCTTCAAAGAAAATGGTTGACAATTATACTTTGGGAATTAAGTTAACAGTAGGGGAAATCAGGATAAAGATAGTGGGGTTCTGCTTCTGGATAACATACCTTTGTTTATAACTTGGAAGTCTTTTGGTTTTTATTTGTTTTTCCTCTTCCTTCTTCTTTTTATTTTTAAATGAGAGGGTTTTTTTAAGCATAAATTTAAAATCAAGATTAGCTTTATCCACAAGTCTCTGTAGTGCAAATCTGTGTCCAGAACTGCATAAAATCAATCCAACATAAACACAATTTATAGAGGACATGCTAACTATGTAACCCAGGTTTATTATCAGTGGGGTGCTGGCTCTAATGCAATTAAATTGACTATTAGCTACTATTCTTTAATCAAAACAGTGTTTAAGTAATTTACCAGCCAGTGCAATTTCATTCTTTCTTTGATCTTCTGCATGATCAAGGGAACTTCATCAGTTGTACCTCATAGTTAACTAAGTTCAGATCAGCTTTTTCAATGTGATTTAATTAAAAGATACGACCATGTCTAAAATTTATCATATTAATGAGATTTTTTAATAATTTTCCAACTGAAATATTATTTTTTACTACAATATACTGAAGTGTCACAAAAAAATGTACTCTAATATTTCCAAAAAAATTTTAATGGTCCAGGGAAGATAGAGTCCTTTTAAAAACTTACATGCACACTTTAAAGCCTAGTTCAGTAATGTAGCAATAAAAATGCAGACTGATAGAAATTTTTCCCCTATTATATCAAAATACTAAAAATATCCATAACCTAGGAAGAAAAAACTGAATGTAAACAAATTAACTAGGATAGTGGTACCTGACACTTTTGAATGATGAGCAAATTGATTCTAAGCAGTTTTGACTTTACAAACACTAGCTAATCCTTGCCTCTCCCTTGATAAGAAATGCTTGACACATCAATTAACATATAAATAAAAAATCATGTTGAGGATTTTTCCTTTCATGTTACTATTTCCTTCTGTAAATGTTGAGCTATTACCATGATTTACATACTGTTAAACCGCCATATTTTCAACTGAAAATTTTTTCCATTTATACTGTTAGTGCTAAAAGCTGTCATTTAATCCGTACCTTTGAACTCCAGTTTGAAGCCTACATATATTACGATTTGCATTAGCATATGGTTTTATTACCTTGGTCCACCATATTGAATATACATTGCTGAAGCCTCAGGTTTTTATGTGGTCATTTGTCTTGTCCCTCTCTTTACACACATTATTATTAAAATTCTTAGAAAGCATCAAGTGATTTACTTTCCTGTGTTGAAATAATCTGTTTGTGATAATTCAATAAATAGGACTTGGTGCATGACCAAAAAAAATGTACAGATGCACAGAACAGGATGCATTCTAACATCTACCTAGGATATCTAAAGAATTTGATTTGCAGTTGTATTATAGTAAGATGTTAATATCCTAGGAAATAATGAAATACATACTTTGAAATATGTTTTTAAAAGGACTAAATGGGGGGAAAGTCACTTTTTCTGTATAATAATGCTAGAAAAATAAATTGCTATAGTTTTTTAACACATTTCTGTTTAACTGAAACCTGATTGCCTCATTTTCTATATAGTCAGTAAATGCAGAACAGTAGTCCCAGAAAAGACATAAAAGAAATACTTGTTTGGATGTTTGCTTGTGGGTTTTTTTAAATCACAGCTAATTAATAAAACCATTAATGTGAGTGCATACTTTTCTCATTTTCCATTCAGGATAGAAATGAACAAGTTTCTAATTTACACTGTTTATTAAAATACATAAATATTGAGAAAAAGAAGATTCACAAATATTATTCAAATTAACTTCCATTATGATTTTAGGTTGTATTTTTGCAGGGAAAAAATAGAAAAGAACAAGTTTATTTGTTTTTATTATTGTAATAAGGTATATAGCTGGCAGGAAATTTCAGCTACTACTGCTCTTCCAGGAAAATCAATGCTTTGTCAATTTATGTGTGTTTTGCTGTATTGGCTAATATTTTCAGATTGTGAATTTTCTCCATTTATGGAAGAGTATCAAACATTATTTGTTATGCTAACAAATTATCTGTGGTCTCAGAGTAAATATTAATATTGCATTATATATACAAGCTAGCTATTCTGCGTTCCCAAAAACTTTGTTCCTAGTTCAAAATAGCAAAAGGTACTGAGGTGTTCCCAGTAGTAAGGTGATTCCCAGGTTAGGAACAGTGGGCAAGAAGAAATTATTGTCCATCTGTGAGCAGTAGGTTCTTGAAAGTACTTGTTTCCAAGTTCTTTCAGTTTCGCTCTGCTGTGGTTCCTCACCAGGCTTATCTGAAGTGCCTGTAGCACAGAGAGATCATTAAAACTGAGGAAAACCCCTTAACCTCCTATTTTCTCCTCAGTCTTGAAATGTTCTCTTGATACACAGTGATTTCTTATCAAAATGGTTTAAATATTTGATGTTGTTAGAGTTACTTAAAGTTTTCAGGCTCTTCATTTGTACGATTTGGTAAATCAATACAAGGTATCAGATTAACAGAGTATAAAAACATGAAAATAATTTACGAGTAATTAAACTGTACATGCATTGGTAGAAGCAGAAAAACTGAGTAGAATATTAATTCTCGAATGAATCAAAATGCTGTTAACAAATAATGGTGAGAGAGCATAATCATCCACTATCTTTGTCCTTCTAAAAGTCCACTGTGGGGATTGCTGTATAAGTATGAATAAAAATTCAGGGTACAGCGAGTAGGGAACAGCTAGAGACTACTTGAAAAAAATATGCTTTTCAAATATTTGACATACTTATGCATTCATTAAGACTTATCTTTGAGAACATGCAGAGAAGAGACCAGGTTCCAGAAGACTGAAAAATGCTGAATATATTTTCAGGCTTTCAGAAGAAGCAGTTGAAGAATTATAGACATGCAACAATAACTACAGTTTTCAGAAAACACTGGGACAGATAATAAAATAAATTGTATTTGCTCATATGAAGTTAAAAGTAGAAGAGAAATGTCCAACTTGAATTTATTCTAGGCATATCATATCAAAACAATTTCATTTCCTTCTAGAGCAGGCTAACAAAACTTACAGAGAAAGAAAATGTATATGTCAGTATCATTACCCAACTAAGATTTTTGTCATTGTCTTGTATGATGTTTCCACAAGTAAAGCAGGGAAGCATGGAGGTCTAAGTGAAAGTTTCATAAGAAAGATGAAAATCTATTCAAGGGACCTCACTGAAAGAATAGCTATTATCAGCTTACTGTAATAAGACATATAAAGTAGCATTCCCTGTGAAGTTGCCATAGATCAAAAAATCTTACACAATTAGCTAAAAATTAAAAAGATGTTCTTACACATTCTACATGCTTATGAATACAGTATCAAATATTGAATTTAGCATATATACATTTTAAAAAATTACAGTTCTAGAAATACATAGTAAGGAGTAACAGTCTTCATAGATGAAGTCCTGGCATAAGCTCTGGACTGGAAGGTCTGGAAACTGACCTTTAGGAAAAGAGTGAGATCTGTGCAAAGCCTAGAGAAACGCATGAAGAAGACCAGAACTCCAGAAAACTCTGGAAAACTTAATTAACAAGAACAGATTGAAACACCTGGAGATATGTTACCTACAAGAAGGGCTGGTTAGGAACTGGTAACACTCTCCAAAACCAGGCAGCCTGCTTCAAAAAGAATAATCTGATCTATTTTGTGTCCATGGTGGCTATAAGATGTAAGAAGATTACATGTGAGATTTCTATTGGACCATAAATATATCTTCAATAATGAGTATATACTAGGCAGGTTGTAGAATCTTCATAATTTAAGACCTGTAGGGGAAAAAAAAAATAAGCATGGAATACATCATTATTACTGTCCTAGGGCAAGGAACATCTTAAAGATTCACATCCAGATTTTTTTTCCTGGTTTTGTGTCGCGGGTTCGGTTTGTAACCGGGCAGAAACACCAATGTAGTGTAGTGGTTTGGTCCAAAATACTCATTACTGTTTATCTGCTGTGAGATAAGAATTAGGAGAAGAGTAAAGCAGGTGCCAAACTTGAAAGAATATAAAGACATTTATTAACAGACCTAAAAGAGGGAAAAAAAATTATACCAGAACTCTCCTGCTCCCCCCACCTTCCTCCCTTCTCCCACTGACAATGTAAAAAGACAACCCTTAAGATGTTCAGTCTGTTTATCACTTCCATAATAACCTTGTTCAGTCCATTTAGAAAGAGAAGTCTCTTCTTGCTCGTGCTATGAAAACATTATCACAACGAGACAGCTGCCCACTTCCAAATATTGCTCAGTCCATTTAGGAAGAGGAGTCTCTCGCTCGCATGTGAGTTCCTTCCCACGACATTGCAGCTTTTCCCGCAACTGCTTTCAAGGGTCCACTCTCGAAGGTTTTTGGGGCACAATTTTAAGGCTGAGCCGTTCAGAAACAAAAGTTCTCTTCACCCATCTCTGGGAGCATTTCACGTCTAAGAACAGAGGCCCTTCTCCTTCCCTGGGAGCAAAGGATCCTCCTCATCTTAATCATTAAGACTATCTCTGGGAGCATCTCTAGGAACTGAGGTTTTCTCCTTTCCCATTTGGAGCAAAAGTCCTCATCACTTCCATCTCTCCCTGTCCAAACTTCTCATGAAATTACAGCTGCGTCAGCATCTGCCTATCTCAGCACAGGTGCTTTTGCTTGCGAGTTGAACACTCCACCCCCCATATCTTCATGGAATTACAACGGGATACTCTGATGTATCATAGCTTCACAACAGAATTTCAGCTTTAAGCATCTCCTCTCTCTCTTCCCTCAGGTTTTCAGCTCTTCACAGCAATAAAAGGGTCAATCTCACCTCGGCCTTGCAGCTGTGTGGCTTATCGCTGTTGTCACCTGACCTCTGCCGGACAGAGGTGCCGCTTTGCTGAAATCTTGGCCGCAGTGGAGGGGGGGTGGAGTTCCGAGCCGCTCTGGCTGCCACAGCCCTGCTGGGGGGGTCATCCTGGAGCCGTGGTCCGGCCCGGCCTGGCCTGAGCAGGGCCTGGCCGGGCCCACTGGGCCCTGCTCGGGCCCTGCAGCCACCTGTGCCAGCACCGGAAATGAGAGAGAGCTTGGGGGGGAGTTTGTCTGTTCTTAAGTGTGGATCACAGAGGTGATCACAACTTTAAGTGGCTTAGAGAATTGTCCATATTCAAACTGGCCAGCTGATAGGTTCTAGCAGGTCCCAGAGGAAGCTGTAAGCACCCCTTAGCAAGGACATCCCTTCCAGGACTATGCTTGCTAACCTATGACATTTTGCTCCTGTAACTTGCACTAAACTATCCTGATAAACTGTGCTGATAATTTTGGATGAATAGTCTAGCAGGCTTTGTTCTTATTTTTTTAAGAATTTTAGCTGATAGAACAATTACATAATACTATAATGTTGTCAAACAGTAAGTTTTTGTAAATAATTCAAGTTTATTTTAACTCATCAGACAAATAGGCTTTTGGTTTTGCATGGGACTTTAAGATTGTCATTTATGTGCCATTATATTTACATGCATAATATATAAACGATAATGCATTTTGAGTGAGTGGGTCATGAAATGTATTTAATTTAATGGTAGAATACCTTCTGTAACAGTTGTCATTTATTAATATATTAATATACCAACTCAAAATGAATGTGCATATATTTGTAAGATGAAAAAATCTTTACAATTTTTTGATTGCTAAATTGGAAAGAGTACTTATCCTTCAAAACTGCAAACTCGTTCTTAAAATCCATTAATCAGCATGTTATTCATCCATAGTAGAATTTTATGAAAAACACCATGCTAACCACACATCTGACAGACATGCTTCTTCAGGTAGAACTCTGCCTCCCTTTTTTAATTTATAATGAGCAAAGTGCATGCATCACCAATCAAAGACTGCTAAAGTCTGTAGAAGAAGCTGAACTTTGCATTTTGTTCTGCTGTTCATGCCTGAAAGATAGCTAAAGAGGAAAATTATTGGTTCCAGGATGTTTGTTATAAAAAATGCTGTCAGAACAGTCCTTTCTTCTTTGATAGTGCAGTATTGTGTTGATGGTGTAATTTACAGGACAGAAACTTACCTGAGATGTTTCTTGATTCCTGTTATGAAGAATGGACTGCCAGTTGATATAGGAAAGTTATTTTCAATCTCTTTGGCAGTTTCTCTGTTCCTTAAATTAATTGGATAAAATAGATAAAATAATTTTGTATTGTGTTTCTTTGGCATTACAAATCATCTGTGCTTTATTTTGACATTTGCCAGTCTAGAAGCAAATGTAATACTCACCACTGGGTTAATATCTTGTTAATGGCCACCAGTTAGGCAATGTATACAGTATCTTCTGAAATTTTTTGTTGCTCATAAGGTGATGTATCTTGACAACAAGTTTGCAATAATTTCTAGGTTAATTTGATTTGCTATTAGTGCTCTCTCTTATAATATGGTTTGTATTAACACTAATTCTGTATTTCTAGTTTTATCCATCTCAAAACTGTTTCTAAAACAGATCCTAGTGTCTGAATTGGAAGGTAGCTGGATTTTGAAAGCTAACTTATATGTGAATCTTGTGTCAGCAATCGGGTACCTAGATCATTTGGAAAATAATTTGAATTAGAGCATTCCCTTTTTTTTTTTTTTTTTTTAATATATAAAGTAGATAATACAGTCAAAAGTGTCAGTATAAATACAGAGGTGGGGGGAAACGGTAAAGCATTTGGCATGTTTTGAAGTACCTCACAGTGCTTGCACTGATGTGAAAACCTCATATGATTTGTACATACTGTAAGAGAGAGATATAGGAATCAGTTCTAGGAAAAATAGTCTTGAGATATTCAGGGGAAAAAAAATCAAGGACAATATGCTTTAAATGTAGTTACTTTTGAAAGCATTGAATGTTTTAAACTGTAACTTTACACTCTTAAAATGTACCTTCAAGAACACAAGGAATAAATTTCAACTTAATCACTTTCACTGGGAGAAAAATCGTACAGAAATGCAGAACATTGATTTTAACCTGGCACAGTTTCATATGCATAGTTTTCATATGCACAGTTTTCAGTTTTAATTTCATTGTTTTAGCTTGAGGAAGAATATTCTTTAATGAATATCTGCTAAACAGGTTCTATTTTTGACAAATCTGTCCTGTCCAGCCCTTCCTGAAATAATAATTGAAAAAAGGTTGATATATTGAATACAACACACGCGATTTCAGTTTTATTGATTCTGTAATCTAGTTTGGATGTTTACAATCAAACACTTCACTGAATCTGTGCCTAGCTAAATAATATGGTTTGAGTTTTTGAAGTTCAGAACACTGAATGTCTTGAAATGAAGACAATGTAACTGTCTTTGAAGGCTGTGGAAGAGCAAAGTTAAAAGTAAGCCACATGTCTAGAGGCCAAAGCAATGGTACATTGCTGTCTCCCTCTGCCACTTCTTCCTCCTTTTTCCATTCCATAGCATGGGGAACAGCCAAATTTCTTATTTTATGATGTGGGGGAACCAAACAAAGTATTAGTTTCTGAAAGCAAACACACACAAAAATTAAGCATACTTTAGTGATGCTTTTTTCTAATTAATTTGGGAACTACGTCTTCAAAGTTTCAAAGTGTTTTGAAGAAAGACAAAAAAATTTAAGATATTAAACAGCACTTGTTATGGTGTGTTTAATATTGAATTATAATTCAGTTGGATAAAGACAGAATGCATCTGCAGGATACAAGCTGAGTTAATCTTTCCCCACATTTGTACTATTTTTTTCATGCACAGTACAGGGAGATGTCGCTATTAAGAGTGAAATCTTTGTCCTTCATCATTCATGCATTTCAGACCACATTGTTGACTGAGTATTTCTTTTCTACTTATTTTACAACAGTTAGATCTCTTAATATAGAAGCAAATACATTAGGTTGACAGAAAGATTTTGCTTAATACTGCTTAGGGAAAATCAAAAAGGAAAAGCTGAACTGGGCTGAAACACAGTTACTAAATGCTATAGATTGAATATACAGAATAAACTGATTTAGATATTTATATATACAAATTATACGTGCTCTTTTTTGTAAAGGAAGCTCAGAAAGTTTTTTTTGTAAAAATTATGTGTAGTATGCAGACCATTGGAAAATATTTGAAAATTGCTATTCATACAGAAATAATTTTGAGAACCACACTTGCAGTTACGATTCTTCCTGTAAGTCAGTTAATGGATACTTTAACTGACTCCATTGATTTATGTTCAGATTTCTTTTTAGTTTTAAAATTATATTAATTTAGTGTCCAAATTCATGAGCAATTTTGCTTCACCGTAGCTGTGTTCTTTGAGTTAGATTCTGCTTCTGGAATCTCTACTGTAATTTTGCATCCTTTCCTTGCATTGGATTGTGCTAATCAGATGTGTTTAGCTGTGTTTAATGACACACTCCATTACCTACATTAGAAAATGAAATTTAAAAAAATAATTTAGAGGGAACATAATTGAAAGAGAAAAGGAAGCCGTAATTCTGAAATTTATTTCTATTTACTCACGTGTGCATTTTTCATTTTTCTACATTTAAGACTTCTTCCAGAACATCATGGCACAAAATTTATGACAATGATTTATTAGTCTCTATCACTATAAGAAATCAATGGGACATAGGTATCAAGATATTTTTAAAGTCTTTACAAAAATGTTAGGCACCCACACACTTTTTAAAGTATCAGTCCACTGTTTAATTCCCATTTTTAAAAAGGAAATTGTCGATTGCATATACTTGCTGAATTTTTGTTTATGCATACATTAGACTGCAGTTAATAATATGCCGAAACCCATCCTTAATGGCTTGAATGTTCTGTATGAAAAAATATAATCAAAACTGCTTAGTTTTTGTCATAGCATGTTTCTGCTTGTATTTTATTATCGCAAACATATACCCCTGATTTCTTTCTATGCTTGTTTTTATAAATTCTCTATAAAAATGTGAAATCATACATCTTTCTATTCTACTTGTAATAGTTTTTAAATTTTTTTTTCTAAATAGAAATCTAGTAGGATTGACTATAATTAAAGAATTTTGAAGAATTATGAGTTAGCTTTGCATATGACAGTATGATTTAGCATATTATTACATATATCTTACAATGCTACAGATTTTTGCAGCACTGGAAAACACAACAAAAAGTTTTGTTTTGTTTTGTTTTTTTTTTTTGTGTAGAATATTCCTGTCATCTTGAAAAAAGTTCAGCAGCCATCTCCGATAACATAGCATGGATATGACCAAGATCACTCTTCATATAAAGGGCTGCAGGGCCCAACTTTAGTTGTATGAAAAACAGATTTGTGGACTGTCATGATCCAGTTATTAAAGTTATTAGAAATGCCTCTGCCCAAATTAAGGTGCAAATGACACCATATGCCAAAGTCAACAGTATGGGTTTCATTTGATAGTAAATATGATAGAAAGAAATAGAAAATGGGGGGACACAGAGGGATGACAGAAAAAGAGTGACAGAGACAGAATAAAGAAAATATCACCATCTGAGGATCCCAGTGATGCTCCGTTGATCCTCTCCAGCTGGTTATCTTGGTGGTAAGGGTCCCTGCAAAAAGCCTTGAATTTGGTGGGTTAATATATGCTCAGGCCAGGTAGGAAAACCTAGGTACCTCCCTTGGTGGGACAGAGTTTGCCATTGTCTCTTACAACAGACTCCGTGTTTGTTGTACCACGTGCAGTCCTGTGGTGCAAGGCCTCAGGAATGACTGTGGGGGGCACTTTGTGGGGCCTTTGATGGATTATGACACCCCCTCAGCTGCCTCTCACGTGAATGTCCTGTGGATGTGGCCTTCCCAGGGTTGGAGGTTCCATAGTGTGTGTAAAAGACGATCAGTTCACTGCCCCTGAGAAGAGGTTACGACACACTGAAACTTCCTCCCCCCATCTTGGTTGAGGGGGAAATCTGTGCAAACCTTCTCCCAGAAGAATGTGGGCTACAGTCTCCCCCATACCAGAATCAGAGAAGATTCTTAGCACGGCTTCTGGGTTTGGCTCGCATTCTTTACTTGTTTACTTCTCCCTGGGCCTGAGATGTTTGAAGAATGGATCTCCCTTTATCTAATCTCAGCAGTCTGACTTTCAGCCTAAAGTTCCAGTCAGGCACTCTTTAGGAAGGGGTGGGCTTTGACGGCTCCTTTATGCAGTTTTGCTATCATGAGAAAAACTTTTTATCAATGTTTGAGGCATTAATTCTTTCAGTCTCTGACATGGACTCAAACAAAAATGTCTGCTTATAACCATAATGATAGCTGGTCTAGATTTATGTGATTTCCTAATGATAATTTGCAGAACCATGTGATGAAGTGTATTTATCATGTAACTTTGCCCTAAACTAAAATTTAGGAATTATATCAACTTTCCAAATTTCAGAATAGCTTCAAGTAATCACTATTTCTCTGTGTTTTTAGAAAGCAAAATTGTGGTAAATTAAGCTGAGGACAGGCTTTCTCCCATAGTCTTTGAGGGAGAAGCTGAATGTTCAAAGTCTAACAAACTTTCAAAATCTTCCTGAAGACATTTCTGTGTACTGGATGAGTAATCAAACAGTTAGAAATAAGATTGCAGGGAGATAACAATTTTGAATTTTAAAATTATAGAATAGATAAGCAAAAGTTATCTTATTTTAAAAACTTGATAGTTGTGTTAAAAGCAGAATTTTATTATACTTTCAAATGTAAGAAAGCCATATGAAAGCAAAATACTAGCAACTTTACAAATTTTTTTAACCATGATTCTATTAAACATGTAGGAAAATACATTATTATTTTTATTACTCACTTGTGTTATGATGGCAATGGGAGGTCCCAAGTGTAAGATCAGAGCCACATTTTCTTAAGTGCAGAACTAAAACATAGTAATAAGCAGACCGTACCAGACCGTACTGAAAGAATATGAACTTGAAATGAACACTGCAGGTAATATGTAGGACAAAATGTTTAGTACTGGGGATGTGAACCCAATGAAGACTACCTTAAAAAGATAAGTTTAGTAAATGAACGGGTAAATAAATAAATTAATCCATATGTTCGTATTATAGCTTCCAGATCATTAAACACTGAAATGTTGTAAGGTTTTTAAAATCTGTTTAATAATGACCTAACTCAACTCTGGCTTCAGATCTTTTTTTCTCTCATTATTCAGTGTCTTGAAATAGCCAAGAGTATCAAGGATCCTACAGAAATATGTTTGGAATAACCCTCCCTTACCGATTTCTTAGCAGATATCCTAGTATGTGATGATATAGGTGGATCACTGTGCATAGGTGCAATTACAATACGACATCCTATGAGTAAAGGAGATCTGGAAATAGAAGCAAATTTTCAAACTCCTAAGGCATTAAGCTTGGCAAACATATTTAGGTAGAGCATTCTCTTTTATAGAGCACACATCTCTTTTACCTAAGTTGGTGGAGGGAGATAACATATATTTAAAGCGATATTGGAACAGAAGTTTGATTATGGATGGGAAGGCTGTGTAGAACTCAATACTTTGATCATAGCACCTGAAAGTTTGATACAGAATACTCAAAATACAATGCCCTCTTTTTCTAGGTTAAAATGGAAACATTGGAAACATTGTTTTATATCTGTTTAGGGTTTTTACCAAAATTTTAATATAATGCTTGGCCTATGTGTTTAGTTTTCCTTCACTGAGATGAACTGCAAAGTGATTTGACAATATACAAAATTACTTTTTTTCTGAATGTATAGCAGTCATAGAAAAGCCACTATACATACAACAATAAAGAAAAAACTTTTGTCCCTTTACCCTTTGGAGAACCAGAGGGAAGCCTGGCTCAGATTAATACTAGCTCCTAATTTTTATAATTGTTCCAAATGAACATAGTTTCAATAAAAAGTTAATTATGAGTTAGTGTTAATTCTGTTTAAATCACATGAATCTTTAACTGCATGTGTCTCTCCTAGTTTCTTTTTTTGGTTTTGTTGGGTTTTTTTTAAAGATGCATTTACTGCTAGTTGATGAAGAGCTTCAGCCTTTTAGATGATAAACATTAATAGATTTCAAGTGCACGTGGAAGCATTTTAAGTGAAATCATTGGATTCCATCATATTGCCAGATTTCTGAAAATATCCTATTGTATTTTAAACCAGTATTTTCACATAGGATATTTTCTCTCAGAAAATGAAAATAAAGAGTATCTCAGAACAGAATACATTTGAGAAGTTTGGCAGGTAAGTAGGCTTCCTGTTAGATACACAGCCACCTGAACCTGACAGATGCTAAATAAAGGGTATGCAGTACCTCACAGAATCAAAGCTCCTCAAAGAGCATATTTTGTCAGTGTTAGCTGTTAGATATGCAGCAGAAAAGACCGGTATGAATGACCAATTTAGTCTCTAATTATCAACACAAAACATAGAGAATGTTGAGGTTATTTATAGTCTGGTAATTTCTGCATAAATAAAAAAAGTCTATAATTAATGCACTGTCTGTTCAATTCTGCTGGAAACTGATTTTAATCCAATTAAATACTCAAATTTATTTTAGAATTTGCAGTTAGTTTGCCAGATCAGACCACAGTGTTTAGCACCTAGTTAAATTATCCATTAAGTTTGTGATTACTAGATAAACAAGTAGCTATAGTAAAACACAGGACAGCACTTGGAATAAGCTTTGTTGGTTCCTGTGGTTCCAATCACAGGTAAATAGGCAAAGGCAAATCAAACATTGTCCTTTACTTCAAAGTAAATATAGTCAGAATGAAAATACAGTTTTGCAATTTAAATACCTGATGGTATATCTGATCATTATCATATTCCATGTGATTCTGTTCCTTCCCTGTCCTTTGTATAAAAACAGAAAGAAGATGATCAAAGTCATTGCTATAGAAATTAATGAGAGAATAAATACATTACACGATTCAAGGTAAAAATATAACTGAAGAAATTATGATAGAAATCTTCATAAATGCATGGAACATGGAAAAGGTGAATAAAGTGCTACTAATCTTTACGTGTATTCATTTATTTTTTTTTAAGGAAGGCTTTTTAAAATAAAATGTGATTAAATTGGGAACTCATTGCACATGATGTTATGGAAGTGGAAATTGTAAATGCATCCAAGGAGCTTTAGGCAGTACAAATAAAAAGGGACTGAAGTTAATCTTACAATTTTTAATACATGATAGTAGGAAAAGGAAAATTAACACTTAAAATTGCCAGACAGGCTTCAGAATTCAGTACAATCAAAAGTGTCACTCTCAGTAGAGACACAGGATGTGTCCATCATTTTCTGGAAAGCAAGAAATTTCAAAGGTCTGGACATTAGCTTTTATATGACAGTAGTGTTAGAGCCACTACTTGTTCCTGAATAAGTTTTCTCTACAGTTATATAGCAAATAGGTATTATTTATATATTGTTAATATAACAAATTAAGCAAATTAGACACCTTTCAGAAGGGGTCAAACAATCCAGAAATAGGGGGAGGACAAGCCAAACTGATCAGCAGCAGTCTTGCTTCAAAAATTTTCTGTGAAAGAGAGTGTGGATTGAGAGTCCAAGACCTTGTTGAAGGCTCATGTGGAAATCAAACCAGAAAGTTCTCAGAGAAAGGGTCCATTTAGGCAAAAATGAAGTGACTTTTATAATACAGAGATATAAGAGGCTATAGGACATCCTACTTCAAGCAATCCATAGATAATGTTAATTTCTATTTTTCACCTGATAGCATTCAACAGATTATGGTGTTTTCTGATTTTTCAGAGCAATTTTGTTTTTCAAGAGAGTGTTCCACTTTCTCAGACACCAAGTTGCCATTACTGTCCCTTGATTTTATACTTAGAGACGGTATCTCAGGATGTTTCTGGTTTCTATGTACCCTGGATGAAGTTCAAAGAGGACCGTTACAATTCTCAATTTCTGGTACATAGTCCTCAAGTTTTCTAGTTCAAGCTGGCAAGCCCCTCTATGTTAGCCTTTTTCACCAGACAATTTCTTCTGTTCAGTAATTTTTCCCTTCCAATCAGGCCAGCTTTATAGTTGCTCATATCAACACATGAAGATGATTTCCTCTTAATGTTTGAGTTACACAAACACTTGGAAGAGACTCACAAGGGTCATTGAGTCCAGCTCCTAAGTCAATATCCCACACAGGGATTTAACCTGCAGCTTTGGTGGGATTCACGCAGAGATCAGCTGTATTATGTTCAGCCTTCCCTGGAACCTCATGTTGGAGGTTAGGATTTTTTTCCCTTTTTTTCCCTTTCTCTCAGGGAATTTTCTCCCATTTGTTGCATGAGCGATGGTAACAACGATACCTGGGAGACAAAGGATGTGGCTGGGAGGAGGGCGAAGGGTGCCGTTTGCTGCCATCTCTTGGCTGAAGGGCGTTCCCATGGGAAGTGCAGAGATACTGTGACATTCTGGCTGGGGGCTGAGGGGCTGGGCTCACCCCTCGCTCTCTCTCTCTCTCCTGGGATCGGAGTGGGAGAGGTGCGGGTTTTGGGGTGGACTGTTGCTGCCCAGAGGATTTGCTGCCACTGTGGAGTTTTTGTCCTGCACTGCTTTCTCCTTACTGTGGGTGAGCATTTGCTCGTAAGAGCAGCTGTTGAACTGGGACTTTCCAAGACCCAGCCTCACTGGGAGGGGACCTGACCCCCGATCCCTTCCCGGAGGGAGCGTCTCCTGGCTGCTTGCAGCAGCTTCCTGTGACAGCCCGCCTTGCCGCTGTCCAGCCCCACTGTTTCGTGTCGCTGCTTCAGTTTTACTTAACCTGACACCCCATGCCCGCCTGGACGCCCCGCGGCTCGTGGCACAGCTCCGGAGTCTTTGCTACAGTTTGTTGGCCACCCTGGGTGCGCTCGCCTCTGCTGTGCCAGCCTCCGAGGTTCCTGCTGCTGCTCATTTCTCCATCCGGAGGGGCACCGGGACCAGCTGCCGCTGTGGGTTTCTAAAGGCAGCGCCTTCTCCATCCCTCCTGCCGGCCCCCCGCCATTCCCCACGCGAGGGCCGGGGCCGCGCTCGCGCCGCAGCGCCCCCTGCCGGCACGGGGGAATCACCGCCGCTGCCCTGGCCGGCCCGGAGCCACCAGCGCCCCCTGCCGGCTGCGGCCGTCACTGCGCGGCGGGAAAGCGCCCGCGGCCGAGGGGGCGCCCCCGGGCCTCCGGCTCCGCTCGGTGCCGCCGCGGCGCGAGCGCGGCCCCGGCCCTCGCCTGAGGAATGGCGGGGGGCCGGCAGGAGGGATGGAGAAGGCGCTGCCTTTAGAAACCTTGTTTGTTGTCACTGCCATTGTTGTTTGTTTGCCTTGCTGTCCATATACATACTAGTAGAGAATTGTTGTTCCTTTTCCCGTATCTTTGCCTGAAAGTCCCATCATTTCAAAGTTATAATAATTTGGAGGGAAGGGGGTCACATTTTCCATTCCAAGGGAGGTTCCCGCCTTCCTTGGCAGACACCTGTCTTTCAAACCAAAACAACTCAGGGGATTCAGGTAGTTTAGTCACAAAAGGAGGTCAGAAAAGAACTTCCATCCAATCCTAATCAAGAGAATAGGTATTCTTGGTGATCAGATAGACTTTGCTGTCTTGGAGAGGGTAGTGAGTGACCCAATGGTATAAGAAAGTGATATAGGCTTCGCTTAAAGGATGGTCAACCAAAGCGAAGATATTACCAGTCTTCTTCCTGTTTGGTAACCAGAAATAAAATTATTAAGGAAATGATGGGTATGTCAGGATAACTGGAGGAACATATCTGAGAGGGGGCAAAAATGATAATATGGAAACCCAGAGCTATAATTATATTACAGGGTAGTGTGGAGTCTATTTCAACGACTCGCAGTAGCTCACATCAAGTAGCCCAGTACCAATCTTCACAACCTGTCTGAATTTGCAGCTGATGTCTCTCTTTCCCTCTTTCTTTCCTTAGTCACCTGCCATGTCCAGTTATACACATTTAGCAGGAGAGAGGAGCAGCTCATCTGGCCAAATGGGAATTGGGATTGTGCATCAGGTGTTCCCATTTTATTGCCTGTCCGATCTCCAGAAAGAAATAACACTTCTCAGAAAATTCCATCAGTCTCTTCCATGACATCTCATGGCCCCTGCACTTATACCCTTTTGAAGAGCCCTTGGCATTTTCTCATATTCTGCATGTTCTGTGCTACAGGGTCCCCTATCCAGCCTTTGAGTGGAAAGTTTTCTAACACTTGGAGAAAAGGAAGTTAGATAATATTTTGTGAGATATTGAGAATACATTCTGGAGTTGTTTTGGCTAAGCTAGATTCATATTAATCTAATGTTCTATTGCTAACTTTAGAAAGAGAAAGAATAGTAGTAATGCAAATAAATAAAGTTTTACGTAAAAACAAATTCATCAGATATTTAAAAAATATTTTCACACAGATTATCTATTCTTCTACAATCAAAAAACTGAATGTTGAAATCATGGTACAGGAAGCCAGATTAAGTTGCAGAGAAGTTAACTGACATATTTTTCTTAGCTCTTAGCATGGATATGACATTGTGTTCCTGTAACAGATGTAATGAGCTACAGTAAGAAACACAAACCTCCAAAATAAAACCAAACTCTGTGGACTACTTTTTACCTTAGAATTTGCTGCATTTTGGCTGGCCACCAGTGCATGTGGACTGTTGAGAAAATTTTCCATCTTGTGGCCTTTAAGAAAATGCTATAATTCTCCAAACTGGGCAGCCATTGGTGCTAAACTGGCCTCTGAAAGTTTTCTTGTGCTATATGCAGAGAGAAAAACTGAACATCTGGTGTTTAATTTATGTAAGGTTTCCCTCTAATGAAAACTATCTTCTAGAATGGGAAAGTAGAAACATTTTTGTAATGTAAAAGAATAAGAGGTGGTATGTTTCCTTGCAACTAAGTTATGTATTAGGAAACTTCATTTCCAGTGCATTTATTCTGTCCAGTTAGAACAACCTCTTACAACCCTTCAATGGCAAAAAAACAGGAAAAAGTTGGATTTTCATCACCTTGAAGTCCTGAACTAGTGGCTTTTGAATATCTTAATAATGACTGATATAAAATAATGGAAAACTTCATGAAGAATTTGTGATTTTTGGTTTTTACTTTATCACAAGTTATACCACTGGAATTAATTAACTGTTTTATCTCCAAAATGCCTACAATACTCTTTCTGTAATGTACAATATTAAAAAATATTGTCTTTCTCTTACCAAAATTTAATTTTTTTCTTTGTTCATTCTTTGTTCATTTCTTTGTTCTATGATTATATCTTCTTGATGGATATTCATATGTACTAGTAGCTAATAATATTTCACATTATTTAATACCAAAAAAGAAACCAAAATCTTCAAGCTCACAGTTCTTAATATAACTCATTGTATCACAATTTGAAAATATAGGGAATATCAGTGTACCATGCAGCTTCATGAGTGCAGAATATCTGTTACTCTCTGTAACCACATGCAGAGGAACAAACATGGCTAAATAACACTGTAGGTTTTGGAAAATATTTTTCTTCACTGATAAAATAAACCATCATAAGGCATCATGAAGTCTGAAACACATCATTGGGGTATGCATTTTATTTTTGTCTCATCAAAAATCAAGGAGTAATACTAACTTTGTTTTTAAGCACACAAAGCTGTGACTGCTTTTGCACACAGCCTCACCATTAAGCTTTGGAGATGAAATACCAGCTGGGTGAAGAATAAATGGTTGCAGATATTGAATCTAGCTACTAGAAATAAATTACGTCATGAAAGCTATTATAATATTTAGTAAGGATATTTTCATCTAATGACTGATCCTGCCTCTTTTAAGATGCTCTTTAATTTTACTAAATTCCAATCTTGTTGTAGAAGATTCAGAACTTTATTTTTCAGACAAGAAAATATTTTTATATTTTATTGTTTTACTAATGAATGTTTCAAGAAATCAGCATTCTGGAAGTGAATATGTATTGTTTAAAATTTTTCATTGTGAATTCAAGAGTTTCTGTTACAATTTTAGGTACAGAAATACTTGAAGAGACCAGTAGGAGAAAGAGACAAGATGTGTTGGTGTTTACTGTTGAGGCACTTAGGTTAGTTTTCTCCCCTGAAAACACTAATTGTACTTGTATCACAATTGTACAAGTATTAATTGCACATTGACCCATTGAGTGGAGTTGAGTGAAGACATCCACCCCAGAAGAAGGATACCAAAAATATAATACAGGCTAGATATATAGTCTGTGCTTTTTCCAAACCAATATATTCCTACATATGTATGGATGAAATGGTCATTTTCTTTCTTCTCATAGACTGCTTACGGACTTTTCTCCTCCTGTATCCTGCTGTGTGCAGACCACTATTACTAGTCAAGGAGAAAGAAGAAGTAGTCTGTTTTAGGTGGATCTCCTCACAAAATAGGATTACATGTACAAGTGTGTATGTACAATTAATGCAACCAAAGAAATTTCTCTTGCCCCCTGGCAGGTGAAGAGGAGGAAATAAAATAAAGCATAAAAGTGTAAGCTGTTATTGAGCCCTTTGTGCCACGGAGGACGCTGCTTTGAGCAAGCTCTGTGCCAGATGTCATTGTGATAAATTAAACACATAGTGTGGACACTCTTGTGATGACATTTTAAGGTCATGAGAGAGCTATGGAAAGGGCAAAAGTTCATCTTAAAATGAAAGAAGGTTGTTTCTTGTGATATGATGGTGAAAATGCATGCTTCTCTAAGCAGATTTATTATACGGTTACTTGTCATAATCTTTGCCTTGACTGTAAAGTCATTGGGAGTTTACACCCACTGAACACTGATTCAGCTGAAGTGATAATGTAAAGTGATTGGCAAAAAAGATGTGAGCTGATCACTATTCACAAACAATTTTTTTGCAGATATGCATGTTAAAAACACCCCTGAATCTAAACAAAAATATGAAAATAACCTGGACATGCTATTTATTGATCAAATCTCTGAAACAAATAATTACATTATTGTAAATATTCTGAAAAATTTCCCAAAATACTAAGCTTTTAATTTTCTCATTAAAAGAAGCATATGAATGTCGTATGTTTTCCTTAAAAAAATTATTCTGGAACTTCAAAACTTTCCTTCCGTGCATAATTTTTGGAGAGTCTGAGTGTTGTCTTGCTATTAACTGAAACTCTTTCACATCCTTGTTCTTAGGATTTCTACCCATTGGATATTTTGAAGCAGAAATGTGGAAAGCAGAAAATGTATAGCCTTGCCTTTATCCACAGCAGAAATTCAGAGGTAGTGAAATACCCACAAGTGGTGAGATGTCAGTTTTGATTCTATATCTATGTGCAGAAAACCCCAGTTATAGGGAGTTAATTTGATTCATTATCTGAATTATTAAAAAATACAATTTTTTTGTCTCTTGGAAGACACTAAAATAATATGAAAAATAAAAATACTTCTGTTTAGATTGTAGGCACACACATCTTGATAATATTTAACTGAATTTAATCTCTTTTATTAAGCAAATGGAAAATTCAACAAATAGTGATCTACAAGGGATAAAATTGTCAGTTTTGTTTTCCTTTGTAAGCAGAAAAGTAAAGACATGAGTAGTATTCACAGAATAGGATCTCACCATTTGTTTCCAGTAAAACTTAAGAGCTGCTGAACTTCAGTACAGCCCCTTGATTTAAAAAGAAAAAAAAAATCTAAGCTTTAAATCTAATTTTTTTAAAACAGAAAATTGAAGATACATATATATCTTCCCTATGCTTAGTGACTTCAAATCTTATATGCAGTTTGAAAATTCTATAACATGCAGAAAAGAATGACCAGTTTCTCTGGTCTTGAAGACAGTGAAGTTAAAAATAATGTTCAAGACAGTTATCATGCATTTATGTTGGGGGGGTTTTTTTAAATCTAGATTATAGTAGAGTATTTTCTTGGGTTTTTTTGTTTGTTAGGATTTTTTAATCTTATTTTTTCCATAATTAAGCAGATGACATTTATATTTCATGTTCAACACAATGTGACAAACTTTGTCTCTGCGACTGTCATGCTAACAAAAACCACCACCTCCCTTCCCAAAGGCACATTAAAATGACAATTTAAAATTTTTGAAGTTTTAAGTTACCTTAGTTGCAGGATTTATCAGCTGTAGAATAATTCAATTTTAATAATTTAATTGTAAGACATAATGTGATATAGCATGCACTTATTCTGTTTCAGTCTTTCTTTTTGCTCTCAAAACAAAAAAAAAAGGTGGAAAATGAAGTAGTTCATATTTTTGCCAATAGCATAATCTAGCTCCTTTAATGTAATTCTTCCATGTTCTCTAAAAATGCGAACTAACAGCTGTAATTTCTTTTTTTTGTTGTTTGTTTTTGTTTCAAAGTACACATATTCAATGGAAACATGAATCTCTCTTTGTATGCAAAAGACTGAGCCAGAAGCCCCGTATCTATCTCGTTTGTAGCAGACAGCCTGTGACAAAAATACTTTTTAGGTTCCTATCAATCATTTTAGAAGAAAGGTACTACTTATATTCACTTCCCACATAGCCATATGACAAATAGGCATTCCATTACAGAGAAAACTACTGCATCCATCAGATGGCTTGCAGTACTATAGCATTTCTTTTATTTTTTTCCCATATTGGTGAAAAAGGCAATAATGTAAAATCCACCCTTATTTTAAGGGTGTGAAAGGGAGTAGAATCCTGAAAATAATGAAAGCTGAAATAGTGCCACTTGTTTCTTAGTTTTTATTTACTAAAGCTAAGAAGCCTCTGAGGAATTCAGTAAAAACCATGCAAAATACATAAAATATTCTAGACTTATGAGTGGAAAACTTCCATTCTTTCCACTCCTGCCCATCCCCCACCCCACCCCCCAACCCATGAACCAGTTGGGTTCTTGGTTCTTAAAGTCTCAGACGCAGTACATAAATCTTATCAAAATACAGTGTAAGATTCTGAAGTTCTTTGGTCTCCAATAAGACCGCGTTTCAGGGACAGAGCCATACAGTAAAAAATTTATTACCATTGAAATCCATTTAATACTATTTATTTGCTCCTGTGCTGATCATGTACTTATGTAAAATTGCATCTTCCTGTGTCATAGCAGTATTATGAAGTACATACTGGTTTTAGTTGTGTCATCTTAGGAAACTTGCTCTGTTTCAAGGCAAACTAATTTCTTCTATTCTGATTATTACTTCTGTCCTTCATGGATGCCATAGGTCTCTGCAATTGCTACTGCATGAAGCTGCTCTATAGCATTGGGAGAAAAAAATAGAGTAAGTTTTTAACTATTTAGAATTTTCTTCTTTTGCAATTTAAAAAACTCAAGAAGATTTCCACAGCAATGGCAGTGAAATGATACCACAACAGACTGGTCAAACTGAAGGATTAAAAATACAGCCAGTCTGTAGAAAGTTGAACCAAAGGAATGTGTGGATCCTTAGTTGATTAAGAGATTTTTTGCAGAAGTTTATGTTACTGGAGTGTTTCAAAAGACAGATGCTAGTGTTCAAAGGAGTAAAACTTGGTAAAGCCACATACAGTTTTTTCTTGCTAGATATCATGTTTCAACCCCAGCCAGCCATTGAGCCCCATATAGCTGTTCACTCTCTCTCCCAGCAGCAGGATCAGGGAGAGAACCAGAAGGATAAAAGATATAAAACCCATGGGTTGAGATAAAGACAGTTTAATAGGGAAAGCAAAAGCCATGCAGACAAGCAAACCAAAACAAGGAATTAATTCACTGCTTCCCATGGGCAGGCAGGTGTTCAGCTATCTCCAGGAGACCAGGGCCCCATCACAAGTAACAGTGACTTGGAAAGACAAATGCCATCACTCCAAATGTCCCCTCCTCCTCCTCCTTCTCCTCATTTTATATACTGAGCATGATGCCACATGGTCTGGAATATCCCTTTGGTCAGTTGGGGTCACCTGTTCTGGCTTTGTCTCCTTCCAGCCTCCCAAACACCCCCAACTTCCTCACCAGTGTGGCAGTCCAAGAAGCAGAAAAGGCCTTGGCTCTGTGCAAGCCCTGTTCAGCAATAACAAAAACATCTCTCTGTTATCAGCTCTGTGTTCAGCACAAATCTAAAACACAGCCCCATACCACCCACTGTGAAGAAAATTAACCCTACTCCAGCCAAAACCAGCAGACTAGATTAAGTGATAATTCTTTCAATGGACATTCTAAATGTAGTATCAAAAAAATAAGCTGCATTACTTGTAATAGCATCAAAATAAACAAGTCACAAAGGCAAATGCAGAGTTAAATCTTAGCAAGTATAATTAAATTTTATCACAAAATGAAGGACAGAGGTCCCAAGCCAAGTGACATTATGATATGTGATAGCATACATTTAATATTTTGTTTTACACAGACTCACTGACAGGACTAATTAATAATTAACAAGTATTAACAGAAGAGTAAATATCTTGGAAGATGAAAAAAGTGTAAATACATATTTAGGGTGGGGTTTTTTAAATTCTTGTTTAGCATTTCATCTATTTTATAAACTTTGTTAATTTTTTTTCTTTTAAAAGCAAGATAATATTCCCATTATAAATATTGTTTCACCAAAAAAAAGAATATCAAAGAATGATAAAGATCTCATGTATCTTCCCCATTACTACCTGAATTATTCTATTGAATTTTATCTGACGTATCTTCTGCAAGATTCTCTTCAATTAAAGAAAACTTTATTCACTTTCTATCCAAACAGAGTTTTGTACTGCAAGAAGTAAAGTATTTTAAAAGAAGCCTTTTTGTTTTGCTCCTTTATATTATACATTGTTTTCTTGTGTTCATTAAAAACTGATTCAGCAGTCACCTAGGAGAACAATTCCAGTGTCTTGTAACTAGGAGTGAGAAAATAATAGGACCTTCTTGTTCTGTATTTTTTACATACCATCTCTGTTTTTGATGGGAATTTTGTGTATTCAGTGGAAAAGGCCTTCTTTAATGAGGCTGGTGAAGAGTCTGGAGTACAAGTCCTGTGAGAAGCAGCTGAGGGAATTAGGATTGTTTAACATGGAGAAAAGTAGGCTAAGGGAAGATGCTATTGCTCTCTTCAACTACCTGACGAGAGATTGTAGTGAGGTGGGCCTTGGCTCTTCTCCCAGGTAACAAGCAGTAGCATGAATAAAAATGACTACAAATTGCATCACTGGAGGTTTAGATTGAATACTAGTAAAATTTTTTTCATGAAAAGGGTTGTCAAGTTTTGAAACAGGCTACCCAAGGAAGTAGCTGAGTTTCCATCCCTAGAGATATTTCGAAGATGCACAGATGTGGTGATTAGGGGCATGGTTTAGTGGTGGGCTTGGCAGTGCTGGGTTAATTGTTGGATTCCATGATCTTAAAGGTCTGTTCTAAAGTAAGCCATTCTGTGGGTCCGTATGTGTTCTGGGACCTTTAAATAATTTTATCATTTTCTTTTTTATATTCTCTCCCTTTACATATAAAAAGCTCCCACTGTAATATTGTTCTGCTACTGTTGCAGCTCTGTTCTGAAGTTAAATAACTTTGAATAAAATACTGTTAGATAGTATGGATACATTTTGAAACCCTCTAAGATATGAGATGTGATAATTAGTGACTTTATAACCTATTCAGCCAACGACATTTTTGTACAGAGGATTTATAATTTATTTTCATATATTCATATCAGTAGAATGAGAAGAAAATACAGTCCCTGGTTTTGTTGTTTACTCTGCTTTGTTGTTGTTTTGTAGTTGTTGTTGTTTTGTAGTTGTTGTTGTTTTGTAGTTGTTTTGTTTTGCTCCTGGAAGCACTACAATGTGTAGGCACCAGTGAAACACTAGCAGTAAAAGTGAGGTACCAGATATCCATGTTCAGCCAACTGGTGAATTCTAGGATTTTGCAGCATAGTCAAGAAAGTAGCCCAAACACTAGCTAGAGAAGCAAAAGAGAAAAAAGTTCACAGTAAAGGTCATTGAGTCATCAGTAGACTGACCAGTTTTTGCTAATCGATCCGCAGAAACACTTACATGCATGGCTACCTTTAATAGCTGCTTCAGCACTAAATAGCATCTGCTTAAAATGATACCCAAACACAAAAATGGACTGCAGTAATAACCATTGTTCTTATGTATATGAAAGAATGTCTATCACAGGAATGGACCCAGAAAAATCATGTAAATAATCTTCTATAGATTTGACACAGTCAGACACATACAAACATTTGGTAATATTAGTTTTGTGATTACACTATTTTATAACATATCCAGGAAGCTCTGCAGTCCCAAAGAGAAGAGGCTGGCACAGTCTGTAGCCCTGATCTCTCCAATCTTTACTTTTTTTCATGTATGACTTCAACATCTTGAGCATGTGTAAAGACAGAAGGACACTAGAATGTGCAGTCTACAATGAATGGAAAGCTTAGTATATTTATGCAATAACATGCTTTTTACATATTGGTGACCCCCAGTAAGTTTGACACTAGAATTTTCAGTCATCTTTTCATTTGGAGAAGACTGAAGAGAGGAAAGTTCTATGAAGTTTATTTGCATCTTTGTAGTCTAACTTATTACTGTGAGAAATAGATAACATGTTTATAAATATGTATGAAAATTCATTAATTTTTATATGGTTTCCATAGTCAAAAAAGCATTGAAGAAAATCACTGATACTCAGAGCTTGTAGGTACTTGCCATATGTTAGTGGTGATCAGACATTTTGCACAACTTCGGGAACAATATGAGTTTTACATGCCGCAGATAGCATCATCCACTTGCCTGGTTTTACATTGCTTGACTGCTTCTCTATAGAGAAGTTTGTCCCTGTGAGATGGCACACCCTGTTCTGATGGGCACATTTTTGATATTATCAGATAACATAAATTTCTGTCTTAAAGTCAGTTATGACAAAGCAATGTGTTGTACCTACTATTACTTATCTTCAGACAGAAGTAAATTCTGAATATCTATTATTTTTATATTTGCTTATTTTATGCATTAGAGAGAGTTTTTCACATTTTAAAGCAAGTATTATGCATTTAAAACAAAGATTCAACTGAGTTATGTTCTCAGAAAAAAACAGCAACAACAACAAACCAAGAAAAACATTATTAAATATCATCAGCCTTCACCCTCTTTATTGATCTTTTTCTTTCCTGGAATCATGAAATATAACCTGCAATTAGCTGACTATTGTAAAATGCTTCCATTACTCGTTGTGCCTGAAGTTATTTGCTGTTTGTCAAGGTGAATAGACTTTGCACTGTCTTCACAATAGTCTTGCACAATGCTAAGGGTTACACTACACAAAGAGAAGAAAACTCTTCTTTCAGCAAACTAGTAAATCCATGCTTGAAGTTTCAATTTATTTCCTATTTAACACAATATAATGCTATTTTCTTTATTTATTTAATTATTTCTCATACTTACCTTATCAGCAACTATTCCTGAAAACAACTAACTTCACCCTTGTTTCTCTGTGAACATTTTTTAGAAATCTGTAAACAATAATGCATGAGAATCTTGTATTGGATTAATTTCTCTATCTTTTTTATATTTCAAATCTTACTTTCATGTTACATTTACATTTATAAAGACATAAGACTGAAGTAAGCAATATTAGGCATTACTGTAAAAATTGTATCTATAAAGAGATATATGGAAGTTGTTTTGGTTTTTTTTTTAAACTAATATCTCTGCTTAGAAGATGCAATATCCACTGCAAAGAGTTATAGGACATGCAGTGATCTCATATTTATCCCACTGCTGAAGAATGTGGGTGCCTAAACAAATATAATCGCATCAGAACTGCTTTATTTTATGATCTTTTATACTTAAATAATTTTTGAAAGCTTAAAATAGAATAGTAGAGTCCTGTAAAAGCAGAGACTGAAGGGAGACCTTATTTTTTTCTGAGGGTTGGACTCTACGTCCAAATTTCAAGGGATAAGATGGAAGAAAATGGCCTCAAAATACACCAGGGAAGGTTTGGATTGTATATTAGGAAACAATCCTTCACTGTAAGGGTTATCAAGCATTGGAATAGTCTGCCCAGGGAAGTGGTTGAGTACTCATCCCTGCAATTATTTAAAAGACCCATAGATGCATCAGTTCAGGACACGGTTTAGTGGTGGGCTTGGTGGTACCAGATTATGGTTGAGCTCAATGATCTTAGGGGTCTTTGCCAGCCTAAATGACCCTATGATTCTAAGTTCACTAGTCAAATCCAAGCTAACTCTTATAAGAATAATTTGTAGTTTTCAGGATTGATTATGGTTTTGAAGTTTTGGGAACAGGACTTCTGTATCTTCCAAAAAATACTGGTCTGATTTATTTGAAATTATTAGAAATTATTACCCTTGATCAACTTTTATGAAAACAGATATTTCAATAAACACTTTTAAAGGTCTAGCATTCATAGCAAAATACCTGCACTTTTTAAAAAAGGGATTCATGCTCATTTTAGCTTGAGAATTAAGAAGCAAGGCAATAGAAGAAAATTCAGCAATATTTGCTATCAGTGACAAAAACTAGTTATACTTTTAGCAAACCTCATTAATTTTCTTGATCACAGATATTGAAGATAACGTCTCTACCACTCATCTGAACTATGTGAGAAAGTAAGAATCACAGGAAAAGAAGAATAAGAAAGCACTGATGGAATACATACATGAAGTTCTTCTATTGTAATTCTATTATAATATATTTTTTTCTGTATCCTATTTCATACAACTTTTTTTTTTAACTAAGCAATTGGTGCCCAGGTCAACAATAGTAATGATTTCTCTGGGGGCCTAGATCTCCTTTTAATAGAAAAATTATCTGGGGACCTTACTCAGAACTCTTTATCTCTATCTTTGTGTCCATCCGACTACATATCAGAAAACAGCTAAATGTTTTAGGATGATAATATGTAATGTGTATGAAAACAGTCTAAATTTCTCCTTACTTTTTTCTTCAGAAGGTAGAAGATCATCACTGTCTAAGTCTTGTACTTCCTTATGGGTTCTTAATGAAACTTGCTTTTGTAGTCCATTTGCTGGAAACTGTATCACAAGAAACACAGACATTAAGTTGAAATTATATTCACTGCCATGTAGTCTCTGTATCCTTATTTAGTATCTGTAGTGGAACTTCTTAACATACTTCCACAAAGGTGAGCAGATTTAATTTACTCAGAGGCCATGAAAGGATAACATTAAGAAAAGACATCCAGTTGCAGAAGCAAACCTTTGATGTCATCAGGCACACACAGATAGAGAAAAAACTAAGTGATGCGTCCAGAAATAGTCAGTGTGTTTCATACCTGGAAGGGGAGAAAGTAATGCTGGTCACGAGCCCTTCCCACTGACCAATCAAGTTGGTAACTTTTACCCTTCATCTCCATCCATCCTTCTTCTGACTTGATCTCACTGCCTTGTGACCAGTGAAATGTACACAGGACAAAGACTTCAGCTTCTGCAGATATAAGGCTCTAACACAGCTCAAAATTCAGAACTTGTGTCTCTGCCTCTTTGGCTCTGGCCCCCACTGGTGTGCCCACACAAATGAGCTCTGCACACTTGTTCTGGAGTTGGTCTTTTTGTCTGACATCCTAAAACTTGTCTGCAGTAAGGCTACATGTGGCTCTAGATAAAAATTTTGTTCAGAGAGTTGGACCCTAAGAGGATATTTTACCAATGCTGGTCAATACGTCTCAGTCCATATCTATCTTTTTAGATGAGAAAATCTAGTATTAACTAACATCACTGATTGCTGTAGCTAATGACAGCTTACAAGTTCATGGATTATGGTATTCATGTGCTCTTACCTTGCAAAATAAATGTCACAGAAAAACACTGATAATTTTTAAAAATTAAGACTTTTTTAAGAAAAAGAACTTTGATATGCAAAAAAAAGCTTGTCTTACAAAAAATACCTCCTTACTTTTAGAATAAATGTATAATGTGGCCTTTTCAAGGCTTTTTTCTTCGTCTTCTTTTTTTAAGTGCTCTTGATTATTTGGGAATTTTTTCTTAATATGCCATTAAGTTGAGTTCTGTCAGAAGTAGCCAGATGTTTATGCGTAATTTCAGCAAGAAATATTAATTTCTTATGATAACTCACTCCTTATGAGTTCCTCTATTTCTCAGTAGTTGCAGTGACTGTTGACACAGATAATAGTGCCATGAAAAAACATCATGTAGCTGCCTGTGTAATTCACATCACAAAGTACTTTGAAAAGTGTTTTGTCTCAAATGTAGTAAGATTTTTTTTGAAGAACTGGATTAATTCATGAAATGTGATAATATAGGATTCGGCACTATGTTGGGTGTAGCATTGATTGAGAGATGATGAATATGCATTTCTTATTGAATTAGCTTGCCTGAAGATATATTCTTCAGCCTGAGATTTTATGTATTTTTTTTTCCATTCACCTTTTCATAATTCAGTCTTCTACCCCACTCCCATAAACTTGGCTGATGTGTCAGGAAATTTAATTTATACCTTTGAGAATTCTCTGCAACCTGTATGATGAGGAGAATGATTTTAAGTGTTTACTAAACTCTGTACAGCTTATTTTGTAATTCAAGCACTTAACACTGTGTTTGCTCCTATTTCTCATCCAATGCAAAGCTTATGGAATTTTCTGGAGATAGAATACTTACAATAGAAAATACAGTAATGCTTAATAAGCATAGAAATACTTATATCAGGTCATCTGCTTTCAGTTAGGATCAGGGCTGCCATGGTTATTTTCCTACAAGTGTAACACCATCTTAATTGAACAACAGTTCACTGTTTTGGTGAAAAAACCAAATTCTAAGCACTTTCAGGGTTAGGGCTAAAGTGTCACAGGATGGGAAGCATCTCAGATACCCTGATTAAGCCAACAAAAAAGTTTAAGAGTATGTCTTTCTCCCCAGATTAAAATACAAATCCATGGTCCTGCAACTAACTCATGAGGTCATATACACGCTGGTCTTGTGATGAGCAATTTTGTCCTTTATACGTCTGGTCAGCCAGTACAGTTAATATAGTCACTTTAAAATTGGTCTTGAATTCTTCTAACCAGAGTGTTGATACAGCAAAGAGATTGTGTTTGGCTCTCTAACGAATATTTTGTCAGTTTCAAAGGTTTTGAAACCCATGACAAGTTCTCTGGTGCCACAGATGTATTACTGGCCTTTTTATTGTCCTTGATGTCCTTGATTTATTCAGATAGTAAATGTCAGAGTTAATGAATGTAAAATGATGTTGATGTTTCTAAAACAGAAGCCACAGTAATGGGCAATAGTGTAAAAAATGAGTAAAAGGTAAACTAATTACAGAAATTCAGTTTAATCAAAGTTCAATAGCTGCTAGAAATAATTACACCATTTTTTACTCCAAGAGTGCATAAGTTGGCTTAGCTACTTAATTCCTTATAAACCTATTGTCACAGACAGGCCTGAATGGAAACTTGAATTTCATGTTCAGCTTTCCAATTCAGGCCTCCTCCCATACAATTCAAGATTCCTCAGAAATATCAAAAATTTTCAATATGTGGCACACATTCGTTGTAAGAAATGGAGATGAAACATGCAAAGTGGAAAAGTTGCACGGGTAATTCTCTCTATTGAAATAATTTTTCAATTTTTGTATTTCTGTTACAAATAATATTCTATCACATTTCATTGAATATGTGTAATTTTGGCCTGACTTAAATACATGGAATATTAAAAATATCATTAATGGAAAAAAAAATTGGAGAGAAATTTTATGCCCACAAAAGAAAAGAATCATCATTCATTAAATAAGGTGGAAAGGAATACATGCCATTAACTCTAGTTTAGGCTCAAGATCAAAATAATTTATTTAAAGCAGAGTCTCTGAAGGAAAAAAAACAAAACAAAAAAAAACAAAACCAAAACAAACAACCAAAAGCAAAAACAAAAAAAGAAAAAACCCCGGCTATAACAGTAGAGAAGTTCTACTCAGGTGGAAAGGAATAAGAATTGAGAAGACATACCTCTTATACTTTTCTTGAAAGTGGTCATTAGGGGTCATGATAAGAATGTTTTTGATCAAGTAGCACAGATTAGTACATAACCGGGCTCCTGAGTGTATTATTCTGTGTCTTTTAATTTTTTCAGTTACAATTTTTTAAAACCTTTGTCTGTATTTTTTAATTTAAAATTTTATAATTGGAACACATTTCTTTTTCTTTTCTCTCCCTCCTGGACAAGAGCTCATTTTTCTTGACTGATGTAACAGCCTGTGCTATGAATTCCAGCAAAGCAGACACAGTTTTGTTTTAACTGCAACACATTGTCACTGAAGCACTCTTCATGCCTTTGAAGAACAGGTTTAATAGAAACTAAGTAAAAAATATTGTGTCATTTAACTTGCATTTGGAAACACAGGTGAAATCAGTGAAAACTTGTCCTCTATTACTCAGATCAGATGAAAGATTAAAGACAGAACCCAGAACTATGTGGCTAGTGTTTTTGTGTAAGAAATACATTTTCCAAAAGAATCCACTCTGGGTAATATCAGATAGGGAATTGTGTATCTCCTGTTTTTGTCTTAGAACTTCAAACTTTATTGATTTGCGCTGCTGGTAAAAAACAAACAAACAAACAAAACCCAACCCAGAACAAAAAAATTAATGTTATTTATGGATTTAAAAATGTATATGGGGTTTGATTTTCAATGTGGTTGATACTAAATGTGTAAATTTTATTAATATTTTCAGTTTAACTGTTACAAAATACAGAGTAAATAAGGTAGTATTTTTTTAGAACAGAAAGCTAGAACATTTTTGTTATCTCTCAGCATTTTGTTCTGTGCTCAAAATGACTTGTATTTCCCTACGTCCTTCTTCAATCTCCTTTAAAGGCTGTAATCCCTTACTTACAGCAAATCAATGGTTTCAGTTTAAAATTAATTTAAAATTTATACATTGTTAGATCAATTAATGTAATCTTTGGGATAGATATCAGTCATAAATTCTTGTTTAAAGTTAAAATTGGATTATTGATTTATAAAAAAATTTCCATGTATTTAAATGTGTAAATTGCCCTGCACAGCATGAATATAATTGCACTGCATTCAACAACTGTATTCTTTGACAACAACTGTATTTTATGGTAGCAGAAACATTTTCCTTGAAATAACTATTTTTAGGAAGTTTTGATTTTAAGTGAAAGTAAAAACCAAAAAAATCTTTGAATACTGCCCTACTGAATTTTCAGACAAACTTGGCATAACATATGCAGAAAGAATTTTTCACTTTTTTTAAAAATTTAGTTCATAATCTGTCTCTAATATTTTTTTTTTTTTAATCAGAACATTCTCATCCTGTGAGATAGCAGTTTTGAAATCCTCTGTGCATTCACAGCTGCAGGGTGCAATTATAGCTACAGGCAGAGGAACAAAGCCATCTGAGATAAATTGGAAAGTATTATTTCCTTGCTTTCAAAAATAATATGCTAGCTGATTTGGTGAATTCTTAGCTTATGTGGAATTTTATAACTAGAACTTTCAGATGTAAACTGTATATTACTGTATTGTATATTATATGTCAGCTATAAATATTATTATCTAGATTATATATTATAATCTATCTATTATTTAGATAGATTGCAGAGTGAATTTGTGAATCATGAAATCTGAAACCTTCTGTGAGAGCATATGATTTTTAAGAGTACATGCTGGGAAAGAGCTGTCCAGAACAGTTTATCTGATGGAGAAATAGGGACATTAATATCTAACTCAATATAGAGTGTTTTCTAAGCTGAAGAATGTGAAACTAAAAGCTCCTGCTTGTCTTGAAACTTAAGAAGCCATGATCAAGAGCCAGTCCTAAGTGTTTAAAAACAGTTGTTCTCTCTCTTACTCATTTTTTATGAATTTACACAAAAACTCCAAAGAGTATCTCTTTTAATCAAAATGAATATAATTCTAGGTCATCAGCTTGCTGATATATCACTTAATTATTTAGTGCTAAAGTCTATAATAAGGAAGTCAGATGGTAGGATTTAAATACACAGTCATGCCATTTTCATGATGCAATTCTAAAACTATATTGTATAGTGAACATACAGGACCTGGGGACTTTGTGTTAACTAGGGAATCGGAGTTATTGTTGGTTAGTCTTTAGATGGCTTACCAAATTCATTGAGCTCCATGGAAGAAAATTCTTAGTATCTTCTGCATGTTGGAAAACATGTAATACACTAGAAAACACCTAAAACATCTAATACATATAATCAAAAAATACAGATGAAAACAGCAGCTTAAATTACCTCTCAATGAAATGCTTAGTATTAAGATTTGGGTTAAGAAAATTCTGTTCTCGAAAGTACCGGGTAGTACCATGTTAAGTCAAGAGAATGGTTTTAATTTTTCTTAGGTTCAGCTGAAGGATGAGCTTCAACAAAACCCCCCAAAAAGCAAGGAAATAATAAATATGAAGTTTTCACATTGTATTAAATATTGAATTAGAACATATTGTGGGCTCTGTTATAGACATTTTTCAGTACCAAAAACATGAGAAACTCTTGCCAGCTAACCATAATCTTCATAAGCATGATGTAGAACTTTAACATATCCATTAAATAACATAACCTTTAAAAGGACTTTTTGGGTAGAAGATGACCTTTTGCTTGCCTTTGAGAAATGCACCATGCTAATCACTCAGTTTTGCCACTGGAGACTTTTTGTAATTAATTGTTATCCCTGTTCTCTATTTAACCCAGCAGTGTTTAATTTCTTCAATTTCTAGATTACATACATTTATCTGTAGTTCCACTATATTATGATACAGAACTCTGACTGTTTAGGAGGAAACATCATGGCCTGCTATTGATAGTACAAAGGTGTTGTTGGAATATGTCAGGTTATCTTGTTTAAATAGATAGAAATATTTTCTTCAGAGCTGGTGTCTCTCAAGAGATAAGAAGAAATTAATGCAACGTAATGTCTTTCGCAGATGGAAAAAATCCCCAGTAGCACATACCACATCAGCTTCTGTCAGCTAATTCCCAGGAATACTCCCAATGATTTTGAGTGTCTTTTAAAAACTGCAAGATAATTCACAAAAGCTTGTTGTAAAAGAGAGGTAAGCATGTTGATTGCAGAGATGGGTGATTCTAACATAGTCTGATTAACGGCTGTAAGGACACTTCTGCATGAGAATTTAGTACTGAGAAATTTGTATCCAATAAATTCATATTCTAGCTTATTGTGTAGTAGCTACCACAGGCAGACAAGCTCTAAGTGTGGACTGATTTACTTGGTATTCAGTTTTTTCTGTCGATATATTAGCCCAAAAGTGGGGTTATTTTGCCTATGGCTTTTGTTGGGGTTTTTTTTGGTGGGGAACAGTATATTTTGGGCTTTTTGGTATGTTGGGGTTTTTGGGGGGTTTTTTGGTGGGTTTTTTTTTTTGTTTGTTTGTTTGTTTGTTTGTTTTGTTGTTGTTGGGTATTTGTTGTTGTTTGTGGGGTTTTTTGTTGTTGTTGATTTCCTTTTTTTGGGAGGGAGTTCTTTTTGGTTGGTTGGTTTGGTTTGGTTTGGTTTTTTACATTAGGGGTCTTTTCATTCAATTTCATTGAAATTATAACAAGACTAGAAATTTTTTACTGTGTTTGATGTTAGTCTTATGAGATAGTAGGAGTTGATCAAATGTGTCATAACAAACCATTTGTACTACTCTCAGGGAAACTTGACACAAATTATATAACTCTCCCTGTGGCACTAAACAGCATTTTACATGGTTGAAATACTGCAGATGGTGCTCAAGAAGGAGGGAAAAAAAGCCTAAATAAACTGTATAATATTACAAATGCAGAAAAATGCACATTGATGGTATTTCTTCTCTTATTTTTGTCTGTTTAGACCAACATCAACAAAGCCATACTAACTGACCATTTTACGTATAATCTTTTAAAAAGTTATTTATAAAGTCATTATGCAAAAAGAAAATAAGATTATGCATCAATTTGACAGAAAAAAGAAATTGAAAGAAAACTGTAGAATATATTAAAATATATGTTTCAGATGTAATTAAGGGCTCTTTGTTATCAATATAAAGAAGCAAAAAAGGAGCTTGGAGTACACAGATTGCAAAGAGAAAAGTGTCAAGTATTTGAAAAGCTAAGTCTTAAAGAATGAAATTTGAAGAATGGATGATGCAATTATTGGTGGTTTATGTTCTCTCTGAATTCCATCATGGATTTTACTAAATATATTTTAGTTTTATTACTTTTACTGTGTTATAGTCTTTGCTATTTTCACACATCACAGCACTGTCTTGCCATATATTTTCCCCCTGACTATACCTGCAGAATTCCCCCTTTCCCTTAGCAGGAAAATGTACCATCAACTCCAAGGGCGCAGATAATGCTACTCCTGTTAATCAACTACTAGGGAACTCTTATGGGAATGCGTTCCACATCCAGACAAAAAACCCTAATTAAAAGTCCCCTCCAGGACACCTGACCACCCTTGAGCTGATTGTTACAGTATGTTAAGCTCCTGCATCTCCTGTCCTATCAGGCTGGGCCTTACTTATATTTAGTGGCTTCTTTAACTAAAGATATATAATTTGCTGTGATTAGTATGACTTGACTGTCCTACTTATGATTATTTTCCTAGATATATGCTTTCTGTTGTATAAGTATGCTATTTTATTGTCTCAGTTTCTCTACAAATTAAGTAGTAAAAGTGCCCTTCACATTCTGGTTATTGGATTATTAATAGGGAAATGACAAAAATATTTTCACTACATGTATCTCATATATAGAGGTGTCAAAAATAAGGTCTTTTGTTTATGAATTCTCATATCCTAACTTACTCCTGCAGTTTTATCTTCACAGTGGAAAGAATTTAAATTTCTTCTGAGTTTGTTGATGCTTAAGGAAGTTTTTTTGCAATTTAAAGTTAAGTTTTCTGATATTTCTTGGCAGCAGCTGACTGAGCTGCTCAGGGTAGTATAAAACTGATAACCATTGTCTCCAATTGTATGCAATTGTAGTGTAAATCTAATGATAGTGCCTAGGCAATTACTATCTATCTGGTTGGATCTTTCAGGCCTTTTTTCCTAGTTTTCCCTTTCAACTGAATTCTGTTCTCTCTTGTGGTGAACATTAATCTTACCCAGCACTGTCCTGTCTCTACTATGTCTGTCCTGAATACCTGCTGTATCTGTGTTTTACTGTGCTATAACATAGCTGTTTAGAGTTCTTTCTGCAAATTTTCATTGACATAATATAATTAGCATAATATAGTATAGCATCTTATGGATTACCATAAGTTAGGCTGGTGTGTCACAGTGCAGTATGACATAGCCTGATATAATATAATGTAACATTGCAGATTGAAATGTCTGAATTTTTTAAGCACTGGCTGAAAGTTACAGAATTTTGTTTATCTTATTTGTGTACTATGTTGCCTTCTCTCTAAAGGACAAAAATATTCTTCAAACAGAAGTTATTATTCTGTTTCTTAGATATGCAATAAAATGATTATGTCACCATTACAAAGCTTCACCCAATAATGATTACCCAAGGAAGAAAAAAAATATCATAATATATTATAAAAACAGTTATTGTTATGTTACACTGTGAATTTTCTGAAGCAATGCAATTGCTGTAGCAGTGAAACGCGTGGAATGATCTGGTACTTATCCACAGAAACTTGGAAATTAGCAAAAGCAACGTATAGATCTACAGCTAAGAGATGTCTTTTATGTTGCCTTTGATGTTGTTTGCTTTTTGCTGTTGTTGCCACCAGAAATTAGGGTCAGAGAGCTGGTGTAGTGAGATCCTCATCCCTAAGTCATGGTGCTTTCATTGATTCAGGTTTCATTGAAAGGCGGATTTCTTAGGTGGATAATGCTGGGTTTATTTCAGTGTCACATTAAACAGTACTCTGTTCCAATGAACAGTCACCAATATTTCTCTTCAAAATCCTCTTCCCTGTGTTTTAGTTCTGCATGACATCACTCTCCAAAGTAACCCTCTTGCATATTCTTACTGGCCCCATCCTGCCAATGCTTGTAAATCATTACTAAATCATGTTGATAACAATCCAGCTCCATAAATGCCCACAATGAGTCTCCACAAGACACTAAATAAATCTTCAAACATAAATGCAGGCTTTGTGAGAGGTTTATGAATTGTTCTTCAAAAGGTCTGTTTCCTTTTGTGTATTAGAAATTATCTCTTTCTCATACAACAAAAAATTGCTGCTTTTTCCACTTCTTATATTAGCTTTGCTTTGCTGATAGGAAATAGAATATTCAAAGGCTTTTGCATGAGGAAGAGAAGCATTGTATAATTTCTCCCTGAAGACATATTTCTGGATAATTTGTGAAGAGGTCTCCTGCTTTTCTGTCTTTCCTTTGCATTTAAAGATCTTTTTTAGAATGTTGCAAATAAATTTAAAATAAAATAAAAGAATGTACTGTCTAAACTGTAATCCTAGATATCTGTGAGAATACTTACTCACAATCTTTATTTCTTCTTTTTTTTCCCCAATGTACCTAACTTTTTCAAAGAATAAGTAAACTTTTAAAAAGCCTATGATTGGCTGGACTCTATGTGTGTCAATTCATGTATATGATCTGTTTCTGTTATTGTCCTTTAACTAATTATTTATGTCAATGTAGTGAAATTTTAAAGACACACATTTTAATCCTATTCTATGACTGAAATTGTTTTAAAAAAATAATTATTATAAAATTTAAAACTTGTTTAATGTATGTATTCTTAAGTGAGATAGCAAAACAATGCACGTTATAATTTAAAGGCATAATGCTGAGGATTCATCAAAATAAAGGAAATAAATTCAGAGATCTATTTTCCAAGTAACTATACAGTAATTGCTTTAACCCTTATGAATTTCATATAAATAATGGAGCAAAACGTAAATAATTTTGTGTAATTTCATAGAGTATTAACTGTGAAACGCAGTTACAGCTAATGTGAAGCACAATTCCATGTTCTTTCTCCCAAAAATGTAAAACTATGTGGTTTTAGATATGGTTGACAAACAAGCTTTGAGTTTGCCCTTTGAGAATATCATGATTCTGCATTAAACCTAGTAGAGAGAGCTGTGTTTCACAGCAGTCCCAAATAAGCCTGTAGCTTTGTAAATCGTTCACATAGTGTATTATAAATGCTTAATAGCCTCTGGAAAAACCCTGACTTAACTTATTTGGCTGCATGTTTTTGTTTACCACATTTTTATGTGCACAAATCAGTAAGCTTTATTATTTTGTACTGTAAATAAACATTATAATCAGGTATAATCACCAGAAGCAAAATGTTACTAATGTTTGTTTTATTGAGAGATATATTGTAGAAATTATTTTGTCTAAAACTCCTTTTTATAATGCCATTTTAGTTTCTCCTTGATCATTTACCTCAGTAGAAAATATGAAATATGCTTTTTTTTCTTTTAAATAAGCTTCAGGAATTTATTTATTTTTACAAAACTGTCTAGAGTATTTTCAAATATTCTTCAAAGAAAAACAAGTGTGAAAATCTAGTATGTCTTAAAAATGATGGATAAACACTGTTGACTGCATTCTGTTGCATTTAATAATGAAATAAATATTATACTTCTCAAAACATGAATCTGTACTACAAACATTCTGTAGCAGAGGAACAAAAATTTCTCTTTCATGCACTAATCTTCATGTAGACTGCAAATTTGTTTAGGAGATGTCATAATTACAGTGCTTCATGAACCACTGCAAACTGTTTATTTTCTGAGAGCTTCCTTCACAGAAAAATCAGTGTATAAATTCATTGTACAAATCAGCATTTGGTCCTTTGCACTACTATTTCTCCAAAAGAACAAGAGTCTACAGTGCAGGCCCAGAGACCAATGTCAGCATATCCTCCCAGAAAATACAATTCTAGTGAAGTTGTGATTTGTGCAGTTGACTGAAGTGTGAAAGTGGAGACTGCTTTGAGCTTTGTCAAATGTCTGTCTTTCTGCACTCCTTCCAACTTGCTTTCCACTAAAGCTTTGATTTTTCAATTATTTGCTCACTCACAGAACTATAATTTTTGGGTTATCTGCATCTCAGAAAAATGCCATTCCCACAATTATAAATAGTTAGCCTTTGGTAAGAAGTATTTTATTGACTGCCTGGAAGCTGAGCAATGGCTATGGAAACTGGAGATGTCTAGTAAGTCCTGGATGAGTTTGCAGTGTTGAAGCATTATGAGCACCTCATTAGCACAATAATTACATTTCTAACACCTCAGCCAGTACTAGAATATTAGTGTTGGTACAAGGAAATAAAAAAGATAAATTACACTTTTTCTTTTTTTCTCCCCTGAAAAATGACAATATCCACTGTCACGCAAATCAGGAATATAAAGCCTGTCATTTCTAAAAACCCACCCATTATGTTTGTAAAGTTAAAGAACTGATGTGGAACTTAAGGAAACTTGTCTTTTGGACTACTTTAACTGTTTCTTATCTGTATTCTGCAGTTATTTTTTAAAATATGGCAGTTCATTAAAATTAAAGCTCATGATGCTGATAAGCTCATGGCATTTATTCATACAAAGTTTTTACTTTGATATATATTTTTGATATTCTTTGATATACTTTTTCTCTGATTTTTATTTTTCCCAAAGAGATCATGGAATGATACAAATAAACTACATGTGAATCATGTACACTTTACATTTATGTATAAAGCTCTATTTTTATAAGTTTATACCTTATGAAAATACAGGGTTCTTTTTTCTCCAGACAGGTATCTGAATTGTAGACAAAATATGACATCGTAGTGGTAATTAATAGTGAAAAAGCTCCTTCTTTTTTTTTACCTCCCTTAGGTCTATGTGAGTGCAGCATTTCCCTTTGTGGACTTAGAAGCTTAATAGGTGTTAACACCAGTGTCTTCTCTCTGCCCTTGCTTGGACTCTGTGGACATCCTCAAAAGGGCATAATGTAAACAGGTGCATTTACATGGTGTTCCTTTTCTGGGCAGTAAAACACATCTAGCAGAACCTCTCATGACTTACAGAGGACAAACTGTGGTTTCAGTCACTAAGGTCATCTCTCAGACAGATTTTTTTGAGAAACTGACCAAGGTTACTTCTCAGAGTTGACATCTTGTACAGTATACAAACATAAATCACAGAGTAGCTTTTATCTGCCTCATATTCATGATAAAAAGCTTTACAGTTTGACCTTCACAAGACACGTATGTTATAACAAAATTCCATAATATAAAAGTCACCTTTAAAGAAAGAAAGGGGACAAACAGAAAAACAAGAATTTGCTTAATCATGCATCCTAAAGGGAGGCCACTCATCATGCTGTTTATTCTTATAAACACAGTGCTTTGGTAATAAAAGTTTATCTTCATATTAGTAAAAACATGGAAAATGAACTTTGAAATTAATTAACTGTTTATTTATGCATTTTTCTATTGTAGAATTAGCCTGCAGGCTAACAAAATGTTAGCTTGCCTAAAGGATATTCATTTAAATTAATAGTGAAATTTTTCTGACAGCTGGTAATTTGCTTATTTACAGCTTCCATATCAAATCTTCAAATATAGTAGATAGAAATTAATAACCTTCAGCTGAAGGGCCCTTGATCCCTTTTGGTTATTCCAGTTGCAGAGAGATGAAACTTCCTTTTCCTTTTTCTGTTTCCAGTACTCATCTTGTGACACCCCATCCTATTTTCTTCCTTTCATATAATGTTCAGATATGTTGCTAAAAAGAGGAAACAATTGTTTAGAGGCCAATTGTGTACATAATTCTGAATTACTTACATATGGTATACACTGGATGCCTTAATTTTCTTCCCAAGAGTGATTGTTGTCATGCAACTTTTTTTTCAAACTGCCAGCATAAAGCAAAAGTAGGTGATTGAATTATTGTAAACACCTAAAAGCACACACAAACATGAAAAGGGATCAGAGGTCCTGTTACTAAGAAAGCAGTAATTTTTGGATGTCATTTAGGCTTTCAATTTTTAATGTAATCTTCTTTATGTTATCCATGTTTTTATAATTTTTTAAATTAAATTACTGCATCTCTCATACCTGGGGTACTTGGTCAAGAATTTGTCTGCCCACATACAAGCTTTTCTCAGGGGAAACATGAAATCAGTGCTTTTGCAGTCTTCACAATCCCCTGGTCATTCTGAAATGCAGCTGCTCAGTTAAAACCCTACTCCTTAATAAATTAAAATTCTCACAAACAGCTGAAATAATCCCATTGGCTACACATGGTCAGGTGAAACAAAAGATAGGAAATGCACCATAAACCAAGTAACAGACGTTGCAGTAGTAACACTGAAATGGTGACAGGATGTGCCAGAATCCTGAGGGCACAAGGAAACGATTGCTACATTTAGTGACATTGCCTTTTCAGTACTATTTTTACTTTTACTGCTGGAACTTGCAGAAACTACATTCATCCATGCAAATATCATGATGTTTTCCAAAAATGCAGATGTATTTTTAATGAAGTACTCTTAAATTTAACCCATCCACTGAACATGTTGAACTTATTGACCGTATTTGTATATAGGACAATTCATCAGTTTGTCTAGAAAGTAATTTTGAAAAATAAAACCACCAAATTTTTTTTCCAGGGCAACAGGAGCACTTTATTCCAAACCCATTAAAACTGATACGGGATGAAGTAATTAATTTTGTTGTGTTTTTTTTATTAATGTGATACATATTAATAGAGAAAGTGTTAAATAATTTTTTAAATTTAGTAAAATAAAAGGAATCCATAAATGGAGAACTAGATGGTCTGGGGAAGCCAGAGGAGTTAATGACACTTAGAACACCGGAGAACACTGTGTGGTCAGCAAAGATATTTGGTATTTATTTTTGTACAAAATAGCTTTTTTTTTTTGAGGATATTCTGAGTTTGAGAGTTTAGCTATTGAGTTTAGTACTATGAAAATTGGCAGTAAAAGCATGAAATGATTTGATAATATTTTTCCAGGTTATTTCTTAGAATAGAATTCTACCTTGAAAGTATACATTTTCTTGGTTATAAAAAAATGGATTATCATAGAATGATAGAATGGGTTGGTTGGAAAGGACCTGAAAGATCATCCGATTCCTGCCTGTAGCAGGGATTTTTCCACTAGACCAACTTACCCAGAGCCCCATCCAGTCTGGCCTTGAACAACTCCATGAACAGGGAGCTCACAAACTCTCTGGGAAACCTGTTCCAGTGCCTCACCATCCTCACAGTAAAGAATTTCTTTCTAGTATCAAATCTGAACTTCATCTTGAGGCCAATCCCCCTTGTCCTATCACTATAAGACAAAAATCCCTTTTATGTGTCTTCCATAATATAACACTGAAGTGTTAAGGAACACTTTAATGGGAAGTAAAATTTTTCTCATGTGTTCCAGTCTGCTATAGAGAAAAAATCCAAAATCTTCTTGGGTTCTGCCCACATCAACTGCATGCAAGAGTACCTACTTCAGTCTTGATCTAAACTTTCTTATTATTAGTCACACATTTTTGCATGCTCCTTTACTCCTAAAATCTACATTTGTAAGGGAAAAGTTGACTACATTATTTATAAAAAACCTGTGTATAGTGGAATGATACCGTGTTTTTCTGTGTTTGTGGGAATGTAGTACATTTCATTTGTGTTTTGGGTACCTGACCTGAAACTCCTGGTATGTGATTTTAAGAACTTTTGGATCTTCACATGTGTACTAGTTTGAAAGCAAACCAATGGGAGATCCCAAGTCAGAATTACAGTTTAATAGGAAAATTAAGATAAAGGCAATAATACAGAAACACTGGCCTAAACTGACAGTCAGTATACGACCTGACCCTGTGGGTCAGGGTGGTGGTAGCAGTCTGATTAAATGGTGGCTGCAGTCCTCCTGAAGTGATGGATGTGGTTCTGTTGAAGTGGTGATTCTGTAGAAAGGTCTGCTCTTCCTCTGAAGGTCCAGTGGTGGTTATGTAGCTCCTGTCCTCTGGGACTCCAGTAGGTAAGGGCTGGATGTGGTGTTCCAAACCTCAGACTATATCAGACTATATCCAGTTAGGAATGCTTGGTTTCCCCCAAGTTTCCTTGGTTTCTTGGTTACATTTCACATTGTAACCTAAGACAACATGGCAAATAGAAAAGTCTATCCCCTTTTAATTTTTAATTTTGACTTCACACCTCTATTGATTACACTAAAGAGCTAGAGCTGTTTTACAGCAATAGAAATTATATATTCATTTCTACATGCACTTTAAAAAAACCCCCAGTCTCCATCTTTTAAGTTAGATTTCCCAAATTATTAAATATTTTCACACTGAAATCCCTGTGCATGTGTTCTCCATTTGCAAAGTTTGAAAGACAGAAAAAAACTGGTTTTCAGTTTGAGGAATGTAAATTAATTTTTGGTGAGAACATAATATGATATGAGATATTAAGAGTAAATTAATGAGATAATTTGGTGAAAAATAATTTTCAGCTTACTCCAAAAACTGAATGGGGCATGCACAAGATTGCAGTCTGCATAATAAACAATAAGTCCAAAAGAAAGAGTTAATACATTTCTGCTCAAAGAACACCATAGTCTGGGCTTTTGAAATATGCTGGGTCTATACAAAATAGCAAACTATGTTGTATAAACAAACAGCAAGATACATTTTGGGTCTTGGAGAACAATTACACATAGAAATTATAGTGTTTGGAGGTAAATTTGTATAGTTCATCAAAAAGGAGCTGAGTTTGCTTGGAGCAAAAATGTTCCATTTTTTCATGGAATGTTTTCCACCAATTCTTTCTTAGAGATTTAATTCATTAATTGAGTTTTCTTCCAGTTTAAAAATGTAATCTGATATCTCGCAAATATGTGAAGATCAAAATAAATACTCAAATTATCACTTCAATGAAAGCACAAAAAGAAACAGTTTAACTAATTTCATTGCCTTTTCTGTAGGTTTAAATACTTGTGCTACAGATTTTTTCCAACGTTATACACACAAAGTAATAATGGTCCTTATGTTTAGAATATAAGAACAAAAGATTATTCAGTGCTACTAAGGGATTATGCTTTATGCACAGTTCACACAATTTTGTGGTAGGACTCCCTTTCAGAGAAAAAAAAAAATTCTATTCCAGACCTAATTCACGTGCATGAATTTTCTAGGTCTATACAACCAGTTTAAAGTAGGTCTTCTCTGCTGGACACCATCTATTGTATCAATCAGGTTGAAGGGGCATAAGACTCATGGATTTGCTTGCAGGAAGTTTTCTCTTCTTTTTTCGTTCTCCCTATTTTTCTCTCTAGTTGTTTAAATATTTGTTCAAAAATTACTTTTCTCATTAAAAATTCTGTCTTTTATTTTCATATTATATTCAGGTACTGGTTTGGGTTGGATTTTTGTGGAGTTTTTGGGGAGTTTTTTTTTTGGTTTTTTGGTTTGGTTCTTTGGTTGGGTTTTTTTCTATGTGTTGTATGGTTTGGTTTGATTTGGGATTTTTTAATTACTACCAGGCAAAAGGCTTTGTTTTGCTGCTGGCATTTTTTTGCATGCTCATACACTTCTGACTACATCTGAATCAATACCAAAAGAAAACGGTAAAAAAAAAAACAAAAACCAAAATCCAAAACCAAACTAAAACCAAACCACAAATTATTTCTGTTAAAAATTCCTTTTGGATTTTCTTCCACATTATTTCAGCAAATGCACTTGGTGGCACAGATGCTTCCAAGGGAATACAAGTTAAGCAAATGTTGGAGAATATTGACTAACAGTGAATTCCAGATGAGAAATTGTGAAAAATCACATATGATGCCTGATACAAAGTTTTTCAGTCACATAAGCAGTAAGATAAAGTCATTCAGTTCAGTTATAGTGATTTAATGATCAAGTATACATTGATACTCATTGCATATAAGGATACTCCTTTTTTAAAAAATATATTTATATTACTGAAGTAAATCAAAGCCACTTATGTGTTCTGAGATTCGATTTTTATAGGCCCTTAAGAAAAAAGTTTTACATAGTAATAATATCAATTACAAAATAAATAAATCGGTATATATATAGATAACAGGTGCTTTTTCATCAAACATTGAATTTGCTGCAAAATATTTACTTAAACTCATGTTGTTCAGTATCTTCATTGTCAAAAACTTATTTGAAGGAATTTTATTTGGAAAGTTAAAGAACAAAATGTTGGGATAATTAGTGTGAGTTTATTATTATTTTACTTAGGGATGATCTGATATAGTTCTTAATGCTTTTGATAAAGGTAAATTACTTACTTTCAGTTTTGAATTTGCCAGGCAGTGTGGGTTTAAATTGTTTAAATAACAGAGTGTTGCAGAATTTTACTTTTAGACATTTTTTTGAATGCTTTTGGAATCATGCATTCTGTCACAGAGTACAATGGATTACATTTGTCTTTTCATCTAACTTAATCAAAAGACTTCTCTGGCTTGCACATACAGTTGCCAGTTGCATGCCACAATTCCATTTCTCTCTGCTGATAGATGCACTGGGAAAAAAAAAAAAAAAAGCATATGGATTTAGGTTCCATTTAGTTGTTTGGGGTTTTTTTCTTCATTCACAAGTCATATATAGTATACAGACTTGAACCGCATAACGAAAGCAGATGTTGATCAAAGACTTCCATACAGTTTCACGGATATGCGAACATAAGATTTGTTGTTGCCCACCCAGTGTTAAACCTTATGGGTACACTGCCTTGTACTCTGTCCCTACAACTTGAGAGAAATAAACAGTGAGGTAATGATGGTGCAGTTTAAACTTAAGGTTAATTTTCTTTATGGAGTGGGTTAAAGTTTAATTCTTTACTAGCACAGTGGAAACCACATAAAATGCCAAAATGTCAGAACACAAGCTGAGTGGGAATGTTTTTACTTTTAAAGTCCAGATTAGCCATAAGGTGGCAGTGTGGCAACTATTTTTAACTGAAGTGGGAAAAAAGAGAACTGAAGCTCTTAAATTTCCAAGGTGTAAAAAAAGTAACACAGCAACAGTTTTCGTGTTTGGGAGATTTTTCTTTTTTTCTTTTTTTTTTCCTTTTTTATTTAAATATGTATACCTGAAATGACTTAGGTGGCTGAAAGACAGAAATTCCTAGGAGCGAAATCTCATTTGCTAATACCTGGCTTCAAGCAAAGAAGGTTTCTGGCAAGCTATAGTGGAAATATGTAAAAATATGTTAAATACATATTCTACAAAATATTAATCAGACGCAGGATGAGACATTTAGTTATGAATATGTTACATGGTTTTATACACATTCCTTAAGAGGAAGTTCATTCTTTTCTCAGAGAAATAGCAGTTTGTTAAAACATTAGGAGAGCAGTTGTGTCCATATGCATATAGTCACATAGATACACTCACACATGAAAACAATTCCAAAAATAAAACACATTCAAGCAAACTGAACTTGTAAATTCACAAACACCATCCCTCTGCTGTCTTTCTCCTATATCACCTAAGCATCTTTCCTAGGTAAACACTAAAGATTAGACAAAAGAGAAGTGGGAATTTTTAGTGGATTCTTCAGTGGTTTGAAGTATGTATCATCCCAGAAGCTTTTAAAACAAAAAATCTTGTAAAAATATTAAGTGTATCACCAAAGTACATATGGAGGAAAACTCAATCCCTGTTTTTCTCAGATGTTTTCAGTAGGTTTGATTTCATTTCTGCAGTAGAAGCACACATATAGAAAGCTTTTGGCCGTTCCCACTTAATTCTCAACATGCAGATGGATAATGAAATATCTGGATCAATACCAAATGTTCAATTTAGATACAGACCATTTAGTCATATGAAGTCTTTTCCTTCTAAAAAATATTTTTGATAAAGGCATGCCTTACAAAGCTCATAGAATTTCAACACAGAAAAATATCTTAATTCAAAGTTAAATTCAAATATATTAATTGAAAATAAATTGAGAGAAAGGAAAAAGAGAATAATTTAATGTTCAGAATTAAGTGCATTTTTTTTCTTTCTCTAAAAGACATTAGTGATAATCACTGATTTAATATTTTAAGTGAAATTGTCATGCTTAAAACCAAGTTCCAGTCCCACACTTGCAGTGAATTTTTCCTTCTTATCCTTTGGATTAGCAGTTTTCTTGTATAACTGATCTATACAAATCAGACAGTTACAAAAAAGCAAACAAAACCACACATTTGACTGTATTTAAACACTTTACAGAAAGTTTATAAAGGCCAACAGAATAGATTTTTTTTTTTTTTTAATTCCACAAGGCTACTAACAATTAATGACTTCTTCAGAATTTCTTGTCAGCTATGAAATTTATCTCTGGCAATATAAAACTGTATTTGCAAACATACGAACTTTGCAGTTTCCTTAAAAAACCCAAAACCCAACAAAACAAGCAAACAAGAAAAAGAAACAAAAACCCCATGTATTACCAGAGAAAAAATTACAGAAAATATATCTTCCCAAGGATACATTAATGCTGTCTTAAACTCTTAGATAAATTTTTATCTGACAAGTATTAGATGAAAGACATCTAGATGTTTCACCTATAGAATACTGGTATGGTTTTAGTAAATAAAAATTACTTGTTTCGACCACTAAGTAGTAAGTAGAAGACTTTTGAAAGTACATAGGTATGAGTAAAAAAGCTCAGTGGGGAAAAAAAGTGAGATTAAAATGAGATTAGGAAACACCAGCCACCTATTCCACCTTTCAACCCCACCAAAAATCCCCCAAACTCAAAACCAACCAACCAACCAGCTGCCTTTTTGCACATGTAGCTTTAGAACAGATGAGAAATAAATTAAATCAAAAAAAGAAGAATATAATTCACCACTAATGCAGGGAGCATAAGATACTTATGCAGATATCTTATGCAGTTGCATAAGATACTCAGTAGTTTAGCTGTCTGAATTAACTGTTGAAAAACAGACCATGTTACTCTTAGGTTTGCACCAGGGTTTTTTCACTGGAGGACTTCTCTTTTGGGCCCTGAAAATTGCAGGTGGAGGCAGGTGGCAGACTGCCTGGGTAGTCAGGTCTCCAGACCATAAATATCCTACAGCGCTGAACTCTTGTCACCCCACCACAGGAATGGATCTGCCTCCTGCAGCCCTTAAGCTGCTCCTCTTGCTGCAAGGCTGCTTGCATCTGCACATCTCTCAGTAATGAGCAGCTGTTCACCCCATGCAGGTGCCCAGGCACTGGCAGAGAGTGCTGCAGGGGTGGCCTCTGTGGAAAGAGGCTGTGGGGCTGCCCTGTGCTGGACACAGCTGGTTACAGACACCTCCAATGGACCCACCAAAAGACACAGCTGAGACCCTCTGAAAAGATGGTAGTACCTGGGCAAATGAGTTCATGGTGAAAATGCTTTTCAAAAAGGGCAAAGATGCTGTATAGTCAGAGGCAGAAAAATTAGTGGGAAACATGAGGGTGAATATTACGGACAGAGAGGGAAAGGGAGGAGCTACTCCAGGTGCCACCATAGATATTTCCCTGTAGCCAGTGGACAGATGCACAGAGTGGAGCAGGGAAAAAGGGGAAGATGCACCAGAGACAAACCACTCTGTCCTAACCACACCTACTCTGCCCAAACATACCCTTCCAATTCATTGCCTGGGGAACCTAGAGGAATCAGGAGTGAAAATGGAAGTTTAGCTTGAGAGAAGTGAGATGAAAGGTGCTATTTTAGTATTTGTATTTGTTTCTCACTACTTAAAACTATTTTATTGGGCAATAAATTAAACTTGTTCTCCCCCAAACCAAGTCTCTTTTGTCAATAAGAGTAATTGGTGAGTGATCTTCCTGCCTTTTCCTTGACTCATGAGCTTATTTCATCTTATTCCCTTCTCCTATCCTTCAGAGGAGGGACAGTAAATGAGCAGCTGGGTGGATCTTGACTACTTGCCAAGGCTTAACATCACAGCAGGCTTCTCAAATAAAGCCTAAATCTATCACTACTACTGGTCCATTTGCTTTCACAATTTTTCGTCAGTTCAATCCTGTCATTTGCCTCTCTTTCGTCATTAGAGGTAGAGGCATGAGTCCCAGGTACTTGTGAAATTTGACCTATTTAAGCAGCACTGTGTCATCCTCTAGGTCTATATAGGACCATAATATTTCTCAGTCATTTTTTGCTTCAAGTTGGTACACATTTTTCTTCTCATATCATCCACATCTCTTGCTATCTTCTATATTCCTTATACCACATCAGATCTTTCCTCATTTATCTTCTGTTTGTTTTGTAACACCTTATTTAGAATGTCACTTTTCCCAGTGACAAACTACACTTCCTCTACAAAAAAAGAAAGAATGAGAAAATTATCATTATGTAAAAGAAAGTTGGAGGGGAGGGGAGGCATGGAGGGGAAGAAGAAGAAAACTGAATTTTTTTGCAAGAGTTCACAAGAGAATTGAACTGCAGTGAACAATGCTGCTTTCTTTGGCCTAGCTTTGGGGATCTTTTGTGCTTAATCTCTTAGAATTTCGTCTTTGAAAGTTCTGTTCTCACTCTGCAGATTCCTAGACACTCTGTTGACATTCCTCTTTCCAAGTCAGCCAAAGCTAAAAGAAAACACTGTTTGCAAGAGTAGTTTTTTCTTTCTCACATCACAAAAAACATATGAGCCAAAAGCACAAGACTTTTTTTATAGCACGATGTGTTTTGGGGATAGGTGTATCTCAGAACATAGGGATGATAATAGGTGAAAAGTGGGTCATGACAAAAGGAATAGAACAGAAAATTTTCCAGGATATGATCTTTCACTTTTTTCCCTTTTGTCTGTTCAACACATTAGTAATGAAATAAATCTGTTTCCTCAGGTATTGTCACCTAGACAAACAGAATTCTGATGTGGGAAGCCTCTCCTGCCTTTCCAGTCTGGATTTCATGTCACTGATTGTGTTCAAATGGTATAAGAAATTAGTAAAGCAGAGAAGCATAAGCTCTACCCCATCTGTTCTTGGTACTACACTGTCTTACAAACGAGCATAAGAAAACAAGCAAAAAATCTCAATCTCAATGTGTTGAAGAAAGGAATAAGAGTAAGAAAGTACATGAGTTTGAATAAAGATCTCAGACTATTTGCATTCTTTTCAGAAAAGGTATACTTCCCTTCAGACCCCTTGCTGGCCTTTCTTCTTGTCTTCACAGTTAAGAAGAAAGAAACAAACTCTTACTGAATAATTTAGCAATCTGTTTGAAAAGCTATTCTGTGTTCATCTACCAAAATACAGAATGGAGAGAACTAGCCCTGTGCAAGTCCAATTAGCTTCTTGCTTTTTACAAGTTCTTCAGCCCTGAGTACCCTTTGTGCCAGCCACAAATAAGACTGTTTAAATGTTTGTGGTTTTATTATATTTATAGTACGGCAGAGTTAAAATATTCGTAGGCTATTCAGTGATCAGTTGTTAATTTACTCTATATTCTTTGCCTCTTCCCTTTGCTCCTAAGTCTTTGTTTCTGGGAAACATATATTTTTAAGAAACCTTGGCTATAGTTGACTTTCAAATATATGAGAAGGAATTGACAACCATTTCCAACTCATTCTTCATGACACTACCAGTCATGAAAAAAACTTGACATCTGCTAGGGAGGCCTCCACATTCCCAAGAATTATTATGCCATTTCCAGTATAGGAACAGTGTCTGTTACTGTTTTTTGCAGGAAAGCTCTTCTACTACATTTTCAATCCCAGGGCTGATTCAAGAAAAAATCTAACCACACGCCCATTTTTGTCTAGGTCAATCTTCAAGGGGCTTTCTAAGCTGCCCATTAGTAACTGGTATTTGCCATGCCCGAGTTTCACTGCTGCAAGATGGGATGCACAAATGTACCTCTCCCCTGAGGGAGGTATTTATTTAGTCAGTATTTCTGTGGAGTAACTATGAGTTTTTTATTAGTGTTTCAGAGAGTGAAATACAAAGATCAAGAGTGGCACAAATTTCTCCTAGCAATGTCAGTAGGAGAAAAACCTTACTAACTGCATGGAAAGAGGAAAGAGAGATGCCTTAGAATAATTAATAGCAGATCTGAAGTCTGTTATGCAGTAAAAAATCCGTAGTGAGTCTGAACCATGCTAGTCCAAAATATATGAACAGCCTCTTACTGTCCAAAATGTGAAGCTGCTATGAATGCTTACGAGCAAGGCACTCACCTAGTTCTGCAAATTACTAATGTATCAAAGTGAGATCTCTTAGCCTCAATAAATGAATTGCAAGAATTGCTTCAAAAGTTTACAAGATTTCAATTATTTTAGTATTTTTACATATTCTTTTATATGTGTTGAAAGGATTTATAGTGTAAAAAAAAGAAACTAGTGAAAACCATCTTATCTTGACAAGTAGTTTATTTTTATGATCAGGACATCATATTATGCTTGAGTGGACTACGTGCTGTGAGCATGTTGTCATCATCTGAGGTAATCACACTGAATTTTAATTTTGTTGTGGGATGTTAATTTGGAATTTTATGGCCACCAAGCACATGTTTTGCCTGAGAAGACTTAATCGGATGATACTATTATTTAGCATATTATTTCCCATGGGCAAATTAAGCTTAAGTGTTTATCTCTGTGGATCCTTGAGAATCTAATAAACTACACTGGGATAAGATAGAAGATAACAGTAATATACAGCAAATCACATTTCAGTTTCTTCAAACAAATAAATAAATTCTGATATTTGAAGAAAAAATCATTAGACGGACTTTCAAGTTTGACACTGAACCAGTTAAATGTTTATGTAAGTAAGCTTATACAGGGCTTAGTACTACCTTAATTTGAACTAAAAAGGAAAAAAAATCTCCTTTTGATATGCAACAATGGTATTTTTGCAGCCTTTAGCTGTATTCCTCTACTAATTCAATGAAATCTGGGATTTAGCTGATGCTATATTTTAAAAAAAATTAAATGTTATCTTTGTCTATTTCATCCAAATTTAATTGTTTCAAGCAAGCTGATGAAAGGTATACTTTTGTGATTTTGTGAAAATCTTAATTGTCAAAGGAAGAAAACTTCCTTCTGAAGCCATTAGCTATAAGATGTGTATGAAGACATGAAAATTTTGTGAAAAACTTAAAAATCCCAAGAAAATAATTTGCCCAATGTAATTTTTACATGTTAGTGGGTGGCTTCTGCATTTAAGCTCACCTACCAAAGAAAGAAGCTTTTCCAAGGCTAATTCCTAATGAGAGGAATTACCAAAACAGTCTCTTACTTCGATGAACACACTGATCACCCACCATCTCTCATTAGTCTTTTGTTGTCAAGGACAAAGTCATTCTCTGCAATTTATTTATTTTTCCTCCTAAGACATAAGTAAGTAAGTAAGGAGAAAATACAGATGTAGGAACCAAATCACCAAGAACAGTGTAAAATAACATGTTTAAAAAAAAAAAAAAAGAATTTGGAAGAAATCAGGTTCTTTGCAATTATAGATTTATTATTTTTAAATGTTCTGTGCTCCTTCCTTTAAATAATTACTTGTATCTTAAATTTCAAAGAATTTTTCTAACAGTCTGAAATTAATTTTAGTAATATAGCTTAAGAGCCACTATCTTATTTACCATAAGTTTTAAAAGATTCCCTGTGTTACTTCCCAAATATTAAAACAGTCAAAAATACATTTTTTAAAAATGGTATATGGTGTTGATTTCTTGTCTAGGTATCTTTCAGCAAAAAGATTTTCAGGTTCCAAACTGACAAGGCTATTCTTGCTTGATCCATTTTTTGTTTTATTCTACTCTTACAGTGATTAAAAATAATTTTTTAACCTTCCTCACTAGGAGGTTAAAATCCACTGAAGTGGATTAACTACACAATGGTTCACTCACTCCCGTCTTGGTTAGGGAGGAGAGTCACAGCTCTACCACACACCTCTTCAGTTGGACAGTGGAGAGAAAATATAATGAAAGAAGAGCTCATGGTTCAAGATAAAGGCAGGGAGAACACACAGCAATTACCAACATGGGAAAAACAGACTCAGCTCAAGGAAGTTAATTTATTACCAATCAAAAGCAAAGAATAGCAAAATAGGATAATAAATAAAACTAAATCTTAAAAATACGTTCCACCCACCATTTTATTCTTCCCAGACTCAACTGCACTCCCATACTCTCTACCTGCTCCTTGCTAGTGGTGCAAGAAGGGGGGGTCGCGGTCAATTCATCATATATTGTTTCTGCCACTCTTCCTTTGTCACACTCTTCCCCTGGTCCAGTGTGGGATCTCTGTCATGGGAGACAATCTTCCCCAATTTTCTCCAGTGTGAGTCCTTCCCACAGGCTGCATTTCTTCATTAACTGCTCCAGCGTGGGTCCTTTCCATGAGGTCACAAGTTGTGCCAACAAACCTGCTCCTGAAAAAGCTACTATCTCCATGAGGCCGTAGGTCCCACCAGGAGCCTGTTCTGGCATAAATTTCCCACTCTTTGGGCATTCCCCTCCTCCAGCATGGGTTCCTCCAGGCGCAGCAGGTGAACCTCTGCTCTGTGGACCTCTATGGGCTGTTGGGGCACATGTCTCACCAAGGTCGTCACCAGAGGCTGCAGAGGGATCTCTACTCCAGTGGCTTCACTTCTCCTCTTCTCAAATCTGTTTTCCCAGCAGCACTACTGCTGTCCCCTGTGGGCTTGGCCCTGACCAGCTGCAGGTCCATCTTGGAGCTAGGTGGCACTGGCTCCATCAGACACTCGAGAAGCTTCTTGTAGCTTCCCAGAGAAACCACTTCTGTAGCCCCATGCTTCCAAAACCTTGTCATGCAAACCCAATGATGATAATAACAATGATAATAATTATCACTATTATTATGAAAAGTAGGGAGAGAAGAATAAAACATAAGAGAAACAAGCAATGCACATTGCAGTTTATAACTTCTGTGCAATCCCCAGCCTATCCTCAAGCAATGATCAGCTTTTCCTGGTAAACTCTTCCCTGTTTATATGCTATACGTGGTCTGTGGCACGGAACAGCCCTTTGGCCTGCATGGATCACCTGTCCTGTCCATGGTTCATCCCAGATTCCTGTAGAGTTCCTCAGTTGCAGAAAATGAGACACAAAAAGTCCTTGACTTAGGATAAACACAACTTAGCAAGAACCAAAATATCAGCATGTTATCAACATTCTCCTAAATTCAGCTAAATCCAAAACACAACACTGCACCAGCTATGAGGAAAAAATTAACTCCATCCCAGCCTATAATATATAGCCTCTTAAAAGTAGATTTAGCACCAGTGCTAACATGAGAATTGCTTGATAAAAATTAAATTAAAATAAATAAAACTCATATTGGTTTTGAGGATTATATGGCAATTCTGTAAATTCCATAACTGATCATTTTTTGTACATTTTTGAGTATCATTTAACAGAAAACCTGAATTGTGGAATAAATCCTTTTTCTTTTTTTACAACTCAAAACTATTAAAAATATGCCCCCAAAACAATGATATTTTCTTGATATCCAGCATTTCTGTGAGCAGTATTGTACTTGTGTATCTCTGAAGTGAGCTTTGGCAGGAAGGAGAAAAAGAATTTCCTAGTGGTTAAGAATGCTTTAATGTATCAGAAGCCCTACTTTGTATAATTTGCTAACTGTAAGACAACTGTAATGAAGAGAAAATGTACCAGTGTAATAACTTGACAGCCACATTTATCTATAAAGAGGGTTGTTTCATATCAGATCCCACCTTCAGCGCTATGAAAATGTACTATGATGGAAAGAATTCAAACACAAGGAGTGAAATCTCCAGAACATGATTTCTTTTTTTTAGATATCCACCTAACAGTGTTCTGTATCATTTTCCAGTTGCATAGTCACAAATCTTATGAAGTAGCAGGATGACTGGAACACTTTATTTCTTCAATTTTAATAAACATGTAGTCAGGCCCAAGAAGAGTAGTGTAACATTTAAATCACCAGTCCAAAGTCATATGTAAATGAACACATATCTGAGTAAAGATAGTGTTTATAATATAATCATGCTGACCCAAATCAAATAATCTGTTCCTTCCTGGTTATTTTCTCTTTGGTAAATGCTAAATGCAAGATATTGAGAAAAGTACTCCAAAAAATCCTGCCCAAATTTGAGGCTTCCATGCCAACTGTCTTTCATGTCTGCATACAGAAGAGTTCCTTCTTAGCTGAAGGTTGCTTCTGTCCACCATTGAAGGATTCTTAGAGGGTTTTTTTTAAATTTGCCATGATCTAAGGTGCCTTGGGGTTTACCAGGATCCAGTTACAGCAAGGACAGCTCTGGGTGTTTTCATTCACTTTCTCCCTGATGAAGTTTTCTAGAGCTTCCATTGATTTGTGAAAGGCATGGTAATTCTTTTCTGTTAGTAAAAATCTGCCTACATGGAGTATGTAGCCATATTAATCTACCATGAGACTTCAGCCCTTGATTACATGCCTTGATGGGGTTTGAAAATACTACCTTATAACCAGGAAAAAGAAAGAACCAGTAATTAGACAGAACAATTTTCTGAACACCTTTATATTTGTATTCTTCTGGTATTCCTGAAAAGTCCTTTTTTTTTGTGTAGCTTTTTAAATCCAGATAAGAAAAGAGATAAAATAATCTAAAAAAATCAAAACAAACAAACAAAAACCAAAACAAACAGAATTTCAGGGCCTTTTTCTCTCTCTCCCCCTTTTTTTTTTTTTTTTAATTTCCAAAGGAGCATTTCTGTTTTCCTTCTCACTGCACATTCAGAATATATAACTATGCATCAGGAGCTGATGATGAGACTTTTCACTTTCTGGCAGAAAAGAAGAAAATTAGAAAGAGATTGTGAAAATGTTGGGGGATGACTCAAAAATAAGCAGAATCTGAGATTTTTTTTATATATCAGGACATATCCACTATCTATGGTCATCTGTCAGAGAGAAGCAGTTCTGGTTTTCCAGGAAAAGAGGTGAATATGCAGATATGAATGAGTTAATTTTAAACCCTTCCTCAGTTATGTAAATGCACAAAATGTAGTGCCACTTTCTATTCTTATTACAATCGTGAGACTGTCACTATAATTGATTAATTTTGTGCCATTCTTTCCCGGTGATCTCTTTGTCACAAGAATGAGCTATCACAGAATTTTAATGCTGATTACATTTTAGTTTTCATAATGTATTCTCATTTTCATTCTAGTGACAAAGGTTGGCACAAAATCAGACCATATTCATAACAAAGACTGCAAAAATAAAGCAGGAAACTGTATAGAATCCATCTTCATGACAATCTCAGAACAATGAGAACAGAAATATCACAAAACAAAACTCTTTGTTCTTGTGACAGTCTTGGTATTGTAATATCACAATACTCTAAAATGCATTTCTGAACCTTCTGTATTGGATATATTAAACTCATTGCACTGTAGATATCCTTCACAGTATTTTAAAAGGAGAGAGTGGGAGAAAAAAAACTTATATCAAAATGTGATTTGTTAGAAATAGTTACGGATAATGGAAAATACCTCTTAGCTGTTTGTTAATTCCTAACTGCTAATTCCTCAGTTAATTCCACTGAGTTACTGGCAGGATGGAGTGGGAACAAACAGGGAGGAAAAAAAACAATGGTTGTTTTCCACAGAAGCTTTACATCACAAACTAGCTGTTTCTTCCTGGACTCAGTGTTACTGCAATTATTTGATAGACTACTAATATGTGGCAAAACTGGGAGTATCAAGAAGAAGAACATTCAGTGAGTTAGAAATAATGGCTGTTTATAGAAGTTATGTGTTGTGAAGTTATGAATTATGCATATTATCCAGGTTCTCTTATTTCTTTTTTCTGTGTATATTATCCCAGTTTCTTGATGGTCTCCTTTTAAACTGACCTTTGCCATGATACTTCTTCCTAGTCCTACAACTTGGCTGCCTTGACTGTATTGTCAATAGGATTTACTGGTTTTAATACGATTATGAACTTGTGGACTTTGCTTTCAAAGCGAAGGGAGTATGTACAAGGAGAGCACATCGTGTCCCTTCCTAAAAAGAGGCTCCTAATAAAGTCCTGTGGAAATAGATCCTTTACAACTGTTCTTATCTTTCTTCTTGACTGTAGGGAATGAGAACTTTCACACCTACCTACATTCCCTGAATATATGAGAGAGTATGGGAAATGACTTCTGCTTTGTTCACTGCAGCCTCAGCTGTGACGCTGACTTGGCTACTGTGTCTTCATATCTTCTCCTCCCTGGCTGACTTCGCAGCATCCAAAGACAGCTCAAACAGTTCTGGTGTCCTGTCAGGTGGTGGCTTAATACCCCTGACAATAACACGATTGCCCTAAAAACACTCACTGCCATTTAAGTCAGCATTAGCCTGTAACTGAGTTCACTTGTTCACAGCAAAATCCTCACCAGAACTTTTGGAAACTTCTAGAGTAGAATTTACTGTTACATGAACCTATCTCTTCTGAAATGGAAGATGATTGATCAATACCATCCACAGATGAAAAGTGATTTAGTTCTTGAAAATCACCCTCATATGGAGGGATTATAATAGTTGATGAGTCTCAACATCTCTCTTCATTATACAATAGAGTTGGAGAGTCATATCTGTCATGCTGATCATATGCTTCTCAGTTAAAAGGAGATAGTTCAAGACTGAAACATTCAACTAAAGTATGGAGTTTCCATGTTAGGGTGTTTTGTTAAGGAAATTTACAGCTGTCAAGGATTGCAGAAGAGCCTTTTCCTGAAGGCCTGAGCATCTACTCCTTAAAGTCATCTGCACTGCAAATTCTGTGGAAAACAGACTAGAAATACTGCTTGCAGAGTGGGCATCCTGCTTTGGTTTTTGACCATTCCTGGACAAAACAGAAACAGAACCTGTGGAGTCAGTGATCTAGATAGGCAACATTATCAAATCTGTATAAACAGATAGAGCTTCAGAAACCAGAGATGCTGTAAAAGAGATATCAGGTGTACTGGCTTTGCCTGGAATAGAGGTAAATTTCTTCATACTATCTTGTATATTTTGGATTTGTGATGAAAACAGTGTTAATAACCACTGGAATGCTGTAGTTATTGCTGAGCAGCATTTACACAGTCTCAAGGCGCTTTCTGCTTCTCACACTATACCATCAGTGAGGAGGCCGGGGATTCACAAATTAGTTGGAAGTGATACAGCTGAGACAACTGACCCTGACTACAAGGATATTCCATACCATATCACATCACACTTAGCAATAAAAGCTGTGAGAAGAAGCAGAAGCAGAAGCAGAAGAAGCAGAAGAAGAGGAAGAGGAAGAGGAAGAAGGAAGTGGGGAACATTCTGAGTTATGATACTCTCAAGTAAATGTTATTCATGATTTAGCCCTGCTTTCCTGGAGATGGCTGAACACTTGCCTGGTGATAGGAAGTAGGGAATGAATTCCTTGTTTTGCTTTGCTTGCAGGTGTACCTTTGCTTTATTTATTAAGCTGTGTTCATCTCAACTCGTGAATTTTCCCACTTTCACCCTTTCAACTCATTCTCCCTCTAGGGTGAGTAAGAACAACTCTGTGATACTTAGTTGCCAGCCAGGGTTAAGCCACAACAATCAGAGAATCATAGAATCTTAAGATCATAGAGTCATCTTTGGTTTGGATTTGAAGCTTTATTCAAGATCATCTACTTCCCAGTCCCACTGCCATGGGCAGATAAACCTTTCACTTCAAAGCTGGCATCCAATCTGGCCTTGAACACTTCAGGGATGAGACAATCACAACTTCTCTTGGCAAACTGTTTCACTGTCCCACTACTGTCACTGTAATGAATTACTTCTCAATATCTATCCAAATTTCTCCCCTTCCAGCTTCCATTACCCCTTATCCTGTCACTACACTCCCTAAATAAACGGCTCCTAAATCCAGGCTTCTAGAAGGTCTACCCAGAGCCTTCTTTTAAACAGTCTGAATGGCCCCAACTCTCTCAGCCTGTCATTACTGGGAGGTGTTTCAGCCTCATCCTAACGACACTCCTCATAGAAGTCTATATGTTTGCATCTGGTCCAAATTGTATTAGCTTAGGGCAAAATGTTGTTGTTCATTGAGAACTTTTAGCTGCTGTGAAGTCATCTACGAAGATGAGACAGAAAGATTATTCTTCCAGAAGGAAAATAAGTTTAGGGTATAGACAAAATAAATGACAATTGTTTCAAGGTTTAAAAAGCAAATAGTAGCCAGCACTGAGAGAAGATCAAAAAACAACACTAACTACTTTGCTTGGACCCTAGGAAAAACACCTTACAAGTGTAGGTGTCATGACTAAATTTCATCCCAATACAAAAAAGGAAAGACTGAAAAATATCCATGCTTTGGAATTATGTTTCTAGAAAACCTGCTCTACCCAACGAAGTAATCATCTGCCTTCTCTAACAAGAGCAAGACTGTCTTTTCTTCATTTATAAGTAGAGGTTCTCATTTGCAGCTCCACCTCTTTCTGGGGAACACAGTAGACTGCAGGATCATATATTCACAGAAGTCCTAAACCAGATGTTGTCTTACGAATGCAGGCATGGCAGAAATAGCAACAGACACCTCTTATCCCCCAAAACACTGGCATTCTTTCCATTCTTAGAAAGCCAGCCTTGACCCTGGTGTTTGTTCTTTCTGAGTTCCAAAGAGTATATTCTTTTCTTTTTAGTTCTACTTTGATCTTGTCCTACTGATCCTATTTCTCCACTGTACTCTTTCCCTTATGCAAGGTTCAGCAGCTGTTTCGTCTCTGCAGACTCTCTGCAAACCTCCTCATGGTTTAGGCACATCAGCAACTAGTTGGACGTGGGTCTTCTGGGCAGTTCTCCTGGCAGTCAGAACTCTGTAGCTTCTGTATTGCTTGAGCAAAATCACAGAATAGAATGCATTTCCACAGAAAAAGATGTATTGAAAATGAAGAAGAAAAGAAACACATGGACATAGCAAGGCTTATGGTCAGACTAGATACAAATTGCATTTTTAGGTGGAACTTGAATTATACTGGCATATGTGAAGACTAGAGATAGGCCTGGCTCTTCTTCACCATTTTTAAATGAGTGAAATGGTTCTGTAAGATTCTGATTAACATGTGATAAATATTTTCAGAAGAAAACAATGTTTACATATTAAAAATACTAGAGTTAATTCCATCCCTATAAAAAACAAAACAAAACAAAACAAAAAACCCCACAAAACAAACAAGCAAACACAAAAAAACCCCGCAATCAAACCAAACAAAAAGACCCAAAACAACAAACAAACAAAAAACAAACAAACAAACAAAAAAATACACCACACCTAAAAACCAAACCAATAAAATATTTAAAGTAAAGTACCAGTTTTAATGTTCTTCTGGCCCTGTACTGTTCATATACCACCTTGCTCTGCTTTATTGGGCCAACCACATTAGCTACTACTGGTGGACCACACATAGAGATTGTTAGCCTAGGTGACCTCCAGAGATTCTTTCCATCCTAAATTGGTCAATGGCATTATAACTATAGCAGAAACACCCAGATGTCATTCCTACACTCATCCTCAGTTATATAGTCAGACCATCAGTTGTACTCTAGCTATGAATCTATTTTAATCTTAATTTAGGTATCCATGTTAAGCTCAAGAGCTATGAGTTAGTGGAAACAAGTGACCAAGTCACTTATACAGAAGTCTTCAAGCCATCTTTTGCAGCAAGTAAAGAATCAAGTTGCAGCTGCGTGCTTAAAGCTGGGAAAAAATGTGCCATACAGACATACAGAAAATGCACACGGACACAGACAGACAAAAGCTGTGGGTTTGTGCTCAGCAGTGAGTGCATCTAAAATGGTGTATTCTGTTGTGTGTGTAATCTCTCCTAAATTGTCCTTCATGCAAACATCACTGGAATGTCAAAACATTGGAAAAACTTAACATGAGAAGCAGTTATATCACAAAGAGTGAAGCTGGTCCAGATAATCAGTATTTGGGGTTGCATTTTTCACATTTAAAGCAGCCAAGAATACAATTACACACAAGCAGCACATTTCATTAAAAAAAGGTACAGCAAACCCTACCTAAATATTAATATATATATTTGGAAATGTGTGGGAGAGGTAAAGACATTTTCACAATTAGAAAAAAACCTTAAAACAACAGCAAAGCTAGTATCTAAATTGAAATTGTCCACATGCAAGATTTTGACATCCAAATACTTATATTCATTACATTTTTAAAGCAGTCATAGGAACCAAATTCTCTCACCCATTCAGGCAAAAACAAGATGCTATAGAAACATATGAATTTCTCTAATGTCTATTCTGTTTAAAAATCTTTAATTTTCTTCTGGTAGTAACAGTTACTGTTACTGAACCCTATAATTTTCTGTTTCCATAATTAAATTTAAGACAAGATTGAATACCTCCTTTTTATGATATCAATGGTGGATTTTTAATTCTGTTTATGAAACCTTATCATTCTGTAGTTTGGATAGATAGGTTTTAGGTAACATATTTCATGTGACTAATAAATAATGCAATTAATTACAAGAATATGTTGTGCATTAAACCTCAAATATACTGTATTTCCTAGTAAGCAGTTTAAATTGTGAGCATGGATAAGTTAACAGGAACAAAATTATTTTGTGAAATCTTGCTTTTACCTGGGTTACATTTATGTAAAAAAGAGTTTTTAATCTTGCAGGATTATAAAGAATTACTGATCCTTCTGTGAAGTCAGGAAAATACCCAACGTGTGACTCTCAGTTATACCCGTCATATTAACCCTTGGATGCAATAATTGAAGGTTATTTTTCTGATAAAATGAAAACTTGATAAAAGATACAGACCACAAACATGCTTTAATTTTAATTAACAAATAATGGATAATATAAACAACGTCTGGCTGTCTGGAAGTATGATTGCTAGGTAAAGGAATATTTTTATTTTCAAGAATAGCTGCATATAGAATGATACCTCTTCATTCTGCAACTTTCTTTTGACCAGAAAAAGAGGTTTTTCATATTTATAATGAATTTTTTTTATGTGTAATATATAAAAAAATTTTGCAGTGGTTGTAGATGTAGTTCTTTTATGAAATTTCATGAAACTTTGAAGAGATTATAGAGTATTGATAACTAATGCAAATAAAATAACCTTTATCATATGGAGATATCTGTGAAAGATACAAAATTGAAGTGACAATTGCTAAAATCTAATTTGCATGACTTGAAATTAAAACAGAGTTAATAAAACTAAAATAAATCCAAAAACAAAATATTTTTTTTTAATTAATGTGTCATCTTCAATAATCTCAAATATTAGTCTCTCCTTAGTCAAAGGTCATTATGCTTAAGATCTTAAGGGTCTTTTAATTATTGTATTATTTTTATAATCTTCTGGTATTTACAATCCTTTTGTGCAGAAAAAACAAGTCCTGATAGTTAAATTTATTTTTTCTAGACCGAGTGCAAATAACTACATGACTGAAGGATTTATGACATTATTATCAATATTCTTTGAAGAAGTTTGTTTTCAGTACCCTTTTGGATTATTTTTTCACCTCTGTTGCTTGGTCTTTTAACAGCCTTTTTGATCCAATACTAATGCAAATTACATTGTCAAGTTTTGTGACTTTTCTGCACTTATCACTCAGCTATAGCCTAGATTCACAGATATTTATTTTTATTTTATTTTTTTCTTTTTAATTACTAATGGATTTGCAGCTAACCTATGGCTTCAGCCATGGAAAGTTGCCTTCAGTATCATTGATGTATGCATTGTGCTGATAAGTACCGTGGTTCATTTTCCTCTTGGGTAAGCACAGTTTAAAAAAAGGCAGGGGGGGAGAGAAAGAGAGAAACTCTCAGACTAATAATTACCTTATCCTGAGACAAGGATGGCAAAACACACTAGATTGCTTTCTAACATTCAGTTATGTGTAATGAAATATGGCTGCTTCAGGACAAAAAATATGTGATAGCTTCTGTCATTTTAGTGTTATTTCACTGAATTCCTCAAAACTGCATTTCATTCAGCATGATCAGTGTGATAATATTTTAATTAAAGGGCAAATCTTGGCCTAATGATGAATTCTTTCCTGACATCAAAAGGACTGTCACTTGTATTCTCAGGGTCATCATTTTATATTAAATTTTAATTTGTTAGTTCATCAGTGTGAACTGAGTGTCCTAATATGTAAAGAATCATTTGTCATGATTCAGTGATCTAACAAGACTTGTTGAAAGGTGAACTGATTAGTAAAAATAAAGAAGATATCAACCTTATGGAACATATTATGAAACAAATTTTATATGCAAGAGTACTTGCATTACATAGGACAGGAACTACTGTTCCTCTAGGTATATATTTTGCTGTATCACATAAGATTTTATCTGTTTCATGATCTGAAAAGGAAAAAAAAAATACACAACTATTTAATTCCTTGCTAGAGAGACTTTAATTTAGCTACAGTGGTTGGTGCTGTACAGCATATAAATATTTTCTGATTTTATTATAAATGGATTACTAAGATCTAAGGTAGACCTGGCCAGATAAGTGATTAAGCTCAGAAATTGTGTATATCTCAAACTTCTCCAAGAAATGGAGTTGCATGTCTACAAGTTTATAACAGTTTAAATAGTTTTTGTCTTTAGCATCCTATAATTCCTTTAGAGCTAAAAATTAAAAAAGAGAAATGAATCCACCAAACTGGAGAAACATACTGATAGGTGGCTGACTAAAACTAAGAGATTTTAATGTATTTACTTTTAACATAATTTAGTTTTAAGAAAAATCATAGCTAATATCTTATTATCTTGCTAAAAAAATCATGTAAATCTTTCTAAAAATCCACCTGTTGTTGAGGGTTTGCTGTATTAAACATTTGATATATCACATCATCTGTTGACATCACAAACGTCACAGATAGTTTTACAGCTTGCTTCATATGCAGATTTTAAAAGTGCATACAACTGAGCATTTCAGAAATAGTAGCATTCTAGACATATTATTTGCTCAAACAACTAGATCTTGAAATCAATATCTCCTCTATTGTCTTTCATTTTTATTTGCATCATCCACAAATGTAAAGTTGTCTTTGTTTGTTTTAATACTTACAATTAAAGTGGGTTACAGTAAAACTCTGTTTTAGAAACACCATGTTCACATTGGCATTAGAGTTTGGACCAGGCTTTTGTAGTGAATCTTCTTTTTCCACTGACCAGGGTTCAGTTCACTTTGTGTCCTAGGACTACAAAAAAAGATGCCTTCTGGATGAAACTGAAGTGATAGATCTGCTTCAGAAGTGCACACAATATAATACAATTGTTAGTGAACATTAAATACTGAGTTCCAGATGGGAGCTAATTTCAGTTAAAAGCCTTGAACCATGTAAAATTTGGATGCTGGGTCCTAGCACAGACTGGGGACTACCTCAGTGTTTTATCACATGGCTCTTAACACGCTTGTGTTGCACCAGTTTTCAGCAAGTGAATTTGAATTTTGAATGTTGAAATCTAACTCTAGAATATAGGAATACTTCTTTTAGGTGCTCTGTACATTTGGGTGGAGAGCTAAGCAGTGAAATTCACCAACACCACACTAAGAAACTGCCTGTAACTGGACTATAAGTAATGATAAGAAAAAATGTGGTTTTACACTGGATTTTCTCTAACGTTTTAATGTTATTCTTTGATTCTTTGCTTTGACTTTTCTCCCAAAAATTTCTGAGACATTTCTCCAAGTAATTTTTTTTATACTAATAGCTAGCAATGCTGATTGCACTTCCATCCCACTCCAGCTATATCTAGGTAGAGAATATTCATTCCTGATACAATAAACTGTCCTAATTCCCTACATCGTCTGGCGAAACTTGTAAGCACATCTGGTTTGTTTTCAGTGGGAGAGAAAAAGAAGATGTTGACTATTGCGGCCTGAGGTTCTGCTCATTCTTTCCTATGCAAACTGTTCTATTTTGACAGAATTTAACGACAGCAAGAAAACAACAACAAAAGGCACTGCCATCCTTTTGGGTCTTGTAAAGAGAGTTCTTGATTCAAGACCTCAAGTTCTTGACTTGAGAACTTTGAGTTCATAAGTCATGAAAAGTTCATAAGTCATGAACTCAAAGTCAGCTGGCTCAGAAACACATCTATTAAAAAGTAGTTTTACAAAATGATATAGCATGAAAAGCAAGCATTGGACAGAAGGTTATCCTCTCCTTGCAACAAGAGGCTACTATGCTGTGTGTGGCATATTTTGAAAGCGTTTTTGTCCCTTTGTCATTTACTCATATTACCACTTATATGTTTGTTGAAGCAAGCTTTTTAGTCAGCTCTTTACTGTATATTCCTTCAAGTAAAAAATTTTCTTAACAGATTTTTTTTTTAATTCCTTATAATAAAGAAATAACTTTGTATAATCTTCTTTAAGGAGTTCCTCTCTTTCTTTTGTATATACTGTGTCAATCAAAACCAACTTCCTATCCCACTGATATTAGCAATGTCTCAAGATTCAGGTTGAGAAAAAGAATCCCTGGAAAATTATCGTGCTTCAATCTACAATTCTGCAGGAAGGAAAGCATTTGCCCAAGATACGGTGAAGAAAATTCCATTTCCTTTAGAGGACTGAGTCTGTGGCTTCTGAGATACTTCCTCAGAAGGAAATAATGCTGAAACTAGAAGCAGTAAAGATAACTGTGCAGCAGGAAAAGCTTTTTAATGTTCTGTACATTGCCAGGAGAGTTAAGAGTCCAAACTACCTGATGAAATAATCCTTGTCAAGTTACTCAGGGAAACCAGTAAATGCACATAAGTCAAAAAAAAAGCAATTATAAAACAGGGCCATGCTTTTGGTGATGAAGATATTGCATAGTTACATAGTTGTTTTACTAAATTTGAAAGACTGGAGAAAGACATAACAGTTAACTGGTTATGACTGGAAAGAAGGGGCAGAGGAGACAAGGATGAAAGTGAGGCTTTCAGTGATGGGGATTTTTTTTGACAGAAAAAAGTCATGCCTACAAGGACATGCCTAGCATGAATGTTTGATTTAGATGAAGTATCTCTATTTGTGCATGGCATATCTCCTACATATACAGAAAATGGTAAAACTGAAAGGAAGATTGGAGTGTTTACACATTCCTTTTGTTGTTTGGTTGGTTGGTTTGGTTTGGTTTGCTTGGCTTGGTTTTGGATTTTTTTGTAATTTTATGTTGCTTAACAGGAGAGCTGAGGGGAGACAACCCAGTGTGCCATGACCTTCCTAGAAAGAGTGTCCTGCAAGGAACAGCTCTTCCAGGAGCGGTGGCCGGCTTCCCTGGGCAACAAGTGATTTCAGCAAGTGTAGTGATTTCTCAGCTACAAGTGATTCCAGCTCTTGTGATTCAGCTCTTTGTGAAATCACCCAAGGTGAACTTGGGAATAGAGAGACAGGAGCCTTGTATAGCAGTTCCACAGAGGTGGCTTTTATTGACCAGCAACCTCTGTGAAGGGAAGGCCAGGGACAAAAGCTCTCTACCAAGGGGCAGAAACAGGGGCTTGTATGGGAAAGGCAGGGGGTAGGAACCAACTAGCCAGCTAGGTACTGGGTGATACCATATAGAAACAAGGCATGCTGGGGGTGGTTCACTTTCTCGCCATGACCCAGAGGAGGGCTGCTTATCTCTGGGGAAGGTCGTCTTGCCGTCAGGCCTCTCCTCCAAGGGAGTGCAGAGGGCTCCCATGCCAAGAGCTCCCAGCCCTCCACAATTTTAGCACTAATTAGCAACCTTCCTTAGGTAGGATTAACTATTTATTTGGGACAGCTTTCACAAAAATCTAAAAGTGATATAGACAAGCTGATAATGATGGAGATATTGCTCCTAGTCCTATGCTAGAAGTCAGTAGTGCAGCTCTTGGAGATATTATGATCTGAGATCCAGACTTAAAAATAGAGGCATTTAAAAGCTCTGAAGTGATGAGTGATGCTGGGAAAGTGGCTGAGTTACTGTAGCAGAAGTTAGAAATGAGTTTACCATGGCGAAAGTCAGAGGACAAATCACATAGCTTGAATTTGTTTATTGGATGAACAGTGCTGTCTGAGCATGCTGCAGATATGTTTTTGAGACTACACAGAAGGTTTACATAAGGAAAAGCATAAAATAAGTGTAATAGAGAGAAAAAATTATAAAGCAGATGCATAAATATTGGTAAGATATCTGTAGAAATATTCCTCCTAGATTCTTCTATGTTACGTGTCTTGCACAGAAAACATATTCTCTGGTAAAAATTAAGCAGAAATCAAAGACTAATATTATCTTTCCATCCATGCAATAATATAGTGATGTGATATGTTGATGTCAAGGTTGTAGTCTGATAATATGGTACAATTGCAGCTACAATTGGGCTGGTTTTGAACTGTGATGAGCACAGGGTTGATAACATAAAGATGTTTTTGTTGTTTGCTGAGCAGGACTTGCACAGAGTCAAGATATTTTCTGCTTCTTGTACTGCCACACTGGAGAGGAGACCGGGGGTACTTGACAGGTTGGGAGGAGACACAGCTGGGACAGGTGACCCCCATTGACCAAAGGGATATTCCAGACCATGTGGCATCATGTCACTATATAAAGTGCAGGGAAGAAGGAGGGAGAGTGGGACATTTGGAATGACGCTATTTGTCTTTCCAAGTAACCACTACACATGATGGACTCTGTTCCCCTGGAGATGACTGAACACCTGCCTGCCCATAGGTAGCAGTAAATTAATTCCTGGGTTTGATTTGCTTGTGTGCGCAGCATTTCCTTTCCCTGCTTAACTACCTTTTACGCTTCTGGTCCTCTCCATGATCCCATTGGTGGGGGAATGAGCAAGTGGCTGCGTGGGGCTTAGCAGTTGATTAGGGTTAAACCATGACAGTTCTTTTTTGGCACCCAAAGTGAGGGTCAAAGGGTTTGAGATATTGATGGATCTGATTGGAATGTACTAGATTGAATTGATATCTGTTAGTGCTATTTAGCTAAGTAAGACATTAGCTAATTAAGACATTATTATAACTACTATTTTCAGCAGTAACAGAGCCCTGCCGTGATTTTAAAAGAATAACGTTAAGATGCATTTTTACAAAGTGTGATGTGATATGTAAACAGTGAAGAGTTATTGCTTTTATTAAGTCATTATCAGTACAATGATTAAGACTAATTCTGTATCACATGTATAAGAGCAGAATGGGAGTCATGTATAGCATAAGCATGCAGATTCACTGTTGCTTAAACTTTCTGCTTCCTTATGGTTAAAGAACTCTTCACAAACTTAAACAAAAGTACATATCCTCAGTCATTTGGGCCCAAACTCTATGCTCCAAGGGACTTACTCACCTCTGTACTATCGCATTGGAGGAACACATGTCCAAACTTACGCTGAAAAAACAAAACATGACTAAATTACTAGAAATTTCTACAAGTGAAGCTGTTGAATAAAAATGTTTATAATTGTCTATGGGCCTGAAAACAATGTAAAAATTTTTGTCTTGCTGAGGTAGAAGCCAAGGAATTAAAGGACTCCTTGGAGTTAAGGTTAAGACTCTTAGACAACAAAGATACTGTATGCAACTTATGTTGCTTGTTTATTTTATACTAACAGTCATACAAATCTTGTATAAATGGAGTTCATGGATATGTTTTTGTGCATATACACTTAAGCCAGGGTATTCCTGAAACTTCCCATCGGTTTCATCTTTTAGAACAGGTAGCATTTTATCCAGGTTTCTTATTCTGTTATTTTGATTGAATGTTAAATATTTGTGTTATATAATAGGTAGTTGAGCAGGAAGAGAGAGTGTGCTGCTTCTGTGCTTGCAAAGATTAATATTTTAAAATTATCATTTAGGTAGCAGTAACACATGAAGAGGATTTTGGAGATTAATTTGCTGTGACTGTTAGTGATTCATTTCAGTCCTAATTCTATATACAGCTAGCCAATATTCAGGAACTAAAATTCTATTCTTCTTTGTCCTAAGTTATATAGGAAAAGTCACTCACACAGATCTGAAATTAGCTGTGATACAATGAAAATATCTGGATGCTGTCCCAAGACTGCATTTTGAATTTATTTTCCTCTTTTTTATCTTTGTTGTGAATTACTAATGTGTTTATGGACCCACGTCTTGGAGAATGCTTTTCTATTTATTTCCACTATGTAGGTGTTTATAAGCTGTACATTTTATCTGTTGATACCACTTACTTTTTCCCTTATAGCAGGACCTTATTACAAAATAACTGTACAGTTTACTTTCCCCATTCTGAACCCTCTTGCTTTTCCAATGTGTCTATTTACCTATAATTGACAAGCTGCTGCAAGCAATTAGGTATTCCCTCGTTAGCTGGCCTTTGCAGAGAAGATTCTTGAAGGAAATCAACAAAATTAACTACCACATATTTCTTAGCTTGAAATTCCCAATAAACCAATATAAAGCAAATATTCATATATTAAAGATTAAATACTTCAAGTCTTTTGACACTAATTGAGTGTGTTTTCAAGAGAGGTTTAATTTTGATAGGTTTTTTTCTTTCCATTTTATGTCTGTTTGTCTCAAATAGTAAATATTTCATACTATTGAGTAACACTTTAGAGTTGGCACAACAGTCAGAGCCAGATTAAAGGCCTCCAGCTGCAACTTTAATAAAAAATACCATTCCATAAATAAAGTTAATTTTTACACAGTGGTTTTATATCCATAGAAGTAATATTCACACATACATCATCATACTTGCAATATCAGATACCCTAAGTCTCCCATCAGTCCTGGTCCCAAAACAATCAAATGCTATTGATCAAGATGCCTCCATAATAATCTCAGAATAGCTGTTGATGTCATTAGCATCTGTCTAGGCATTCCATCACCTGTTAAATTTTGAACTCTGAGATAAGACTTGCAGACTGAACTTTTGAAGGAATAAGCATTGGAAAAACACCTGAACAGCTATCCTACAGGTCCTTTTAGTAAATGCATTGATGAGATTTAGATGACTAAGTGTTTTGGCAAATCTACACCTATCTTCAACATACTGAAATGCCTTTCACAAGTCTTACAGCTTAGGCATTTTTAGTAACACAATCAAGAAAATACATAAAACAAATCTAGCAATAATTTCTCAAGTGCGGCAAAATACTGTCCACAAGAGGTTTTTTTTTTCCTTTTCTATATGAAATACATCATGGACATACAGTGAGAAAGCAGCGAGCCTTGGAATTCAGTGGACAAAAAATGTGCTATTCAATGAAAATATTTTTCTTACCAAAAATACTGATCAACCAAAATACTGACGGTTCTTTAAAGAACAAAACTACTATGCCCTTCTGGGTTTTTTTTTTGTTTTAGACAACATGAAAAGAGAAGGAGAATAAAGTAGCTCATTTACAGTCTAATGCTTTATCAGGTGAAGTCAGTAGTAAAATTCTCTTCTGTTGAGGTATTAAGAAGGTGGACACCCCAATATAGTCTTCATTCAGAGTTTATCATTGTAACATATAAACTTCAGTGACCTTGGTTTTGATTGATACTAATGTAAATAAGGTAAGAAGGCATTAATTCACAGTGGCCAAATATCACTGTCCGAGAAACCTATTTGTGCTCTTAACTGATCAATAAAAGCTCGAAACACATCTTTGATGTCTCTTTAGATTCAGTGCATAGCTTTTTTTTTTTTACAGTTCCTGTCAGTCTTAACTCTAACTCTTTATTTTTTGTGTTTTTGTGAGCATTAGTCTTTCAAGTAAAACATAAATCAGCTTCAGTTCTAGGGAAACTGACACTTGTGGGGTAGAAGGTTGAACTCTTACCAGAAGCCAATGACTAAGTTATCTGTTGCCCAGTACCACTGATTTTAAGTGATAAAGGAACACAAGAGAAAAATTGGTGTTTTGAGGAGTGAATTAAGAAGGGTGGCAGAGGGGAGTACCTATTTCACAAGGAAAATATTACTTACTAGCAAAACAGACTTCACCTTGGTGATGTGCCATAACAGGATGTGACTGGTTTGACTCTATTAAGAATAATTATTTGGTGTTGTTGCATATTTATTAGCCTGAGAAAGACATCCTGAAGTTATGAATTTGCCATGTGAAGGAAACTCTTGCTGGTTACATATGTGTGGGTTTTTAAAGATGTTATGAATTGCACACTTTCAAATAGACCTACTTTTTTCACTGATGTTTAACTTAAAAGAAATGCATTTCTGAATCTAAAGAATTCAGTAACCTTTCCTTTCACTTCAAAGATATGCTCTCCCTCTAAAGAAAATTAAAGAATTCTTCCAGAATATGATGCACTCCTTCTCATGTCCTCCATAAAGATATTATCACTAAACCCAGCTTAAAACATTTCAACAAATCTGATGAGTGATGAGATCAGTCACTGCTCTTAAAGGTGAGCTGTGGAAGGCATTTACAGTGGTTAGATTATTCCATTAGTTTCAAAAGGAGTAAATTAATAATTTACATTAAGGTCACTGCTAATTACATTAACCTTGCAAAGTTTAAAAGTGTGAATAACGCACCAGGGTGTAATTCAGCTTCTGAAACAAGCAAATTCAAAGCCTAACTAAAGTGAACAGAAGCTAAAATAATTTTGTGCACTCAGATGCTTAGATCTGGTCATTTTTTCTTTGGCTTGTTTGCTTTCTTGCATGCTTTTGTTGTTTTGTTTCGACTTTTTTTTGGCAGGGGAACTACATGTATAGAGCAGTAATATGCTGTATAGTCAGTCATGTAAGGAACTCACTATATGCCATTTCTGATATAAATCGTGTAATTTTTATGTTTATCTGATTTCTGCTCAGGTATCCATATTCCCAAAATTATATTTTAAAAGTTTTGATCCCAGATCAGTTTCAAGTATTCTTTATTTATACAGTCAAATTGCTTAAGAATAGTTTCTTCCTCTGTCTCCATGAACTAGTATGTTCTTCCTGGAAGCGCTCAATCTCCTCCTGTTTGGACAGTTAAGATTCATCACTTCTAATTATTGCAGGGCTAAAACCAGGATATGGTAAATTTCAGCCTTCTAATTATATCTGTTGTTATTCTTAAACCTTACAGCCCTTCACACTTGTAACCACCATAAGTTTTTCTGAACAGGAGTGTTTTGAATACTTACGTGGAACATTGCCTATATACTTTTAATACTAGGGGTGCATATACTAGGGGTACATACTGACAGAAGAATGTGTGGGAAAAAATGAGGAATAGGGCTTTTGAACATTTCCCTCTAATATCTTAAGATATGCACATTAGAAATGTTAGTGTAGGTATTACATGTAGTCAAATCCCTTGTGAACAAAATGTCAGTTCTCAAATCAATCTGATTAAGCTTTCATCCCTTATTATGAATATTTCAAAATTATGCAATGGCATATCAAAATTCTACAGATTAATATTTTGTTGCAACAATATCAAGGACTCAGATGGAGGAACACTAAAGTTAAAGTTCATAACCTACCCAGATTATTATTATCTAATTACTCTTCCCTGAGTCCCACTTTACCAAAAACAGATAATAAAAAAACCCCAAACCCTTAAACAATTTATAATATTTAGTAGAATGTTTTATGCAGGCTTGAAAACAGTGAATTTAAGTGTTTTGCATTTTAGAGTTTTTACTTGAGCTAATCTTTAAATGTCATTAAAATCTGCAAACTGATTCAAGCCTGAAAGTATGTTTCAAGAACTACAAAGGTATATATTTGGAAATGGCTAATCATAGTACAAATATTGAATTCTGCATAATTTTAGATTTCACTTATGAGATAATTTCAACATTCAATTATGAAAATTGCAATTAAAAATGCACTCTGATATGATCTAAAATGAAATTCTTTGCAGTAAGAGTGGTGAGGCTGGAACAGTTTGCCGAGAGGAGTTGTGGCTGCCCCATCCCTCAAAGAGTTCAAGGCCAAGTTGCTTAGGACTCTAGGAAACCTGGTCTGGTAGAAGATGTCCCTGCCCATGGTGGGGGAGTTGGAGCTAGAAGATGTTTAAGTTGACTTCCAACCCAAACTAATCTATGGTTCTATGGTAATGAGACCTGAAGGAAAATTCAGAAACATATTTAATAAGAAGAAAAATAGCACTGCGGGAGTTCTACTTTTTCATAGGAGTTCTGTATTTTCAGTTGCTAATTGTTCCTTTAAGGCATGTATGAGGCAAAATCATGATTCTTTCTGACTATTCCTATCACCAAACAAAAATATGTGTATTAAGAAAACCATGGTATTTGACAATGACTGTTACCACCAGTAATATCAAGTCTTTTTTTCTTAATCTTTTTTAGATCTCTATCCTGAGACAAAACAACAGGATGTGCCTTGGAGAAGAGTAAGTGAAAAAATTCTTTGTCCTTGGTATATTTTCATTATAACAACTGGTTACTGTATATGGAGTTTCAGTGAAAGAAATCTGTCACACATTATTTTTTAAAATACTAAGCCACTCCCACTGCACTGTTTGTGCAGATTTAAGTAAGTAACTTTTTCAGGAGCTTTTTTTCAGGGGTAACTTTTTATTGAGTACATTGAACTTAAGCATTAAGACTTAGTAAATTACTATCAAATATTTAAGCAGCAACAGAGATCTCTCCCAGATTATTTTGTTCCTTCAGATAACTTTCCTCTAGAGAAGACAACTGAAAGAAGATGAGTTATTCTTAAGAAAAAAAATTGTATGTGTTTGGCTACCTATTAATCACTGAGTTTCTCCTTTATCTATGGCTGAAATAGCTGTCTTCTTTGTAGTGCTTGGAAAAAGCACTTGTGAAAAAAAGTACATAGACTTAATATACAACTTGCATGTCTCTCTCTTGCATCGCATACTTAGTGAGCTTTAGAATGGAAACATTTTTCCTGTCCAATTTTTGTATTGTTTTGTTTTGTATAGTTTTGCTTTATCCCAATAACAGCAGGTTCAAATGCCAGAGACAAAATGGCATAACTTGAGCAGAAATGATCTGTATTGGTTAAATGCTTGATACTGAGGGAATGACTAACAGCAAAGTCTTTTTTAAGTCAAGAACCCATCATGCTGTTATTCAACAGCAAAATTAGTGCAATGTAAGTAATATGGATTACCAAGGGATATGATGCTACATTAAAATGCTGGCTGCTAATCCTTATTTCTATATGTTAAAGATACTATGAAGTCCGTTTGGAAAAAGTAAAGTTACTATGATCCTGCAGTTATAAAAGAGAAGATAAGCACACTTGGGATTTTGCCTTTGTTTTGGTGAGTTTAGGACTTGGATTTTAGAACAAAGACTAATACCATTCCCTAAAGAAACAGAAGTTCTCTAGACAGGAAAATGAGTCTTGTTTGACTGCACACACAAAAAAAGATGCAAGGGGGCAAAGGTATGAGCAATACTGAGAAAAGATCATCTGTGCTGGCTCCTGGGAGAATGTTTCATTTTTCCTTTCCCCAAATTTAAAAGCAATCTCCAAAGGCCACTGAAATCACTTGAGGTATATCTTCAATTCATTTCAATTGTCACAGTTCCATTCCATTCAGCACAGTGGTATTAATTTTCATCACCCCACTGCTTGAACATAAATCTTTATTACGTCAATTAATGAGTTTCATTTTTTCATTCCTTTAGTGTGTTTTGTGAGAATACACTGTAATTTCAGTCACATTTTCTGGCCACTCTAAGAGACATTTGGCGTATACCCCTCAATATTGTAGCTATGTGGCTTTCAGGCCTACTGAGATATTGGTATCTGACTCAATGAGTAAATGCCTTTTTGTTCTGGAGCTGTTCTTTAGTACTCAGTGTTGTATCCTGACAATACACCAAGATCACTAGATGGTCAGAAATAATGGTTTTAATGGGAGGAAGCAAGGCAAGAAGGGAAAATGCCGTTTTCTTACCTTACGGTTATTATGTTGCAAAAATGAAAACAGTCATAAACAAAGTCTGAGCCACACATTTAGAGGTCAAATGGAGAAGTGATATTTTCCTAAATTAAGATATTTTCAGACAGAAGACTCTGAATGCAGTTTACTTCATATGGTTGCGAGCAACACTAGCAATATACTCCTAGCAAACTAGGAGGAAAAAGGCATATTGAATAGGAAGATGTGAGTGTTATGCCCTAAAACCAATATTTTGATTCAAAATGCAGTAAAATATTTTGCCCATTCCAGATACAAACTGCAGCTGTGTTGACAGAATCATAGAATAGAATCATACAAACATTTATGTTGGAAAAGTCTCTTAAAATCATCAAGTCCATTAACCTAAGACTGCCAAGTCCACCACTAAACCATTTCCCTAAGCATCATGTTTACTGATATTACCAGATGAAAATAGATTCACTAACTTGCAGATTACTACTTCATGCCAGCAGAAGTGTCACTAGAATAAACGTGTTCAGGCAAAATTGAGATTACAGAATTAAAATAACATTACGTTAACAGGAGTTGCATGATAATTTTTTCACAATTGTAGCTCACCAGGTTAATCCTGGACTGCATTTAAATTCAAAGCACACTAACAAACTAAAAAATGTTTTTAATTAATTATGTAGAAATTCTTAAATATTTTTGAGGATAATTATAAAAAAACAGCTTTAGAATATCAGAAAACAGGATGATGAACTTCCTTTTAAAAACCAAGCCATATATTTTTCTGGAGAAATAAAAATGAGGGAAATTTATTTTTCAACTGATTCTTTTCTGTCCTGTCAAATGTCAAATGTTTAGCATTAGACTTTGAATATTTCTTAACCAGTCAGACTAATATGAAAGTCCCTTAAAAATTGACTAGCAGATAATGTGTATCTTTGAAAAATGTATAAATTATAGTGTCTGGAAACATGAATATTTTCATTTATAAAATTATTTTGTTTATTGTTTAAAATAAATTTTTCATAAATTTGTAGACACTGAACAAATTCTAATTGGTGGTCTGTTCTAAATCTTACCCCTTTATTATACTCATCAAATGTCTTTCTTATGATAAAATCAATCTAGATCTCTAAAAATATTAGTGATAAGAGATTCCTGGAAATGTAATTTGTGCACATAGACAGAAAATTCTCCCTCTCAACATTATTATTCTTTTGATATAATTGAATCATTGTCCAGAGTCAATTAAACATTTTTAAAAAGTTGGATTAAGAAATCTCTTCACCTGTTTCTTTTCTTCTGAATTGCCAGCAGAAGTGTTCAGCTGCAAGAGAGAATAATTACATTCTCTATTTGCAAGCAAAGGTCAAAGCTCTTAATGCAATTATTATTATGCAGTAATGTAGCTAAGAAAAAATAAATTTAAACAAATATATATATATTATCATTTGTAATGTAGGTAATCATTTGAAGATTACTGGTTTTATTCATGTCTTTATGACACACTGCCTGTTCCAAAGAAACATAAAAATGCAGGTGACTTTCAGATCGATACTTTTGAAAGGTCTTGTATGTTAAAGAAAACTTAAAATAAAGGAGCTACCCTCAGATGGTTTCTGTGTCATGTCTGGGAGAGGGATGTGGCAGCATTGTCTGGTTCTCAAGGCCAGCAGTCAAGTGCAAGTCTTGTCTACAGCTACTGTACCCCCAACACCTTTCTTTTTTTAATGTTCAGAATGTTTTTACTGAAATGTTTTCTGACAGTCCTAATGTTAGTTAGGGCCAAAACTCCAATGCTGTAAATTTTACACTGATGGAAATGTCTCTCTAAAGTTTGGATATGAGGAGGTCCAATGAAGAATTTAAATGCTTTTATCTGGATAAAAATCTTTCCCTCAGGTATTTGAAGGTCTGCACCTGAGTATCCATGTTCAAAGCAAAGTAAGAGGGAAATAATTAGTAATGTATTATAAAGAAAAGTAAGAAAATATAGTTTTTTGTCCAAGCAGTAGTGTTTCAAATCTGTAGTATGGTAACAACAGCAAGAAGGGAAAATGAGGTAAGTGTAGAAGTTCTATCTTAATGATGATGCTTGCATAAGCACCAGAGCATATATTTTAGTAGATCTCACAGAGCTAGCTATGATTATTTTAAGGTCTGTGCTGTTTTGCAGATTTTTATTAGATTTTTTTCTTATTATGGTATTCTTTTAAAAAAGAAGGAAACACTAGGAACAAAATACTTGAAATAATCATCAGATAAAATTAATTTTATACAGTTATCAGTAGGTAATTGTAGACACACAAAATGTGGTACTTTGCCTCTGCCAAAGAGACAAACATTTTGCACTATGCAATATAAATGGTATTATTTTCCTGTAGTGCAGAATCTTTCCTTCTCATTCTGTTACTGTGAATCAGACAGACAATTTTTTTTCTTTTCCAGCAACAGAGTTTCTATATGTTTACTCATGAATGACTTCTAAATGGATTGTTCTGCCAGTCTTGTATTACTAAGTAAGACTGTTTTCAAATACTCTACTCTGTGTGTGATTTGAAACTTGATCCTAAGGAAAAAGAGAGAGGCCACTAATCAAATATTTAAAAAAAAAAAAATCTGAAATAATCTTCTCTATTTTATAATCATAATGGCAGGAAGCTCAATATTTCTGCTCAAACAAAAAGGCTGGTATACATATTTACCAAAGGCCTTATGATGTTTGCAGTCGACTTTGCAGAAGATAACATTTATAAAACCTTTACAGTGTCTGGCAGGTGCCATGGATTCTCCTGGGGATTAGTTTCATTCAGATATTGTCTTTCATTTGAACTTCAAATATTTTTTCTGGTTTTTTTTTTAGAGACAGATTTTTAATAGGTTTTGGAAATTAAAACCTTTTTTATTTGTGTCACTCTAATACCTACTTTGAATTTGCTTATGGGAGTTAAATGCCAATAAAGCTAAAGAGTATTGCAATTTTTAAGAGGGAAAAAAAGACGAGGAGGTATAAATGTAGTTTGAATCACTGAAAGAACTAAAAGCATGAGCTGTGCCATGTTTTTTTTCTTTTTCTTTTTTCTTTTTTTTTCCCCCTGAATAAATAAAAGGCAGGTATTTTCCAGTATTTCTATTTTTCAATATCTAGTCCCACAGAGACCATATTATGCCACAAACACACGAAGTATTTTGTTTAGTAAGACCTGATCTTACCAAGAAAAATCAGTTAAGGATTTCATTTTGAAAGTGAAAATTAAAATATGAAGAAGAGACACTTAACTGATATTGTTTCTTTTTGAAGACCCACACATAGGTGAAAAATGTAGATCTTTGCTTTGTAGATTCTAGATTTTGGAAAAACACTGGGAATTTAGGAACTAAATCAAAATGGTGTTCAGAAAGAGGGTCATTAGACCCTCTACATGTAAGTTGTTATTCTTTAGATGTTGTTTGTATTTAAAGAATATTTTAAATTCAATAGTACACCTTAAGGTAAGGATAATGCAAAATTAAAATGGAAAAAAAACTTTAAAGTGTCAATACCAGAAATCAGGCTCTCAGAAGATATCTAGTATTTTGAGAACCAGCATTATATGTTATTTATTTTTGAACTCATAAGCACTCTTTTCTCTTAGTTTCTGAATGGGAAGATTTACAAGGATCTTCCTTCCACCCTCTCTGGTTTACCACAGGTCTCTTGGGGACTAAATGGAAAGGATGTCAGCAGAGAGTTCCACTTTTATTTTCCTGGAGTAGATAAGAATCTCCTCAGAACTTGTGCCCTCTGACAGCTGAATAGAAGTGTCCACCTTTTTGCTTATTTGTCATTCACTCTAGGAATCATTGGTAAATGAAACTCATGTCCTTTTAGCAAGGCTTTTATCTGTTTTCTGCTGAACCATAGACCTGCAGCTCAGTCCCACAAATTTCCACACTGCTAAAGTTTCGAATTAAATTCTTCTCAACCAGAAGCCCACTATGATGCTGTGCCTGGTGGATTCCTCTATGCTAGTCCAGCTTCCAGCTGTTCCTCCTTAGGGGCCTAAGAACACTTTTTTCAGTGATTATAAGCATGGTTGGAAAAGAAATTCTGTGGTACACTTACAAGAGTTATTTTTACAATTATTTCATCTGCAAATGAAGACATCTACAGAAGAGCTATCCTCTCAGGGAGTTATGCTTTGAGAGGAATGAGGGGAAAGTGAAAATTCCAAACTGAAAACCAAAAACTTGTTTTGATTTACAGGTAGAAACTGATTTTATTTTTAAAAAATAGTGAATTATTAATATAAATGCATTTTTTGCCTCTCAGGAAATGCTTTGTTTTTGTTTTAAATTTCTATTCAACTTGTATGAAGCAGGGTTTATAATTCTAACTACATAAGCAGAATCATGCATCATGACTTTCCTGGATTTTAAAGGGTTATGCTAATACCCACCTTACCCAAAAGAACTTTTGGTTTGTTATATTGTTAAAATATTAGATTTTTTACCATTATAAAGGACAAGGTGGAGATCTTAAAATGTAAAAAGGAGAGAAATACTGAACTATGGCCAAAAGTAAGGTAATTATTTCAAGATGTTCTCTGTCATAAACAATAACATCTTTATTTAGGGAATAAACTGCTAGTGTTCTAGATCCTATAGGAATCTGGAAAAGTGGTAACTCCTAATTTAGGTTTCTCATTATATGAAACAGAATTTTAAGGACTAGTTTAAGTCAGCAGTCTAGAGCGGCTGGAAAACAAATTTGGTGCAGGTAGCTTTGTTTGCAAACTGCTGAGTGAGCTGCAGGTTTGGCCCTAGGGGCTGGGAGCCCCAGGCAAGAGGATGTGAACCGCTGACCCTTTGCACAAAAAGGTGTGAGGGGAATTCTGGCACCAGCCAGGTGACTGGACACTCAGAGACATGGCAGGGGCTGAAGTAACTGGACACTCAGATGGAAGAGCAACAACTTCACTGCACAGACTGAGGGTGTAAAAGTCCAGGGTTTTATTTTCTTGGAGTCCCTCCCAGGAGGCAGCCAGCTCAAACTGCTATTTTATTATTGCACCATAATTAAATTATTTTAAGGATCTGTATATCTGAGACTCTGCTATGGGAAACCTGGGGTTGAGTTTATGCAGAAACCTGGTCTGACTGTGCTAGGTGTGGGGTGTAGCTGTGAAGGAGCATCATCCCAGTTCAGGTGGTGTGAGAGACTGCCAGAGCAGTTCCTGAATTGCTGGACAGGGAAGTTTCCTTAACATGGCAACCCCTCATCTGCCTTTCCCTCTCTCTTGGGATGACTTTATGATGTTGTATCCCATATCGCTGTTCTATGCCCAGAAATTAATTTTTTTGACTTTTCTGTGCCTTTAAACTGAGCCTGAGAGGGGAGGAGAGGAAAAAAACCCAGAGAACTTTCAAAGCAGTGTTTCAAGGACACACAGATATACACACAGACTCCTCTTGCTTCTAACAGCAGCAGCGGGAGAGGGAGGAAGTATCTGGCTTTTTTTTTTTTTCCAGCCAGCTTTCGGCCAGTTTTTTAGCTCCTTTTCCTCCAGAGAGTTGAACTTTGTTTTCCTGGGACTTCAATTTTTCCCTTCTTCTCTGCTGGACGGTTTCAACCTCAGAATATATCAGGAGGAATTTCCACCGAGGCCTTGTCCCTGGAGGTGGGCCCACCACCCCGTCCCAGCTCCAAGGAGGGGGAGAGAGAGATCTACAGAAGGGCTCTGAAATTTTCCCAGGTTTCTCCAGCAGAGCGAGAGGTTTTATTATTATTTAGCATTATTATCCTTTTCCTTTGTATTTGTTAAATAAATAGTTTTTATTTCTTTCACTTTCCTTCGAGGAAATTTTTTTTTCCTGAACCTGGTGGGGGAGGGCTGGCTGTAACCTGCCTTCTCTCAGAGGATATATTTCCAAATTTGTCCAAACCAGCACACCCTCCATAGTACAAAAGCACACATGAAATGGAGGTTATTACCATGTTGGTTTGGTCCTTTTATAGTCTACAGAAACGTAGCAGATTTTGAAGAAAAAAATACAGAAGAAAGTTTTTGTGCTTAGGAGCTCACTACAAAATACAGAAATAAGAGACAATGTAATGGAATGTGAACATTCATACCTTGCAGAAATAGCTAATGAAATTGAAGATTCGGTGGGATTTTTTATTTTTTTTTACTTCAGAGCGTTCTCCTGTTTCTGGCACAAATTTAAAATGAAAGTTCCTCCTAGATATTATCTTCTCCTTTGAGCTATTCAACAATGGACAGTAGTGACTGAGTAGAAGAGAATCTACAGTTTATTTTCTATGTTATATAATGTTACATTGCTAAGGGTGTTCAAAGAGAATGGTGGTATGTAACATACAGCAGAATATATACTCTTTCTGTTCATTTTCCTACATGCAGTAATATTTGTGTTAACTGCTCATTTTGTGCATGAAACTTTTTCAGATGCATTTTAAGAGTAACTTTACAAAATCTGGAGGATTTCTCTTATCCATAATACCAGAAATATTTTCAAAGCATGCTGTGTAGTTAAGCATGGTCTACCCTGATGAAAAACATCAAACCATGTTTTTCCAGGTGTTTCTCCAAGCCTTTTAGAATATTTCCGAGCCTTCCTTACAACTAATTGTTCACCGATTGGTCTGGAGTTTCCTGGTTTTTATCTTATTCCCTTTTTGTCCCTTGTTAATAATAGCTCTGTTCTAGAAAATCTCCTCCTTTTCAGATGTTTCTGCTAAAAGTAATGGTGGAATTCAGGTGTAGAAACTTGATATAAAGCAAAATTCAGAGACAAAAAAAAATATTTAGTAAGATATTTTGTCCTCTTAATTCAGTCTGTAAATTAGGGGAGGTTTTGCAGTATTGGCTGCAGATTTATCTAGAGTTACAGCAACCTTTTTAACAGGACTTCTGATCTAGCACTTTGTGTTTGTGTGAAGGATTGTGCATGAAATTTAAGTTTAAAAAAATAATTTTAGAGGTCTAAGTGAACATGAAAAAATGAAAGTGGGAAATGGACTTGGTTGATTATATTATTCACTTAATTAATAGCTGCATTAATTTCTGAACCACAATCTTTTTCTTTTCTTTAAATTAGATCTATTTCAAAGTAAAATTTAAAGAAATATAAAGTAGAGAAATTTCTTTAATAAGTGGACAAAAGTAAAGTATACCTTCTAAGTTTTCTTTACAGCCACATGCAGTCAGATACGGAAAAGGCTTGCTAAATGACACTCTTCAGCATTATTCAATGCATACTAGTCCCTGCATTACCATGAGTAATAACATTACTAAGCAGTAAAAGATTAATGGATTTCTTTAAAATAACTTTACTTCTAAACAATCTCTGACTTGCTACTGACTTTTTTTGAAAACTGTTCATAGTTCAGCTAAACTATACCTCATGTTGTACCTTTTATCACTGTATTTTAATTTCCTGTTTTGATCAGACTTCAAGATGTCTCATATCCTTCTGTTTTGGATGTCCTTTTTGAAAAACTTTACCATAGTAAGAGAAGGCTAAAGTTTTCATTTCAACTCTTCGAATAAATCCTAACACAAAGTTATTCAGAAATTTTTTCACTCTGTATAATGAAAGACAAAATCTACATCCTATGATTCAGGCCTGCCAAACTGATTGTGATGGGACTTCAGTTGGTGTAAGAGGTTTTCCCACTTGAATGTTTGTGGAGAATAAAGGTGTTACATGGAAATCAGTTATTAGCAGAACACTGGGAGATAAATTTAAATTTTAGTACTTTACAGTTTTTAAAAATTTGTCATTGTTTTTTGATAATCAGTTGATGTCACTTTAGCTTTTTGCCATTAACTGAGGAAAGAGAATTAAAACAGGGTTTAAAAATCTTCTATGAGGAAAGGGAAAGGACAGATAAGAAAAGTAAACATTCTTGCATGGACCATTTACTATAAGTGGTGTGAAGTTGTTTTGAATTACGGAAGGCTGAATCTGTTGCAGGGTACTGAACATGAAAATTCCCTTAATGACTCAAATGCCCAAGAGCTACAACATTAGATTTCTCAAAGCAGTGAAGGAAATCTTGTGGTTGATATAATATGACGTATTTCTTCAAACAGCGCAATATAAAGAATTTTCAGAGGAGAATAATTAACAAAATATGTGAATAACTCTGGGAAAAAATGAAAAGTATTAGAAGTAACATTATACTACAATGGGACTTTGCCCTCATTAGATAATAATCTAGTGATAAAATACAGAAAAAAGGAATGTCAGGGACAATATAACACACTGGGAACCTTTGACAAAAAAACCATGATCATTGCATTAAATGTAGACTACTAGGAATAGGTATCAAGATATTAATTTTTCATTGTTTCTTATGCCAGTGGAAAGCACCATATTTATCTAAGCCCATGCAGCTAGGGGGAAAAAACGCAAATTCAACTAAATATTATTTAAGAAATAATGCACAGCTTTTGTATTTTCACAATATGATGTTTTGCTTTATGAATTTGTTTCCCAGGAAATAAATTACAGATTTTATGTTTTTATGTTTGCACCATTTATACCACAAAGTTTAAGGTTTGAAAAAACCCTTTACTTTTATTGAAATAAACAATTAATCATTTTTTGTGCTTGCACAAGACTGTGAGAAGTTATTAAAGCCTTTGTTTTACATAAAAGATAAAATCATGAGCAGACGAGCCAAATTTTTTTTTGATTACCTAGAATGGAAAGTATGCTCTGGATGCAAATATTACCTTAACAGGTACATATTTGACATGCTGATACAAAATATTCTCTCTAATATTATTTTAAGATTTCTGATATGTCAGTTTCATCATATGTACTGTTTTGTCACTATGTTGCTGTACCACTTTGTCTTCTTTCTTAAATTATACATAGTGAAAGCCTTAAAAATCAGAATCAGTTGTTGTCCCAGGAAATACATAGTACATTAAAAATGTTGTAGGGATTTCAAAATATTGTCAGAAGTTTGGATGCCACCCCATACTAAATACTTTTTAAACTTAATTTCTCTTAGGTTGCATAGTTTCTAAATCTTTTATTTTCTGTGAGGCGAATTATTTTACTTTTTTCACCTTAGATTTTTATGTTGGGTTTGAAAGAAGAAATCAAACCTCTTTAGACGGTCTTTAAGATCCCTTCCAGTACAAACCAGTCTATGATTCTGTGGTTCTCTGGCATTTGTTACTGGTTTACACTGATACGGGTCAAGCTATTTTAGTTTGGAGGTATCCAGTCTAAGTCTAAATGCCTTGTTTAGGGTAACAGAAGAAGATGGAAATTGAGGGAGGCATGAACTTCCTATGGACTTCCTTTCCAAACATATTTTCAAGGTTCACCTTGATCTGGATAATTTCATTATTTTTCATTGTTTTCTTTGATATGAGCAAAGCTTTGCTCTTCCACTTAAAAGAAAACAATAATAATAAAAAAGTCTCTTGTAATTGCTTTTCAGTTGCATTACAAGTCATAATATTTTTTAGTGATCATAAGTTATTGGGCCAGCTTGAGTACATGCATCTTTTTGGTCAGGTTATTTAGTTTTGAAGATGTAAATCCTAGGATTTTTTCTAGAATGGCTACTTAAAATGAATAGATAGATAATTCAGTCCCTAAGAAATAGTATTGCTGACAAAGAAGCAGACAGGAGCCCTCTTTCTGCATCAGTCAAAGTTTGAAGATCTACTTCAAAGGCACTGTAATACCAGAGCACCTTGTTTCAATAAATGGATGTAGCCACTCACAAGGTAAGAGTGAACATAACTCTGATCAACTTTGTCATTGTCCTTTAGAGTGTTCCACAATTTTACAACACTCCTGGAAGAAAGCCATAAATGGTCAATTGCCCATTTTCATATCAAAGCAATACCTTACTTCCTGCTTGATGTTGTTCAAGAGCAATAAACTCCAAAGATCTGTTCTACTCAGATTATGTTCTATCATTTTTGCGTGTAAATATTTGCACTGGCGTGAAGGCAATCCTTCAGAGTAAAAGGTACAAACTCGTTTACCAAAGGAAGAAGGAGGAAATTTTCACTGAATAAATAAATTGTTAGCTAAGAGATTAAGATTAGATTTCAAAAGGTCAGATGAAATAATGTTTTTACAGTTTATGCAGGCTGGAAGACTTACTAGGATTATCTCTTGCATGAGATAAAATTTAATACTCCTTGAGAACTCACTGAAAACAGCTCCACAGCAATGCCTTCAGACTCACCTAAGTGTAAAAGGGTGCACAGGAACATCAGTATCATATCTACTAGTTTGGGACAAATATTTTGGGAGAGAAAAAGTGATTATCACCTTTTTTCACTGGTGTTAGCCTGAAGACTATACTCACACTCTTCAAAATAATGAAGAGGCCATTTTTGGAAGCTGAAGACTCCCAGAATTATTTTGGTCTTGGCCACACTGGTCTACTTTTATTGTCCTCATGTTTATTTCTGCTTTTTTTTTATATCTCTTAATGCTATTGACAGGGCAGTCATTATTGGTTCTGGTTAGACTTTAAGTATCTCGTTTGTTCTTACATGTTAAGTATGGGTGATGGAAAAACAATATGCACAATCTCAGAAATACTTACATTAATCACTGATATTGATGTGTTGTGCTGTGCAGCATGTAAATAGTTTTGACATGTCTTTAGTTACTATCACAAGGGACTGATATATCCTTTATTTATCCCCCAGTCCAACTGATATTATCACATAAATTTGCCCTTGCATATGGAGGCATTACTGTGGTTAGCTGTGGGGCAAAAACATGACAAAATCCTGATAATTCTAATTGTTTATCATGCATTAAAACACTTATTTCCTACATCACAGAGAGAGATTGACCGGCTGGTGATGCTGTGACTGATCCACCCTGGGATATCGTTGGTCCTCGTGGCTGCCAGGGCACAATTTACCACTTGTTAGGCTTTTCAGCATACTCTTCTCTCTTGGATTAGGGTGTTACATGGTGATATTCTGTATTAGGAATGATAAGAAAAAAATGGGACTATAATAACAGTAAATTTAAAAAATATATTCTATACTATGTTCCACTTTCATCTCACCAGCAGCTCCTGTGATTCAGCTTTGAAGACTGAGTTGTTTATCAGTCTGTAATGAGATGTCATTAGAACAGGAGCAACACCCTTTTTTCCATTTATTTGCTTTAAATGTTTATTTTATTTTATTAACTTAAATTTTTTTAAAAATGGAAGTAATTTTGTGAAATGTTAAAAAACAAGAACTTAAAACCCACTCTAAACCAAGCCCACGAAAACCCCCAAAACTACAAAGTAGTTGAGTTGACACAACTGAGGTGATCATAATCACCTGGAATGGACAGTAGTTGAAAAAAAGTTGCTAAAAATAAAAATGAGTCATTGCCTTCTTGGATTGGATCTACTTCCAGTTAGAAGTTACCAGTTGAACAGGTATGGTCTAACACTACTTTGTTTACAGACACTCTTACAGAAGGTATCTAAGAAAGCTGTTTCAAAAAAACAAAACCAAGAACAAGAAAATCCAAAAGAAAATAATATATTTAAAATAATTGTCCATATTCTTGCTAAAAGAGATGGTGGTCCTCTTAACTGTGTTGTTAACTTCCTATAACCCAACGAATACTTCAGCAACTGAAAGCTAGCTCTCCTGGAACTCTTATCCCAAAAAAAAATCAAAAATATTTACCTTTGTATGTATGTGATTCTAAGTAAGCACTAATCACAGAAGCAAGGAGTAGAACTTTAAAAGTCAATACCAAAATTCAAAGTAAAAATTCTGAAGATTATCAGCTTCAGCTTTATGATTTCTCCTCCATTATAGCCCATCTTATCCAGAAATATAAGCCCCATTTTATACACACCAAATACTCATAGAAGTTTCTGCTTCTAGCTAGCTGGAGCCTCAAAAAATTCAACACTGACAGGTTTGGGGACTTTGAGATTTTGTTTGGATTAAGGAGTTTGTTTAGTCAGAAAATCATTAAGATAAGTACTAAAAATGGAATATTGAAATAAACTGAGATAAAGAAAAGAAGAAAAAAAAGGACAGAGATAAAAAAAGGCCAAAACAACCAAGACAGCCCTCAAGAAACAGCAAGAGTTCTTTGGATTTTTTAATTTCCATCTCTCTGATCTCTGTTTATAATGGATGATTCGGGAATGAACATCAGAGCTTATCATATCAGTCAATATATATGGTCCTCTTTGGGTTTATCCCCGTTTTTGTGCTGGGATAAGCAGTCCTAAGAATTGAAAGTTCTAATGCTGTTGTGTTACTGAAAAGTGGCTCAACTGCTGGGCCTCTGGTGCAGACTTTATTTCATTATGCCTGTAAGATTCCTGAATGGGCGACTGTAGTTAGCCTTTTACACATCCTGCACAGTCTACACAAAATTGTAAAGACCCATGAAGGCCTCAGCTGTAATGTGACTTGCACAGCACTCCAGCAGGTCTGGATCAGTGTGTGAGTATTTGCAAATGGTGAACAGCTCTACAGCAAGATACCTGTTGTTCACAATTCCAGACATATTTCAGGTGTAATACCAGTATCTGTTTCCGGTCACGGGATAGAGACCAACAAGTCAACAATTCTGCCCTGAAGGAAACTGCGAACTTTCAGCATGGGCTTTCACTTTTACCATGTGTCTTTTCTGTCACTTAACTCTGCCTTTTCTTTTAACTCCTGTATCCTCTCCTCACTTCTTTCCTGAAGAAGCCATTCAGCTAAGAATCTCAAAACAGTTGTTATTCAAATCTTAGGAAGTCTTCTGGTTCTGCCAAGAATGTGTAGAGAATAACTGTTCTGGTTAGTGGAAGCTCTGACAGCAGGAATGTCCCATTCCTTCTGAGTAGGATCATGGCTCTAAACCTGTTTTCCCAATGGTTCAACAATATTTTTGTCAACACAGAAGATGGGGGACATTAATCATGTCATGGAGGCAGGAATAATTATCTTGGGTAGACATGAAAAGAAATTTCTTGAATCAGTTTTGCTACCAGAGGAAGTGCTGGGGTAACTACACCCTGACATATCTTATACAGGACATGTCTTAGTGCAGTCTATTACAATGAGTCATAACTAATCCAGACACAAAACGCCTAATTCTGTTCAAGCTAATGACTGAAGATAGTACGATTTTTTTGGAGCTAGTGAAAATGTCAAGCATATATAAATTAAATGCAGGTGAAACATATCACTGTACTTGGGGTCATTCAAAGGTTATACTAACTTTATTGTTTCATCATTCTCAAGATCTTAATCAGAGCCAACAGAAGCTTGTGGCTTCACATACTCCCTCTCTTTAGAACTTCAGTGTCTACCACCTGCTGAATTTGTGCTTCAAATCTTTCTGAAATTTCACATCACAGAAATGTGGAATATTCTTCCTTTGTTCTATTTTTAAAAGAAATGTAGATCTATAATCCACTACTTAATTACATACTGAGTACCTCAGTCCTACCGTTTGAATAAAAAGTGCTTTTAGATCTTCAGTAAAAGGAAATAGAATTTATGTTGTATTTTGACCTCCATTTCACACATCCATATTTGCAGATATAGCATGAGAGAGGATTTGAGACTTAGCTCTTCTGTCACAACAGGATTACAGTTATGTTGCTGTACTGCCAATTCTTGACTCCTGGTGCTTAAAGTTCAGAAAAGCAGCTCTCAAATTTGTACTGTGATGAAAGAGTCAATGTTTATTTCTGATTTTGTGCATTGGTGGGCTCTAAGCTGACAAACAGAGATAAAGATTCTGAAGTCCAGAACTGCCCAGATACAAAAGTTAGCTTCATCAAATATGAATATAACACTCCAAGGGACACCTTCACATAGCATAAGGCAGCTTAAGGACCTGAAGCATTGCCTAGTTGTGGCATTTCTACGTATTATCATGTAAAATTTCACTAGAAGAACAACATACCTAAATGGAAGGGTAACATTTCTGATATTTTACCCAGCTTGAATTTATTTTTTGTATTCATATATGGTACTATAAAGTTTTCTATGTCTCTTTTGTGTGCGCTGTATTTTCTAGGTTAAATATAGCAAAATTCCATTGATTACAGCAAGTAGGAAATTACCAAATATGAGGTTTGGGATTTTTGATAGGTTTCACTGAATTTGTCTTATGTGGAATTTGGATTATAGCATCTGTTTCTAGTACAACGAAGCTATCCTTTTGTCTCAGAATATATTTTCAAATTCCAGTTAATTAATTTTCATACCTTTCTGTTCCTTATCACTATCTAACTTTTACACAAGGCTTAAAATTAATATGTTTGTGGAAGATATTAATTTCATAGAAGTGCACAGACTGAAAGGAGTACTGAAATTCAGAATGAATGAGATTTTTTCTTTATAAAGCTGCAGTTTGTGAAGCTTTCCATGACAACTGAGTATCCATCTACAGGAACAACTCAAATCCAGACCAAACAAACCCAAACCTTTTACTCTTC